>NC_090186.1:9162649-9484649 GCF_024679245.1 Pseudorasbora parva | reverse complement strand
TGCGTGCTGCGGTACACAATAAAAGGATGAATTAAAGTTTATATAGCCTACTTTTAATTTTTTTTCTGCTTTTCTAAAAATGGTTTTCGCCATTACCTTAAACAAGCTACGGACCTGTTAGAATCCCAGTGCAGGAGCTGAAGGTTTACCACAGAAACGTAAGTGGTTGATTGCTGTCCAACTCGTGACACTCGCGAACAGCTCTCAATATGCACGTTGGCTGGAACAACTTGAATATTAGTATCATAAACTTTTCATTAATTTCGATAGGCTGCTTTTTCTGTATAGAGAGGATTGTGTTGCTTGCATAGGTTTCCAACCACATCTCTATAGTATATATGTGCCTACATATGCGTCTTTCTCTACAATATCTATATACCTACCAACCTACATGTCTGTCTGGATGTCTGTCTATACACAGTATCTACCTAATCCACAGTACCTACCTGCCTACCTGCCTGTCTGTCTTTCTATCAATCTCTACCCCAGCTGCAGAACAGTGTAGGCATATCTTACAGAAAAAAAAGAGAAAGAAAGAGACTTGGGTTAGGGTTAAATTTATTGGTTATACATTTTATTCAATATTGCTGTTTTGGGGTCTTAAAGAACAGAAAGTGTAACATTAAATGTGTTTATAGATGTGCCAAGCATCATATACACTTTAAAAGTAAAGCCAAATGAGAGGAAGAACTATGAAAGAAGCCTTCCATCATAACCAGTGGACTGAAGCGAGCTCCATTGATCAATCTCTGTGCCAAAAACAAACAGTTGATACTGCCTCAATGTAGTACTGACCACCATAAATAGAATTCAAAACCACGGTATAACTCAGTATACATCTCTCTCTGTCTCTCTCTGTCTCTGTCTCTCTCTCTCTCTCTCTCTCTCTCTCTCTCTCTCTCTCTCTCTCTCTCTCTCTCTCTCTCTCTCTCTCTCTCTCTCTCTCTCTCTCTCTCCCTCTCTCTATATATATATATATATATCTAAAAGCCCACCAGATATAGATTGAAATTAAAAGCAGAAATACTGATGCGAGACCAAGATGAGAACTCAGATCAAACACCCCCACTTAATAAAGATGTTCAAACACATTCTTCAAAGGGATATTAAAAGACAATTCCTTTCAAGAAACGATACATGTGATGAGATATTTTCTGTCCTTTCTCTCCCTTCCACTTCTGTTCATAAATCATCACTGGGAAATTGTTTGACGTTATGCGAGCCCATCAGCAAAGCCCTCTCCCTAGATGTACAGACGTAAGACTGCTGATGTAGTGATTGGTAAAGACGTCCGAATAACGTGACTCAGTGCTAATGAGGTTTATATTAGCATTCTTTCAGATTGATGAGTCATCCCCCTCAGAGATCTCCCTGTGCATGGTTTATTCAAGAGGAGAAAGGAGTTGTTCCTTACACCTCTGCAGTAATGATCAGTGCGAGGAAAATGGAAGGTCCATCTGGACAGTAGAGGTTAACAGAGATTTGATCAAGTCATATATATAAAAAAATAGCTAGATTTTTCACAGAAGAATTTTCTGCCAAAGGACAAAGCAAAAAAAGACCTCACGATGTCTCTGTATTATATAACAGTCTTGAGCAGTGTACTGAGCTTATTTAATACACAGTCACAGCCAGGTCATCATACAGGCATGTCAGTTTTAAGTTCCCTATTTCTGTGTGAATAAATACATGTTATATACGTTTTATTTACTTAATAGGTGAAGAACATATTCTCGGCTCACTAATGAAATTATGCAAATCAGGTAACGAAAAGGGAAAGATATCATTTACAAATCTGCCACAATCAAGGAGTGGAAGATGCCACATACTGTACATATTGCTCTTTTCATTTACAAACATAACAAGTGTTGGGTTGGTGAGAGATTATAATGAATTGTTAATTATCAGGAGGTGAGGCGCAATATTTGTGTACTTTATCTTAATTACCAGTGAAAACAATACTGTATGATAATACAATCTACAGTGCTGCAATCTTTCATTGTTTGGACTAATATTGATTTATATATCAACATGCTTGGAGAATTCCCTCACGGAACAATGTTGCCTATTAAGTTGGACTACGGTTATTATTACTGACTGTTTACTTAGTTATTTGTGAATAGAATTCATGTTTTAGCGCTGAAATGCCACAATAAATTGCTGCGAGTTAGGCTTGCTGCGATAGTCTGTGATACCAGTGTTACATACACACACGGATTACATCACTTGCTCACCACTGTCATTTTGATTTATAGTAATGCAAATCAGGTACTTCAGTTAGAGAACAGACACTACAGTTAAAAACTAAGAGCATTGCTCATGTAAGCCCAACGAGAGATGCAGCAAAGATCAGAAGCAGGAGACAGATTTAATTTGTCACATGACATTCCTCTGGCTACAAATGGTAAATGGACTGCATTTATATAGCGCTTTTATCAAAGCGCTTTACATTTTGCCTCACATTCACCCATTCATACACCGACGGCGATGTCAACCATGTAAGGCGTCATCCAGCTCGTCGGGAGCAGCTGGGGTTAGGTGTCTTGCTCATGGACACTTCGACACTTGGTCAGGTGGTACCGGGGATTGAACCACCAACCTTCTGGTTTGTAGACAACCTACATGAACCACTGAGCCACTGCCGCCCCGCGGAAGGGTACAAGGTTGTTAAACTCTAGTTCAAAGGACACAACTGTGTAATTATGTATTGGTGTGGGTATCTTGTTATGCAGCTTACCTGTGAATTGTCCAGAACAATTTTCCCTTAAAGGGACATATAAAGTAAAGAAAAGAGAGTGAGGCGAGCTGACTGACACGTAGGAAGATTAGATTTTTATGTGAAATGGAAAATTACCTATTTGGCAATATTTTAGATATAATAATAATAATAATAGATTTAATTTATAACACTTTTCATTCTGAAGAATCTCAAAGTGCAACAATGAAAAAAATGGAAAAATAACAAAAATGAATAAAAAGTAAAAAAAAAATAAAGAATAATACAAACAATCAACACAAAAAAGCCTTTCTGAAAAGAAAAGTTTTCAGTTCAGCTTTAAACTGGCCCAGGCTCTGTTCTGCTCTCAGCTTACTGGGAAGGCGGTTCCAAAGCCGAGGTGCAGCCGAGCAGAAAGCTTGATCCGACATTGGTACGAAGCCTAGTGGTGGGAACTTGAAGAAGCAGGTGGCCGGAAGATCTTAGGGTGCAGGTGGAGGATTTCAAAGTGATGAGTTCCTGTAGATATGAAGGTGCATATCCGGTGATGCATTTATGTGTGAGCAGGAGGATTTTGTAGTCGATCCGGGATAAAACAGGTAGCCAGTGCAGTGAGTGTAGGATGGGAGTCCTCATATTTACGGACTCTCATAAGGACTCTGGCAGCGCTGTTCTGGATGTTCTGGATATTTCTGCCAGAAATCCCATTGAAGGGATTGAAGGGATCCCAAGGGGTTGGAGTAGTCAAGACTGGTGGAGACAAAGGCATGGACAAGTTTCTCTCCATCTGGAAAGGTTAAAAGGGGACGGAGTTTGGAGATGTTTCAAAGCGAAGGTGGTGGAAGGAAGTTTTACAAATGTGCTTAATGTGGTCATTGAAGGTCAGCTGTGGGTCAAACCGAATCCCTAGGTTTGTGACTGAGGAGGAGAAAGTGATGACCTGGTCATCAAAAGATGATCTGATGAGGGGTGCCAACCAGTAGTCCCTCAGTTTTACTGGAGTACAGCTGGAGGAAGTTAGTTCCCATCCATGCCTTAATCTCCTCAAGACATGTGGTGAGTCGTGACAGAGCTGTGGAGGGGCTCGGGGCAGTTTTGATATAAAGTTGCTTGTCATCAGCAGACATGAATAAGATTGGGCTGAGAACCCACCCCTGCGGAACACCACATGTAAAAGGGAGCAACCTGGACTCACATTCTACCAAAATAACACGCTGAGTCCTGTCAGAAAGGTAGGACTGAAACCACTGCAGTGCTGCTCCAGATAGTCCAACTGTATTGTGGAGGCAGTCTAGGGGGATGGTATGATGAGTTGTTATTTGTGGTTGTGGAGCTGAGAGGCGGCTTCCTTCTCTAGAACCTTTGACAGGAAGGTGAGGTTGGAAAAAAGCTGCTTAGAGTTTCCAGAATTTTTATTGATGAGGTTGGAATATAATTGAGAGTGCGCACCTTTCAAGGACTTAAGATAAGCTTTTTGATGGTTGCGGAAGGCAAGCTTGTGGACAGTTAGACCAGAGTATTTACAGCGGCGTTCCAGGATACGGCCCTCGGTTTTCATTTGCCACAGTTCCTGAGTGAACCAGGGAGCAGAGCCTTCAAAGTTGACTACCCATGTCCTGAAAGGAGCATGGAGGTCAAAAACACTGCTCAGAGATGTATTATAGTGATCCACTAGTTCGTCCACTGTTGCAGATACTGGGCAGTTGATGTTTTGTTGAAGGTCTACAGTGATGGAGGTTGGGTCAATTTGTTTCCAGTTCCGGAAAATTATTTGGCGTTTGGGTCTGATAATAGGCGCCAAAAATGCAATGGCCATAGAGACCAACTTGTGGTCAGACACACCCATAGATCGTATACCTCCAGGCTCTTTATGGGGCTTGCGTCAGTGATGACCAAATCTAGGGTGTGGCCCTTCATGTGCGTGGGAGCCTTCACATGTTGCTGGAGACCAAGACAGTCAATCAAACTCAGGAACTCAGTTGGAAGATGCCAGGAGGGTTTGTCAATATGAATATTAAAATCACCAAGATTAACAAGTCTGGTTGACATGGAACAAAGTGATGTAAGAAGATCATGAATTTTAGGGAGAAATTAGGAGTTTGGTTTGGGAGACGGTATATGAGAAGAACTGTCATGGAGTATGGGGGTGCAGTGCAGTACACTGTTGTCCACTCCATGTTTTACATTTCTCCCAGCGCTAGAGGCTCTGTTGCTACAAATTCCCAATGCGGCAGTGTCCTGATGACATCATTGAAATGCGACAGGCGCAGCTGAAGAACAGGTGATGGGGATCGTCGTGGTCCCATGCAGGACGTAAGCAAAGTTTTTCCGGGCACTTCTGTGGATGTACCGGGGTCGGCGCAGAAGTCCAAGTTGTTTAATGGTTGTATTGCAAGATGGAGCAGTGATGCAGTTGAGACTCAGCAGTTGAGAAGCGGAATATTTTAACATCATGCCGGACGCTGATGACGTTAGCCCGGTGCAAACGCCCCTAATCAACCGGCAATATCAGACAGTACAAGCTCACTAGTCAACAGGGCCAACAGCAGTAATAATTTCCCCTTTGGCAACAATGGACACCAGTGACTCGATGGTCTAAATGTAGGCTCATCAACAGCAGGACAACAGCGGGGCACTGAAAGCGATTGTTGCTATGCACCAGGTCCGATTCAAGGCCAAACTGCAGCGAGACAATACACCATGTAGCTTAAGCCTGAGGAAGAACACCAGTGAGCAGCCGACACCCAGAAGAGAGAGCAGCTGCAGTGAGTAAGCGCTAAATGTTCTTCAAACTAGAATACCGTAACAATTCAAACAAAAACAGCAGAGAAGAAGTGAAAAACAGCTCAGTGGCCGCCAGCAATCAGCAACAGTCCCAATTCTAGACTAGTTATGATCATAATAAAATAAAATAAAATCGAAATCTAACAGTACAATTAACTTGATTTTGAGTGGAGAAACAGCGAACATACAACACCAGTGTCCTCTCTCCCTCGTTGCTAGGCAACCTGACCAAACGCTTTAAACGCTAATACAATGTAAACACTAATGCTCAAAATATTTAAAGGGGTAGTTTATTGCCCTTTTTTTTACAAGATGTAAAATAAGTCTCTGATATCCCTAGAGTGTGTATGTGAGCATTTTTTAAGCTTTTTGAGGGTAAGCAACAACATGCCATTTTGTTGTGTGTCCCATTAAATGTAAATGAGTTGCTGCTCATGGGGTGGAGCTTCAAGAGCTAGTGATTACCTCATGCAGACAGGCAATGAAACCTTTTATACTGACTTCAAACAGCAGTCAGACAATAATGGAGAGACTCGAGCAGAAGTGACAACATGTAGAATGCAGCAGGATGTTTCTGAATGGTTAGTTGATGAATTTATGTAGCTAAAGTGCAGTTAACTTAGACTGGGTAAAACCCAGCCTGATCTGCCCTGCGTCATTTTGATTTCACCCTGCAACTCAGTCTGGAAACCCGTGCATTCATTTCTACTGCTTCTGTTACACTTTTGCGGAAACCAATCACAGACTGGCTTATCCACCTGGTGTGCTATTGGCCGGTTTAACATGAGAAGCGATGGGCAGGGTTTATGTCAATTTCAGGTTTAGTGATGTCACTAACCTGAGAGGAAGCTTGTGTAGTCGCTACCAGCTGTTTGTTGTAGTCCTTAAAAAGGGATTTCTGTAAAAGAAAATATCTCCCTTTGCTTTGAACTTTGACCATCACAACTTTACAGATGTTATTTATGCTCAAACAGCAACATTACTCACTAACTAAAGTTAAAAAAGCTTTCTTCTGAGTTCCCAGCCCTGACATATTTCAAGTAAACTGAACTGTTTCATTGTTTTAGTTGTATGAACTCAATTCCTTTAATTTAGTTAAACTGAAACTGGCTGGGATTTTTTATTTCCCAGCATGCTTTGCCCAAGGCACTCTAACAGGAGAGTAAATGCTAAATTTAAGTGTTATATAATGTTTTTCTGCAAGATTAATGGTAAGGGAGATTTAGTGGTGATTAAAGTTTTGTCATACGAATTTAGAAGAGTTTCTGTTAATGTGGGTTTTTGGAGAGTTACTATTATGGCAACAAGAGGTGCATGCTGCTTGGTTTGAGAGCAGGTAATTTACATGTTTTAATTTGCCGTACTTAAGTAAGTGCTATACCATGCTTTTGGTAACATGTTAGCGAATTAGCAAGTTGGCATTTTCCGAATTAGTTTGTTATAGCTAGCAAAATATTTCTTAATTTAAAAAATCTAATTCAACTTTTTTGAGTTCTGAGAATGTATTAGGGTTTAAGTAAAAAAACTGATTTGCAAGAACTCAAAATAAACAAGTTAATTAACTAAATCTTAAATGTTAATTGCTATCAAAATGTATGAGTTAGCTAACTCAGTACTTCAAGTTAGGAGCAATTAACATGCACAAGTACTACAAACTCAAAACTTGATAGTTATGCTTACTTAAATTTGGGAACATCATAACTCAAAATGTTTGAGTTAGCTCAACATATTAGGTGTTACAGTGTAGTGAGCCTGAAAACATTGAAGCAATTAGTTAATTTGCCTGATGAATGTGGCAGCACAAGGTGGAAAAGAGTAAAAGACTCCAACAGTGTTGTCACACTTCGATTAGCCGGTGGGAAAGATTTCCCGTCACACCCCTACAGCAAGTGTTTAGTAAATTAACATAACAGTATATCTGATACGATTCAGTCAATTTTTAGCTCTTATAGGGCGATGACCCAGATGAGTCAGTAATTGTAAGCTAATGCAATGCTCTTGTGCTTGGAGGAATAAAGTCGGCTCAGTTCCAGCATCAGCCCAACAGCGATAGATGCCATAACACACCCGGTCAGGTTCAGCAATTACTACAGAGCCTGGAGGCAGACACTATTTCTGTCCATCACTCTACTTCTATCTTCCTATGCTGTACTTCTCTCCTATATTATTTCATATCCCTTCTCTGCACTTTGAAAACTGTTATAAACATATTTTGTCCTCTAATAGTAATAGATTCTAATAAGTAATAAAAGCAATGTCAAATGCATCATGATAAAAAGTTGCACTATGGTCATTAGTCTGAATCTCACAACAGCAAGTTCTTGGCACATGACTATGACATTAGAGTCAAAAAAGCAGAGTGAGTTTGACAGTACATTCCTTCACAGCTGTCATACAGCATACAGCCTGTGACTCCTGTGTGCTGTCATCCAGGGTTTGCTCATGAGCAAGTGCCACATTCACAGTCAATCTGTAAGGTGTCACTTAAGCCGAAAAATTTGTAAGGTCCACAGCAGGGTAAAATAAATAAATAAGACCAGGCTCCAGGAATAATGCTACAAAATGACCTAAATGATATATGGGTCATTGACAAATAAAGCTAAATCTTTTAAAAACTGATGTAGTGCATTTTTACATAGGAGTTCATGGTTGACTCAACGACTGCAAGGTGCCCAGGTCCTGTGGCTGCAAAACAAGCCAAAAAACATCAACCCGCCATCAGCGTGATGGACAGTTGGTATGAGGTGTCTGTGCTGATATGCTGTGTTAAGTTTTTGCCTGACTTGGCGCTGTCGATTTTGGCCAAACATCTCAACTTTGGTCTTTTCTGCTTAAAAGACATTGTTCCAGATGTCTTTTGTCTACAGGTTTGTTATTTCGGACACTTTCTTAAGCCCTTTATGCATTCATCGGAGCACCCACTCTTTCTCAATAGTGAGGTCAGTGATCTCTCTCAGCTTACAAGAACAGATTTACAACAAGTTCTCTATCTGCCCGAAACGAACCCTCTGCTGCATTAAGTAACCTCCTCCTCTCTCTGCATCTCAACAATCAATACGCCACCTCAGAGAGGCACTGAGTCTCCTAAAGCAGAGGATGACCACGATAGTGTCTATCACTCACATTTTCCACATCTGCCTCTGGTTTGTACTCATTTTCAACTCATTAGGCAATAGAAACAATGAAATATATTAAAATGTACATAGATCACAATATTTTCTGCACTAACCCAGGGACTTATGAGTCTCCAATTAAGATGAAATAATTGTACATGCAATCATAATATAGTGTATAATGATGTTCTTAAATTAGAAATAATTTGACAACAAACTCAGCTGTTTATGCTGTTTCTGTACAATATTGATTGTAGGATCAATATACCTGTCATTTGAATGGACTGCTCAAACTATGTATATGCACGATCAATAAACCCTGTGGACCTTAAACCCCTGACAAATTCTAGCTCCTACTTAAAATGCTGCACATAATGATGCATTGCATAATACATGTCCGCCACTGTCCCTGTTTGCTGTAAGACATGATAGGCAATCTAGTTTCTCTTTCCCATGACAGCAGCAGGGGGAAAAAAGATTTGATTTCACATAATAGTGCAAACCCAACATTTCTTTGCAGTGTAAACAACAGATGATCATCAGATGTGCGCATTCAGGAGAGAATATTCATTTGAGTAATTATACATTTTTTCCCCAAATGGGTTCGATTGCCGTTCAAATAGAACAATGAGCATTTTGCCAGGTGCATTGAGAGTAAGGCTTTCAATACAACTTGCTATTTTTCGACAGTTAATTATATAATAAAGAAATACATGTAATCGTGTCCTGTAAGCCATGATTAATCCCAAAGTAAGTAATATAATGCTAGTAATTAGTTTGATTTTTTTTTTAGCTTTTGACATATGAGAGGTCTTTGTACCTTTAAAATATCCATTTAATCCACTTAATATCCTTTAAGTTCCATAGCTTAAAACATCCTCCTCATTATAAACAAATCATTTATTTAATAAAGCTCCAAAAACATCCTATTGGGTAGGGGTGGGTAAGAGTGTTTGCAATTAAAATGCTGTATGCTATTTTAGGATGTTAGGGCTGGGCGATATGGAACGGGAAAAATAAATAAAAATAAATTATTTATTTATTTTTACTAGTCAACTTAAAAAGTTAACTACAACATGGTTCAGGCAACATTATGTTTATTAACCATCTGGTTAAAAAAAAGTTATATTCCAAGTGCACCACACCTGAAGTGATCATCATGTTGTAAATGTTGTCAAAAATATCGATATTTCGATATGTATCGATACTGGAATATCTGAAACGATACGATTCTCAGTTTTTACAGTATCGATACCAGCTGCGCTCTCCTCTCCGACCGACAGCGAGTTGACACACACCGGCATATTCTCACTCAGCCCGGTTAACCTCTGAGCACGGTGAACGCACGTTCTGCTGGACTTTTTCCTCATGACAGTGTGTTAGTGTTAGTGTGTGATCGGTCTGAATTTCGCGCGGGATTGCACATAAATTAATTCTACTAATCCCCGCAGATTTCGTGTTCACATCTGAAGCGCACACATAGCCTACCGTAATAAAGCCGCCTCTGACATGATACAAGAGCAAACATTTGCTTCTTTTTCCAGCTTATTATTGGTCAAATACACTCAAAGAATTATCAGTGCACATCTGGAAGAGTATTAACGTAAACACAGTCGCAAACAGTTCAGGAGTAACAGGAGGATCCATGCGTCCGTTAGTCTTAAAGGGACCGCAGTCATTTGTTATTCAAACTACAAAAAGACAAACGATCAACTGCTCTTGACTGATCAACTTGTGTAACTTTAATAGTTTCATCTGTACGCTATTGAATTTTTTTACAAAGAACATTATCCAATGTTGTTTTAAATGTAATTACTGTGCATTTTTTTATTCAGTTTCTTATCTGAATGTTAGACCTACCTGAAAAAATAAAGCAGTCTATTTAATTTGTATCTTCTATTCTATTGCATTTATTTGTGTTATTGTTTGTAATCTGTTTATTTGTTCTTATTTTATTACTGTTTACTTGTCTTTTTAAATTCAATTTACCATTCGAAATCAAGCTTCCTTGTGCTGTGTGTAAGCTATTGCAACACAATTACCCCATTGTAAAAAATACATTGAGATAGCAAAAATTTGTGAGATAATTTTAATAGTAATTGATCAATTGATCAATAATTGTTCAAATCAAAACGATGCCCAACCCTAAGGAACATGCTGGCCACATACATTTTTAGTAAAAAATAACAATGAATAATAACAAGTTCTGTTTATCTTTTTTTTTTTTTACTGTGGTATCGATTTAGTATCGATATATCGATATTTTAGTCTGGTATCATATCAAAGTCATAATTTTGGTACCGTGACAACACTATGTTAAACAAATGGCTTGTTATTTGTTAAATATCTTTGCAGAATATATTCATGAAATGTGAAGGCAAATATTGTACAAAGTAAACGTATCTTTAACATCTTAAATACTCAGAAATAATATAAAATAAGAAAAATGCTAAATATCTCTTAGCCAAAAAGTATTAACAATAAATAACACCAGTAGTACGTTATTATTTACAGCAAATGCTTTGTTAAAATAGGAAATAAAAGCATTTTTTCGCCTGTCGCCATCATGCAAACATGAAATATCAAACATACAGTAGAAGTTATTTGCAGGTTTTTGCATTCCATTGAGCTATTTTTCATATTGTCTTTATGTTTGGTGGACGTTGTTTGACGCTCTCACCCATGAAACTATATATATGTATATATATATATATATATATATATATATATATATATATATATATATATATATATATATATATATATATATAGTAAAACATTTTGTGCACAAACTTTATTAACATTATAAGTGAACCTCAAGTAACATTTTAAAATAAAATAAAAATCAATGTCATGCCCCTTTAAAAATTTTAATCGCTTGACAGCACAGCAATTACCAGAAGAACATGGTTTTATAAGAAAGGCAAAGGGAGAGATGGTAAAAACAGCATCTGGTCAGTCAGCGCTCAGCCACAGTCAGTAATTAGTGAGAGACGGAAGATCAATAACTTCACGAACGCAGGAATGGATCACTGTATTGCACTGAATGAGCAAGCTAACAAATCACCTCACATCCAACAAGACATCCAACACAATACTGTGCAACTGGTGAGTGGAAATGACTTTCCCAGTGGGGTGTTCCAGACGTCTTCTCATATGTAACCAATCTAACTGTTCTTAATCCTTTTATCATTTATCATTGCCCTTGTAAAACAGAAGAATACTGTATAACAGAAATAACATTTTAAAAGGATATACTTAAGAGATAACTGATAACATGTTAACTGCAATTAAACAAAAAGTATACTGAAGTACATCTTTCTATGCTATTTCATAATTTCTTCTATTGTCTTTGAAATATGGTCATAGTTTATTTACAAAGCCTTATTTACAATGTTAAACAGTTGGATTCTCATGCTAAACATGTCCAGAATTTCGCTGGTGTGTGGTGAGCGCACTGGCGCCATTGTACTGTGGCTGCCGTCGCATCATCCAAGTGGATGCTGCACACTGGTGGTGGTTGAGGAGAGACCCCTGACATGAGTGTGAAGCGCTTTGGGTGTACAGTAGTACATTTGAAAGCGCTATATAAATGCCTCATTCATTCATTCATTCAGAATTTCAAAAAATGAGTTCTGCTCCAAATACACTCCTTCAGAAGTTTCAGAAAGTTTTTTTTTTAGCATGGCTCTGTATGGCGTCATATAACGCTGTAAGTGAAAGAAAACCTTGTTCAGCTTTCCAAATAACCCAGTGTTAAGGAAACAGTGGATACAGTTTGTTTTTCTGGAGTTCTGCCAGTGTGTTTGTTTGTTCCCGGTTATAAGTCGAAACCGCAGGCGGTTAGTGAAACTGCAACAATGCATAGTAAACTCTTATAGTTACTCAAGATTAACATGAGATTGGTAGAAACTGTGTGTGTATTATATACCCTTTAATGTAAACTAAAATATATAGTTTCACTTTAAAGTGTTCTTGCTACTGTGTAATTAATAGTTTACGTAAACTATCAATTAACAAAATGTTTTTACTATAGGGTTAGTTGCTTATAATTATGCATAATTTACTGTTATTACATGTAACCAATATAACAAAGAGAGTGTAAAATAAAGTGTTTTTTTTATTATTAATGCACCTGATGAATGTTGTAATGTTATTTCCATCAAGAGGTGCATCAATATTTGGTCCAGATCTTATATTGACAATGTAAGAGTCCAGCACTCTATAAAGTCTCCTCCAGCAAATCCCAAAGACTTTCAATGAATTTAAGGTCTGGATTCAGAGGTGCCGATTCATGTGTGAAAATGAATCTTCATTCTCCCTCCCAACTATTCCTTCACAATTTGAGCCTGATGAATCTTGATACTGTCATCCTGTAATACGGCCATGATGTGTCTTCCTGCATGGTTGTTTAAGAAATTAAAAAAGCTACACACTCCATCAATTAGGGTAGGAAGACCATAAAACAAAACATAAAAATCACTGCAATAATGGTCCAATCAGTGACTCAATTGCCAATTTGCATCCAAACAGCAACTTTCTTTTGGGCTGGGTAACTCTATTGAATAACACACCACAGTTAAAGGGTTACTTCAGTGATTAGCATATGGCTTTGTATCAGTAGAAACCCTGGAGTATATTCCAATGATCATGCTTCCCCCCCTCATATCCCTCTGAGACAAGAGATTTATGTATTTTATTTCTGGAAAAAATCCTCAGAAGACACAAATATCGTCATTTTGTGTCATCCAAATATTTTTTGGCCAGAGGCTAAAGACTACAGCCAGTAGAAGGAGCTATTTCCACATGTTTTCAACCCACGCATGGGGAGTGGGATCGAACTCAAATCGCGGACATTCATGTAAACGGAGCGGTGTGGAGCAAAGTGAGTGTTTCAACTTCTCAAATTAATTCCTATGAAAGTTAAGCTTCCAAAGGCAAGGCATGAACTTAAAACGCGGCAGACTGAACACGCGCTGTGAATGTATGCCGTGGCTGCTCTTACCTCAGCTCTCGTGACGAATGTAATCTGACTCCTGCTGCGTTTGTGCTGTGACTCTTGTTTGGCTCACACACACTTTCAACAGACACATTCAGTTTTTAATTGTAGTGTCTGTTCTATAACTGAACTAATTTTTATGGAAATGAAGGCGGTGGGAAAGTGATCCAGTAATCCAGTAGGCGGCTTTGGGCATGGCCTCGCAGGGCAACGAAGCAAATGCATTCTGGGAGTTCTTGTATTTCATCCCCATGAGAGAAAAATACATTTTCTGTATTTTCTCAGTCTAGAAGGCACCAAATTTAAAAATAATTACTAAAAATACTACATTAATGACCCAGTTTAAATACAAAGCGTAATGCTAAATCACTGAAGTAACCCTTTAACAATACAATCCAATACTTTACATCTGCTTTAGGATGTTAACACATCAAAATAAGTGTACTTTAAAGCATGACAAAAGAATATTAAAACATTTACATACATGATTTAAACTGTACTTTTAAGTAAAACTTACATTTACAAAGTGCACTTTTTGTGTTTCAAGTGTACAGGTGTGTTAAGAACCATGAATTAATACTGTACACATAAGTGGTGTTTTTATTTCATTAATATATTATCTGCAAGAAGTAAACTTTTACAATTTAAAGTGTACTACAAGTGCACATTTAAAGGTCCCATTCTTTGTGTGTTTTCGAAGCTTTGATTATGTTTACAGTGTGCAATATAACATGAGTTCATGTTTCGCGTGTAAAAAAACAGTATTTTTCACACAATTTACTTATCTGTATACCGCTGTTTCCTCTGTCCTAAAAACGGCCTGATGATTTCCTTGTTCTATGAAGTCCCTCCTTCAAAAAACACGTAACGAGTTCTGATTAGGCCAGCACTTCCCGTGCTGTGATTGGACAGCAGCTAAGCGCACGTACCGGAAAGGTCCCGTCTCTTACATAACGGATAGATACGCGCGCTCAATGTTATTGCAAAAATGTCTATATTGCCTTATCAATTTGAGCCGGAATCAGACCCGGAGAATATCGAAGAGGATCGATTACAACCTGCTCAGGAAAGACTTTTGCTGGATGTTTCAGAATGGTAAGCTGTCTATTCAGTAGTTTAAACTGTTCATTACAAACACCAACAATTGATGGTGTCTGAATGAATTACTACATTTTCGGATTAGTTTCATTTACCATCTAACGTTAGTTAACGTTAGTCAAAGCTAAACAGCGTTGCACTTTGTGTAATGAGTTACATAAACTGTTAAATGGACCAACTTAAATAATAAAATACACTTACCGGTTGTGCACCATAAACAACGCCTTCTCCAGACAAAGAGGGAACTGCGTCATCTTTTAAGAATAATCTTTCTGCGAATCCGGCATTTAACTGATTGAGATTGAGGAAGCAGTCCTCAGCAAAATGTGCTGCACATAGTTTTAAATTGTGATTATAATTTTCCGGAACCGAGTTAACCATAAACTGTAGCCATTGATCATCATTGTACATCGTCCGTGGGAAGGCCAAACAAAGGTGATTTGACCCCAGGATGAAAATAACAGCGTTTCAATGGCATGGCGACAAACACACTCTACAAAAACAACGCTTCCTATTCTCTACCTGCGAGAGCAAAAGGACAACGCCCACGAATTTGCGTATTCTTGTGGGCGGAGGGATCGTCAACAAACGGTTTTAGTTGCGTCATTACAGCAGGAAGTGCAGATGTGTAGTCCAAACCGACCGTTCGCTGTAGGCTTTGAAAGGGAACTTCTGTTAAATAAAATATCTCGCTTGGCATTGAACTTTGAGCTTTATTATTTTACAGGTATTATTTATGCTCTAACAGCAACATTACACACTAACTAAAGTTTGAAAGATGGAATCGCGAAGAACAGGACCGTTAATACAATTACGTTTTGGATTCTCCAAAGGATTCTCTGTGCCTTTTTGAAAAATCATTACATTATAATGTTACAAGATACTTTAGTTCTGAGGATTTTATTGCACATGAGAATTACACATGAAGGCAACATGCAAAGTAAAATTAACAATCTTCTCATATGGTGCTCATATTTGCTGTGGGGTTGTTAACAGATGCTCCTGCTGTTTGTTGATGCTGAGAATGCACAGACACTTGCTGACTTTAATGCCATTTTACGAGATGTGATTCTATTAGACATAGATCTGTTTCCTCTGATATTGTTTGCTTCGCTGAAGGCAAATGTCTCCCCTGTGCTGACAGTAGCAGTCCCTTACAACAGAAGATGCTCAAAGATAGCTCAAAATGAGCCACAGAGGGTTATTATGGGTACTGCAGACTTCTATGAGATGGAGAAACTATCATAACGGTGTACTAGGAACACAAAAACCTTTACAAAGCCCCTGTGTGTGACCATTACTGCTGACTGAACTATACTGCATTAGCGCTCTGGTCACTGCCAAAGAAAGGACAAGGTTTATCTGTAGATTCGGGACCCGTGAGTCAGTATTCACATGACACTGTGGCCCTAAGGAGCCCTGATACACAGAGCATAAGTTTCCTTACTCAGCACACACCATAACTCTTATACAGACAGTATTAAAATAGCTTGGATTCTTCTGAACTACAGTCACGTATGTGTCTTACACCATACTCGAGAGAGTACACGAGGTAAAGAGCGGGAGATGTGGACCAGATAATTTGTTATGTAATGTATGTTTTATTAATCAGTTCAGACAGGTCTTTTAAAGGAATAGTTCACGCAAAAATGTAAATCCCCTCATGTCATTCCCAACCCATTTGATGTTACTTTTTTCTGTAGAAAACAAAAGGATAATGATTGAAAAACAGAGCACTTTTACAAACAACACTATTTTACAGTGAGCAAAAATGACTCGAGAACTGGATCAGTGAATAAATCATTCTTTAGATCTGCTACTTTTCAAAAGAACTGATTCTGATTCAAAATTCTGATTCATTTAGCAGTGTTGATATCTTTAACAAACTATTAAAAATTTAAAGCTACACTATGTAAATTTCCGTCCACTAGAGGGCGCAAAACAAAGGTAGAGTTAGATGATGCCAAGTTTGATCTTGGGACAGTGGAAAAGAATCGGGATTGGACTCGGGCAGAAATCATGTTCATGAATGCGATTATTAACGTTACTGTAGTATGAAGCAGAGCAGGGCCGAGTGTTGGAGCCATTGTTAGGCAAACACACGCCTTGCGAGCAGCGGGACTTTTATTATGACGGGACACAGTCGCGGTGCCATTTCGGCTTTTCCGGTCATGAGTATGAGGTAACACAGCTCTGTTTATCATATTAGATACATTTGAGTGTGTTTAAAATTATGTTAAGAGTAAAGGTAAGAGTAAAGCATTTCTGCAGAATAAAACCGGAAACCGAGGGTAACGCAGATATGACGCCATTGACAAGTGACATCCCGGCTTCTTGGTTAAAATAGCAATTTTCTCACAATTTAAAAATAGTTGGAAACATTTGGGATATTGTAAGAACTCAGCTGAACAAAATATATAACACTGGCCTGGTGGTTTTTAGATATTTTACTGCTAAAATCCTGCATACTGCAACTTTAAATAAAGTTTAAATAAATTACAAATGGCAAAACATGCTGGCAAAATGAGTTGTAATGTGCGAAATAAGTTATTGTTCAAACCTTTAAAATGACATATAATTTGACAAAATATGACTGAGCTACATTTATTTGAATCAATAGTCAGCAAAGTAAATTTTGAGAATAAAAAACTCTCACCCACACCTTAAAATCCCTGGTAATAACACCAAATTTGGTAGAAATCAAGTCAGCACCAAATATCTATAGGAAAAATATATATTAACCTTTTTTTTCCATTAACATTAATTAAACAGACAGCCTATATATTAAGAACTACTGTGTCGGTAAACCAAACAACCAAACATTCACTTAAGACCTAACAGATAATGTGGGCATGAATACTGGCCAAGACTGATATTTTAAAATACTGTAATTCTGTGTATATCGGGATCGCGCGCTGTCTGAGTGCTGTCTGAGTGCCACCTGTCGGATCTGTCAGTCAGCGCGAGAGAGATCGTTTTCATTGACAAAGGAAAGGTAATCCTCGTGAAAATGTACAAAAAAGGACAAATTTAGTTTTTTTTTTTTTTTTTTGCTATTTGGAGCAATGGGGTTGCTAGACGAGGACTTAATGAACACATTTTTGAGAAAACCTCAAAATCGACATTTTGAATTTGTTTAGAAATTGTCCCGTGCTTATGCTTAAAAAATAAGCATTTAAAAATAAGTATATTTAAAAGAAATACTGACTAAATTACAAACTAAAATTGACATTAAAATATCGAAATAAAAGCTCATTCAACATAATAAATATTATAACAGTATACAAATCTAAAATAAATAAATACAACTAAAAACTAAATAAAACTAAAATAATCATTCAGAAACAGAATCAAAATTCCTGATTGATTGATTCATAATCACAACTCACTGCCCAAATAACTGACAGATATTCTCCAGATATGCAGTGAATATATTCACTTAAATGCTGTGTGTTCAACATAATAAATGTTATATGGGTTTGGAAGAACATGAGTAATTTTGACAGAGTTTTCTTTGTTTGATGAACTCTCTCTCTCTCTCTCTCTCTCTCTCTCTCTCTCTCTCTCTCTCTCTCTCTCTCTCTCTCTCCATACACAACCTTAGCAAGCCTAGAAGCACAGGATTTACATTTAAAACAAGAAGAACAAAGCAAATGTATACAACAAAGGAGAAGAACAAGAGCCTAAACTGTAGCTCAATTTCACTTAAACAAAAAGGATCAGCACAGCTGGCTTTAACATGGTGATTAGTCTAATGGTAATTTCACGGATCTAATATAAATCCAGTCCCATTCATACCATGCATTAAAACATTTACTCTCCACGACCGCACAAAAAGTACATCCACACATCTGTGATTAGCACAAATATGACTCTGCGAACAGGCAATTAAACTCAGTTTGTGTAAATCCGCCGGTCTTTATGAATTCATATGGTTCATTAACATGCAAAATGTCTGCTTCATCATAATTTAGTATAAGCTGGATTTGGCTAATGTAGTGCAACAGAATACAACGCAATGCACCATATTGTAGCACTGTGAGATAAATCCACAAACAACACAAGACTTTCTCCCCATCTGCTGTCATTTGTGTTCGCAGAGAGAAGTATGACAGAAACTCAGGCGGTGCAGAACAACCAGGCAATAATCCAACAGCAAGCCCTGCGCCGCTACTACATCAGGACATGATCAGCACTGCGCCCCACTGACGCTAAATCTGATTAGAAGCTAGAGTCTGACAATTAACTAATTAAAAATATAATTAAAAAAACTAATACGAGCCTATAAAAAATCTAATAAACAGTTATAAATAAAGAGCAAAGAAAACAAAGTACAATAGAACAGACACAAATGAAATAGACCTGAAAACTTCAATTAATAGAAATACTACAAAATGTTTTTTTTTAATGCAGTCGATGACTTTACTATCTTTCTGGCCCTTGAAATTGTTCATTAAATTGCTGTCTATGGAGGGGTCAGAGAGCTCTCGGATTTCATCAAAAATATCTTAATTTGTGTTCTGAAGATGAACGAAGGGTTTGGAATGACATGAGGATGAGTCATTTATGACAGAATTTTCATTTTTTGGTGAACTAACAATTTGGATGATGTCAATTTAAAGGGACGGTTCACCCAAAAATGAAAATTCTGTCCTCATTTACTCACCCTCAAGTTGTTCCAAACCTCTTAGAATTTCTTTCTTCTGTTGAACACAAAAGAAAACATATTTTGAAGAAGGTTTGTAACAAAGCAGATAGAGCATTAATTGACTACCATAGTATTTTCCCCCTACATGGTAGTCAATGGTTGCTCTATCTGCTCTATCCTTCACAGAGTCCACAGCTTTTAGTACACTAGAGAAACTAACTCTTTAGCTAAATACTAATATTAATTACTAGTCTATTTATTAATTATATTCTACTTAACCTGATAGTAATGTCTTGTTTATTTAATGTATGTTTAAATAAATCTGTCATGATTTGAGAGCCATGTATAAATGATTATATTTAAACAATGAATTGGAGAAAAAAATAATAATTATAATTAGATTTAGAAGTTAATGCAAAAACTGCCTTATGTGAAGCGTATGGGCGTTGATTATTATATCTAAAAAGAAATAACTAAATTGAGGCTAATAGTTAGGCTCTGTTGTTAGCCTTTAATATTACAGTAGGCTAATGTGTAAGTAAGGACTCCTTATATTTACAGCATTATCTTTGAGAAACTTTTAGTTATAATTGAATTAATTTAAGGACAGACATTTTTTCAGTAAACCACTGTTGAATAAAAATAAATAAAAAGGAAATTTGTAAAACTGCTGTATGCTGAGCAGCGGCTTCATATCGAGCGTCTCTCAGAGCGTGCACGCATACATATACTGACATTAATTTTCAAAATCGTATATTGTCTGAGTGGGTACTACATTTGAATTTTAACTTTGCAACAATAAAAAAATATATATGTTTTGAATTTAAAACATAAGATGGTACCCAGATTTGAAAACAATAAGATTTCCCCTCTACTGTTAATGAAATGTTGGTAGGGTACATGGTTTTCACTATGAGATGGATAGCCTAATTGTTATAATTCAGATGGGCTACAGGTTATTTTTATGGTATGCCAAAAAAGTGTTACATTTTTATAAGTATTTACCATATTTTAAATACAAAAAAATTAATATAACAAATATGCAGTGTCGAGTGTCGTCTAGGAACGCGAAGTCTAGGAACGCGAGTGTCGTCTAGGAACTCTCAATACCCTTCTGAGCTGTATTACTCACAATCTGGACGGGCCAATCACATCGTGTATAGAGTCGGCGGGCGGGGCCATAATGACGACGGCCGAGTTGCGTTTGCGTGTTTCTAGTAAACACAGAAACTGGCGCACGGCGGCGGTCTTTCGAATCAGCTTTGACCGCGACTCTGGAAGACTTGGAGTTAAGCTTTTCTCTGAGAAAAGAACAAGAACGGCACTGAAGTCATTCTTAAAAAGGGAAGATGTGTTCGGAGTTTAGCCGACCGGATACGGTGAATGTTTAATCTATCAACAAGCTCTGTTTCATCTTCTTTGCTCTGGTTGGTGTAGCGTTATCCTATCGCGTGCAGAGGGAGTTTGAAAGACAACCGTTTATCCCGCCCCTCGGATTGAGCTGTCAGTGGTGAGTTTCCAGACCAAACATCTTGATGTGGGTCTGGCTTGTCAGGCTAGATTGTTGTCTGTGCGCTTTTCATTTAAATTACGTAAAATAATTACGTGTCCCAAAGATTGTCTACATCCTCATGTTTGGAGTATTGCCATTGGCTTCTTCTTTGGATTATATTTGTGTTTGTGTGTTCATGGAATAAAGACTGCTTGCTAAAAAGATCCTCAGTTCTCCTCTTCCCTGCATTCCCGTGACTATATCATCCCAGTGATCCATCATAGTTCAATCGGTTTGAATAAATGGATGGATGTTTATTTTTTAATGTCAATTTATTTTGTTGGATTAAATTTATCTTGTAAGGATGTTTAGATATTTTTAAAAAACACTTATTAAGAAATAAATTTTTGCAGTGATGTTTTGGAAAAGGCTGACTCATAGTTGTCTCTGCATATTAAACTAGGATATAAGGTACAATTTTAGCATCAAACAAATTACACACTGTAATCCAACAGCCATTTAATTTGTCAGATATATTGAACAATATGTCTCTTCCTTAACTACATATTTAGCAGCATTCCCCGCTGACTCACTCCTGGCTGCCTACCACACTGCCTACCATTTCAGCCAAAAGCTACTAGTCACCGCTTGGTTTACTGTAGCTCATGTTTTCTGCTAGACCTGTGGCTCTCTGAAGGATTGCTGATGGAACTGCTCAATAACTAAAAAGCTGACCTGCGCTGCTACAGTACTTCCTTGGAGAACTCTGAAGATGACGGCAAGGGATCAGGCGACGAAGTGCAAAGTGCAGCGTTACAGTCCGAGGAGGTTTAAAGCCTGCACAAGCTTATTCATTTATGATCAAATGTAACAGCTTAGAGAGAGTAGTTTCAGGAAATATTTTCAAAGATGTATCTCAGGTCTTATTAGGACATGATGCGAATGTTTTTCTAAACAGAAATCCTGCAAGGGCAGAAAATTGTTTTATATCAAATGATGTGATGTTTTATGATACATATCAATGTGTATGCGATGCTTTGAAATAGCACTTAAAGTTTGCTGGCATGCCCTGATTGGTTAGAATATAATAAGCACTCCGCTGCAGGGCTCGACAGTTCAAGCATTTCATTACTAAAAATAAATGTGTGCGAACTCGGTGTTTACTTTATATTGTTATATGTTGTATACAGTTGTAAGAATGCATATTTTATCTCCCTCTTCAGAATTTGAATGAGTATCCTGCAATAATACACCATAAACATTTCAAAATAAGAGTCACGTGTATTCCGTTTGTTTATTAAATAAAAGTACCAGAGCGTGTCCAATCTCCCTGTTGGTAGTACTGTATGTAATTTAATTTAATTTAATTTAAATTAAACTATTCTAGTGTCTGTCTAGGATACCCTACCACATGAAGGAAAGACTATGATTATTTGACCCAAATTATTACATTTATAGATTTTACAAGTATCAGTTATTATAGTTAACAAAAACTAAAACCATTTTAAAAAATGTTAACTGACAAAATAAAATATGAAAAAACTCTCTTTTCTTATTTTCATTTAGTTACATTAACCTGATATACCAAACTAAAACTGAAATAAAAAGTAATAAAAACTAGACAGACATTTACAAAAATAACAAAAACAAACAAAAATTACAAAACAACAAAATTACTAAAAAAAAATTAAATGAAAGCAGAATTAAATTGAATTGAAAATATGTGTGTTTTTAATAAATATATAAATGCAGAAATAGTTCATTGTGCCCCTAAAGTTTCTAAATGCGTTCCTACATTTTTCAACTTTTCAACAACTTTTCACAGGTAAAAAAAAGTAAACAAGCTGACACTTAAGTGTATTCCCTACTGCGATGATCAGCTTAAACCATACGGGGTTCACTGATATTACATCGATATCAAAACTCATATAAAATTTGTGTATTTTAAGTTTATTTGATCATAATGTATATGCCATGTACTATTAAATATACAATATTGAGCGTCAACCAAAACATCTCCAAAATCGACCAATTACCGGTACTGCACCTGATATATCACGCATTCCTAATGTCCGTGCATTAACCAATCATCTGAAGCTCAAGCTGTCTAGTAAAGCATCCATGAAGCAAGGAAACCATTTAGTGATACTTACAGCCCACCATCATCATGGCCACAGAGAAGATCTTCTCCCCGTCCGTAGTTGGTGCGATGTTCCCAAAGCCAATGGTGGTGAGACTTGTCATGGTGAAATAGAGAGATGATATGTAGAGCGTGTGCTTATTGGGACCACCCTCCCACTGGCCAGAGCCGCTGGCATTGTAGCGGTACGGCATGCCAATGCTCATAGCTAACTGATAAAGCCAGCTGTCCGTCTTGATGCTGTTGGTGGCCTCATCGATGACCTCGTAATCACCAATGCTGTACCAGATGCAGGCCAGCCAATGTGCAACCAGGCCAAAGACACACACCAGTAAAACTAATACAGCAGCACCGTATTCCAGATAGTGGTCCAGTTTGCGTGCCACTCGACCCAGGCGGAGTAATCGCACCACTTTCAATGAGCTGAACAAGCTGCTGAGACCCTGGCAAAGAAAAAGAGAGATGAGCATGTTAAAACTAGCTGGTCTACAGATAGAAGAAAATCTAAGACTGAGAAGATCTGCCATGAATAATTGCAAGTGTGCACATCTTAATCATAATTTAATATAATCAAAAATGTTTAACAAATCGTCACCTTGGAATTATAAAGTTTTTACAGACAAGCGTTATAAGCTATGCAAACTTCAAAACTGTTGAAGCTCATTTCAAAATCTGATTAGAATGTAGATATAACATTATAATTCAAGGTGAATAAATATTCATTCATAAATATTATGTATTTTAGTGGGTATATATGGATCTGCAGGTTCCCTTTGCTTTTCTGTTTTCTGTTTTATAAATGAACATATTATTTTAATAAATTATAATTATATTTTAACAACTGTTTTAATGTTTTATAAAAAAAATAAGAAGAAAAGATTATTCCAAACTAGTAAATTTTTAAGAAATATATCATTTTAATAATTTTTTATTTATTTCATGATATCAGGGTCAGGATATCAAGTTTATTTTTAACTTAATGCCTCTATAAAAAAAGAAGAAAAAAAAGAGGTTTATTTAGAAATGATTTATGTTCTTTTTAGAAGAGTTGTATTCAAGTATGTTGCAAAATCTATTTATGTATATTTAAAAAAATTAAAGTACAATTAACCTAGGGGTAATTAACACATAGTTATCGAGTAGATCATTCTCTGGGATGCGTTTTCATGAAAATCAAATGTAAAAAGTTTTATCTCTAAAAACAGATTAGCTTATGAAGCTTGTCTATGGGACACAGGGTAAGTGAAATTGAATCCCTAGTTAATACCACTAACAAGGCTAAAAATAGCCTCACACTAACACGGTAGCATAATGAGGCCCTACATGCAAACCGAAGCATTGAGAACTTAAGTGTACAAACAGTTTAATAAGAAGATACTTAATAAAGACAGTCCATTACGCGTTTACGGACAGGCGCCATCTTGGAAAACAGTCTCGACGAGTCGAGCCATGAGACCTGTTCTAAGTGAGCTGGTCGATAGGAATTAAGTTTGTGAAATCTAATTACATGGACATTTTTATTTTTATTTATTTATTTTTTCTGTTGCGTTGAGTGCTTTCTTCTGGAAACAACGGACCATATGAGATTCCAAGTCACAGTTCATCACTTATCACAGCGCTCGTGACTCGACTCGTCAAGGCTTTTTTTCCTGTCTGTATACGCGTAATGGACTGTCTTTATAAAGTATCTTCTTATTAAACTGTTTGTACACTTAAGTTCTAAATGCTTTGGTTTGCATGTAGTGACCCTCATTATGCTACCGTGTTAGTGTGAGGCATTTTAAGCCTTGTTAGTGGTATTAACTAGCGATTTAATTTCACTACCCTGTGCCCCATAGGCGATCGTTATAGGGAAATCTGTTTTTAGAGCTAAAACTCTTTACATTCAATTTTCATGAAAACGAATCCCAGAGAACGATCTACTCGATAACCATGTGTTAATTACCACTAGGTTCATTTTTCACCGGAGTTGTACTTTAAAGCTGCACTATGTACTTTTTCCGTCCTCTAGAGGGCGTCTATTCAAAACAAAGGTGTAGTTTGATGATATCGAGTTTGAGCTCAGAATATTGGGACATGTGGTCTTCACCTCACAGCCGGTGGAAAAGAATCAGGATAGGACTCGGATAGAAATTAAGTACATGGATGCGGTTATTAACATTACTGTAGTATGAAGCAGAGCAGGGCCGAGTGTTGACAAGCTGAGCAAGACCACTGGAGCGATTATTAAGCAAACACACGGCTCGCGAGCAGTGGGACTTTTATTATGACGGGACACAGTTGTTGGCGCAATTTCCACTTTTAATTTGTGCCTGCCGCTGCATTATAACTGTTTTAGTTTACCTTTGTTCTTTTCTTTGGTTATCATCATTTTATTATTTTTAATTCTCTTTACATTGTATTCTTTTTCTTATGCATTTTTTTATCCCTATTTGAATTCCTTTCTATGTAAAGCACTTTGAATTGCCATTGTGTATGAAATGTGCTATATAAATAAACTTGCCTTGCCTTGCATTACGCCGCGAATGATAGGGCCCGTTGACTGAAAGTCAGCTGTTTATTATATTAGATACATTTGAGTGTTTTTAAAATGATGTTATGATGTTACTCTGTGCGTTCGCTCAGCGGTTGCTGTGACACTTGTTCACACTGCTAAGAGTAAAGCGTTTCTGCCAAATAAAACCGGAAACCGAGGGTAATGCAGATATGACGCAATTGACAGGCGACTCCCTCACGTCCCGGCTCCTTGGTTAAAATAGCAATTTAAATGCACCTTTAATATATCCAGACAAAAATAGAGCATTCTTGTCAAATAATATACAATGAAGAAGAAGATGATTATAAAACATGTAATAAATAACTCAGAAGGTAATCCACATGCAAGACAGTGTGCAAAGCACAGACAACAGCAGACAACTGAAAACTGAAAAGACAGCAACTTAAAGGGTTAGTTCACCCAATAACACTTCATAAAGTTATTGTAGAGCCACTGTAGTGAGATGGGCTTTGTAACGACGTCTTTAGTGCTTTTATGGGTCTTGAGAGAGGAAATGACATTGGTGTAAATGAAGGCCTTTCTGAGCCATTGGATTTCAACACAAATATCTTAATTTGTGTTCCGAAGAATAACGGAGGTCTTACGGGTGTCGAACAACATGAGGGTGAGTAATTAATGAGACAATTTTCATTTTTGGGTGAACTAACCCTTTAAATGAATGGTAAATAAGGGGGGAAACACCCATGCAGATCAAATGAATCACAAACTGATAAGTGGCAGGAAAACTAGACAAAGGAAATCTGGAAACTAATGAAAACAAACTAAAAGTCAATGGAAATTATACTAAGACCAAAATAACTTAATGTCTGTAACAATTATGAACTTCTATGCCTATTATTGCATAGGTTTGGCAGATGACATGCCTCTCTTTGTGCATCAAACATATATGACTGAAAGGAAATATGGGTTAAGAAAAACTTAAAAGACATAAATAAGCACAAATAAATATAGGCTTACATTCATAAGGTACACTTGAAAGGCTTGGTTAATACAGATCATGACTTTAAGCCAGGTGTGGATTTCAAGGTGAGATCGTCCATGTTCACTTGAACATAAATAATTCCAGGTTGATGGGTGCCATATAGCTCCAGAGACTTGCTCTTTGAGCCTATAGCCACTTTGATCTGACACCTTTCATGTCAGAGGAGGAGGACAGGATGGATAGCATGGATAGCTGAGGTTCCTTTACTGATCCTACAACTCCACACATCACATCCAAAGAGAGTCTTAGATCTCATGAGGGAACTAAGTTGTTTTATTGATCAGGCAAATTCTTTTAAGCTTATGAAAGATAACAGCTAATAGTTTGGATGCATGCTGTCTAGTCTGTGTCATTAAAGGGTGAAAAAAATATAGTCTTTTTGGCACTGAAAGCAAAATAAAGAGGATGCTTTCACTCAGCTACGCCCACACTTGCACTGTATCCCTTTAAACAAAAGCTTAAACATTGCTTGTCAACTTCAGGCCAATGCAGATTATAGGTCTTTACAGAAGAAAATGCCTACTCTGATTAACATATATTTATTAAAGTTTTCTTAAATGTACACAAATACAGCATTAACTCATTGATAGGCCTACACAGAATATGGAGCAATTATCTGCAAGGAATGCGTGGGAAGATCTAGACTAAATGTGGGGTTAAACAGTTGAAAGTGCTACAATAATAAAAGGCCCCTTAAGTGCACTGTGACAAAGGTTTAATCACTGGAGTTTGCTTGCTAGTAGGTGTTTCTATACAAATGCAATATCAAAGTGAATCAGGAATCTGATCACATGACACAACTGCGCTCTCACTGGGTATAGCTGCAGCACTTTTTGCTAATTTGTTTAGCATAACTAGTGGTCACAGTCACTCCTATTGAAAATAAAATACCTTTTTCAGTGTAGCTGAAAGTTAGGATCAAACAAATATTCAATACAGTAGTTTTTATAATTGTTTAGATCATTAAATTAAGGCATAATTAGATTTATTTCAATCATGGCAACTAAAATTAATATATATTAAAATAGTTTTAGCAGGTTAATGAAAATGGAATTGTTAATGTATTTGGCCTTGGCGGACTAGATCTATGGAAGCCTGCCACTAAATAAAAAAATAAAAAGAGTAATTGTGACTTTTTATCTCAGATTTCGGACTTTTTTTTGCATAAAGTTACAATTCTGACTGAGAAAAAAAGTCTGAATTGTGACTTTATATCACGCAATTGCGAGTTTATATCTCAGAATTCTGACTTTATAACTCGCAATTGTGAGGAAAGCAAATTCAAGCTTCGCCTTTCGCGTTTTAACACTCAATGGCACCGTGTCGAATGTGAAGAGGGGGATTGCCATGTTAATCTTGGACTAAATCGGCCACCGTAGGAATCAAAACAAAATCCGAATTGAGAGGAACAGAAACTATTATTCCTTTGATGCTCATATACCTTTTCACCGCTAAATGGGGGAAATATCACACAGTGTAGCTTTAATTTAGTGGCGGAAATGGGCTTCCATAGCTACGTTTCTGCTGCTGGAAAGCAAGTATGAACTTGCTACTAGGGTTGTCAAGGTACCAAATTTTCAGTAATCAGTATCAATACCAGTAACAAATTGCAGTTCTCTGTACCAATTTAGGAACCACAGCAAAAACTGTTGAATTAAGTACTTTAAAATGTAGTCCCATTTTGTGCTGTGTAATTGCGTTCACGCGCTCAACAGATATCATTGTGTAACTAGAAACCATTGCCGCTCAGAGAGCGCATAAACATGAACTAGAGCATTTGAAAGCAGCCTCTATCAGTGGGTACTGAACATTCCCTCGACTCAGAGCTACCGGTACTGCAGAAATGCTGGTAGAGTCAATTCTTTTTTTTTTAAGTACCAACTAGTACCAGTACTACAGGTACATTTGACAACCCTAAGCCGTATTTCCACCACAGAAAGTTTCCCCAGGAACTAGGGACTTTGGGGCGGTACTAGTTGTGTTCCCCACTCAGAAAGTAACTTTACATACTTTTAGTATGAGGCCATACTTTTTCAAAGGTCAGGAACTTTTGGGAATGGGACTTGCGCTTATGCTGTTTGGTTGAGTTCAAGGAGCATTTGGATTGGTTAACTCCATGCAGCATTTTATTTCAACCGCCATTTTTAAAAATGGTCCATGCAGTAAGATTTGTTTGATATTTAAATCAACAATAGAGTTTAAAAAATACAGATGGACCGACAAGGTTCAGGTTTTATTAAGCTCATATGAGAAGGACAAAATCCTTCAGGAACTGGAAAGCAGGGTTTTTCCTCGGTCAAAAAAGGTCTTCTGTGATGGCTGACAGACATTGTCATCCCCCCAGACACAGAGTAAAAAGTACCCTACCCATGTGATTTGAGAGCCCAATACTGACAACACACTTGAAATAAATGCAAAGAAACAATTTGTGATTTTTGCTCATCTTATTTTGATATTTCATATTATGTATGATCTTTTATCTTGATATTCATTTATTTTGTTACTCATTGTTTACTGATAATTATTTTTGTATGTAATCATATTAATATTAAAAAGTAGCATTAAAATGTTTATTTTAATAAATAGTCTCATTTTCTACCATATACAGTTGAATAAAATAAGCAGCTAGTGAACAACAACTGGCTGTGTCCTAGTTTCACCTCACTCTAGTCTAAACAAAATTATTGTATAGGTTATTTACTACACATTGTCAATAAAGTCAATAAGACTAATTCTTACTAACCACTATTGCTAAATGGGGTAAGCATGAACATGTTTTTGTCTTCTAGAGGATAACTGGGAGGTTATCTGGAGGACAAAATGGAACAGCCCGTTCTCTGCAGACACTTGATGGAATTCACTTTTAGAAGCTGGCAGAGTGAACATGAGGGGGTGAGAAGTAAGTATACCTAACTGTTGCATCCTCAACAGCTTTGGACTGTTTATAAATAGTGACCATGGTGTGTACCTCACAGATTTAATTAGCATTTCCTCCACCATGCTTTATTGTTCCAGCCGTCGCATAATCAAAAGGCTAAATTTTCAAGCATGGATTCTGTTCCTGAAAGGAGTAATTTTCCCTAGACACTGACACGGAAGAAGGAAGGTAAAAATAGATGTGTTAATTCTGCAATATTGCATGAAAACCTAAGGTTTTTATGACGCTAGCAAAAAAGCTGATGCTAATTTTGCTAACAAAGTCAACTCCCCAGGCTGAGCAGCTCCTAATGGATACTTTACCAAGTAATTTATCATTTTGAGGGCCTATATCTAATTTGCAACTGTGCTTATGTAGCATTTAGTAAACCATAAAGTTTTTTTGTCTTTGTCTTTAAGGCCAAACAGATGAATAGCTGAAAGGGTGTGAATATTAGAAGGTTATGTGTGCTCATAAATGTTCAGTTAGATGTGACGACCCCAGAGATGTACCATGGGATAATGGAAGAGAAACATTAATGCCTATTGGTGAAACATGTTGTGTGTGGTTGTGCGTGTCAGGGCATGGAGAATGAAGCTTGCGTAGTCTAATTTGAATTGACTCGCATCTTAAATCACTTTAGATAAACAAACACACTAAGGGTTGCCGCATTCAAAGCAACATTAGCATAAATTAGAGAGCCATTATTGCATCTCTGTTCAACATTGAATAGGGGAGAGGTTACTGAACTGCTGTACAAATGAGAAAATGGGGCAGAAGAGCCATAAACAACACAAGAAAGGAGTGCGAACTTACAGGCAACACCGAGTCCTCCGCACGTGTGGCATTGCGTGGAGAGTGGGCTCCAGCTGGCATGTGGCCCACCGCAGAAGAGTCTGCAATGGGATCCTAAGTCAAAAAGACAGAGGCAGACGTTTCACATCACGCCAAACGGCGCTCTAGCATTCATATAATGAGCTCAGAGATGGACTTTGGGATTCAAGAGACCCATTTGCAGTTATTAGATCTGGACAGCAGCACACTGAATGTGTCAAAGTAATTAGTACGAACAGAACAGCAGCTGTAATCAAATTCAAGATGCTAAAAAAACCCACAAGCGTTATATAACAAGTGTCCTATAATTGACGTCCTAATGTACAACGTGTAGTGTGAAATGATTAAAGGAATAGTTCACTTGAGAATTCTGTCATCACTCACTCTGTCATCTTATGTTTTTTTCAAACTTGTATGACTATTTTGTGGAACAAACATTTAGAATGTGCATATTGCTCTTTTCCGTGAAAACTATGCAGTGACCAAGTATATAGGGAGTGCTAAGCCAACCCCCCATCACAATTTATATATATATATATATATATATATATATATATATATATATATATATATAGACATATAGACGCACACACACACACACACACACACATCTGATTCACTATCTTTGTGGGGACTCTCCATAGACGTAATGGTTTTTATACTGTACATTTTATCCTACTACATTGCCCCTACCCATCACAGGAAAATTCAGCATTATTACAATTTCAAAAAACATCATCCTGTATGATTTATAAGCCTTTTGAAAAGTGGGGACCACTGACTGGGCCCCTTAATGTAGGTAATCTCAGGTTTTACTATCCTTATGCAATGTAAAAAAATATTTAGAAAATAAGTTACCTGGTTGCCTTAAAATTTTGAGTTCATTGAAATAAAATTTTTGAGTTAATACAATGAACATTTTTTGAGATTCGACAATCTTTATTAAAATATTATTAAAAGATTTTGCAAGCATATTGGGTAATTTTGTTTTATTTCTGATGATGCGGTGAAATAGTGCTAAATAGTGCTATTTTATGTGGTTTAGATATAATAATTTTTTGAGTTTTTATTTATTAAACAAGTGTCCTTCATTGTATCAACTCAAATGTTTTATTTCAATAAACTCAAAAATTTAAGGCAACCAGGTTACTTACTTTTTTAAGTTAAACCAACAAAAAACAACAATAACTTTTTACAGTGTGGGGACAAATTATATGTATTAAGTATAACGGGGTTGGGTTCATCCCAGGATGTCCATCCTATTAAAAGCGGCTAGACTATAAGATAATTGTAAAAAAAATAATACATTTTTCCAAGCTAGGTGTAAACATATGCAAGCATGAATGAGAACCGTTTCTAGGGGGATGGATGCTAAGTGTGCGTGTAAAAAAAAAAAAAAAAAAAAAAAAAAACTTGAATATTCGAATCTCAAAATTTTAAATCGAATACTAACCCATCGAACGAATAATCGAATATTCTGGTCCAGCCCTAATACACAAACACATATTGTTATGTCTGGAGGCATATATAAAAAATTAATTAAAAAAAACTGGAGAGCTAATTCTTAAATGTAAGAACTTCTTAATTCTCTATTATTTTTCACACAAGAAAAGAGGTTTGGAATGAGATGAGGGTGAGTAAAATGACAGAATTTCATTTATTATATATCCCTTTAATATTTTGCAGAACAATAGCAAGTATTATACAACCCGAGAATATAACTTATAACTTATAGAAGAATGGAGAATAGCCAGTAGACAGGGACATGTGGCCCACAGGGGACACAAACACAGAACAGGCTCCAGTTCAGGAAAACATCTGACAGCTTCACATCAATCCCTATGACAGACAGCTGCACTCTTGCCAACTGCCCGTGCCTTCAAACATTTATAGCACATTTTGAAGCATTTTATTATGAGCAGATTGTTTTTGTGACATCACAACTTTTCTGTTTGCTTGCGTTTCAACAGCATTTAGGAGCATTCATTTAACTGCAAATAATTTATTGGTCAGTAATTCTGTCATAACATAGAATAAAAAATAAATAACTATTCTTATATAATAAATAATATAATATTCTGAAATTCACTGCCACATTAATGCATCACGCAGTTTTTTTTTCAGTTAGCCTAGTTTTTTTTAAGCTAGGCTAGCGGTGGGTGCGTCAGACAGAGTTATGGCAAGCACAAGAGATAAAAATAGTATATATGGACTTTTATAACTCTGGAGGATACGGTGAATAAGCTAAAGTCCCAAAAAGTTTTGTTCGAAAAAGAGTGTTCCGGTTTAAAGTGACAGCTTGACATCAGCCACTAATGCTGTCTGTCATTAATGTTAATTAAATAACAAAGGGAACAGAGAAAGTCACTCTCATTGACCTATGTGATGATTGTTTTAAATCCACTTAAATTAAAAGTTGTTTAATAAGTCTAATAAATGTTAAAAATAAATAAAAAATAACCTTCAAATACACTGTAACATACATTTTAAAGACGTTATTGATTATCATAATATAAATATTAAAGAATACATATTTATTAGATTATTAGTTATTGTGATACCAATTATTAGCTTTAGTATTGATAACTGGCACTACCAAAACCCACTTTTGTTTTCAGGGCTCAGTGGGCATCCAGCATCAACACCTGCCAGCGCAACAAGTGTCCTGTTGAGGTTGTGGTTTGTTTTAGGTTTGGGAGCCAAACAGAATTCATTGGGGGGTCAGCTGAGAAAGCTGGATGTGACATTTCAACAGCAGACATGTCAGAGACCATCAGCTTTCATAAAACACACTCTGCTGGTAAATATATACAGTATGCACAGTATATGTAAACATACACACTGGCATGTATTCACATTCAGAAGCACACACATTTATTAATGCATGGGGAACACCGTGATGTTTTACTCAACATAACTTTCTTTCCCTCCAAAAATTCCCTAATGCTTTTGAGTTTGATCAATCGAATCCTCTGTTCTTTATCCTTTTAACTCTCTATCTCAATCTGTTTCCTTCTTTATTAAAACTTAATGTAAAGCGGTCTCAGACAAATATGTAGGTCATCTCATCACACTATTAATAATACATGTGTTTAAATGGTTCTTTGCAGCATCATACAGTGGGTTTAAAAAAGTCCTTCTTTTGGAGTTATTGCTATATGAAAAAAAGTCTTTGATATTAAATTATATGTTTTTCACCTTAGCTTATTGGTTTCTGAGGCTGGGGTTTAACGCTCAAATCATAACTTTTTAATAACTGGTCTTTTGACAAGATGATGTAATGTGTGTAAGAATAGCATGGGCTCTGAAACTTGCAAATACAGAACAGTTATGGAAAATGATTATTTAGCAACATCTTCCACTCCAGAGATTACAACACACAAGTGGCTGTAATTTAGTTTGATTTTAAGATTAAGTGTATTTATTAGGATTTCATTATATTTATGGTAAATTAAAAAAGTAAAAAGCTATTGAACATAACACCCAAAACTTTACTGCTGAATAGTCCAATACCATCTCAATACAATTTTAATTGTAATTGCATCTCCCATGTTTCAACTACAAACTAAATATCTGAGATGTCACCTTAGCTGAACCGCATGCAGATTTCCACCACATCAAGAGTGATAGAGCAGTGCCTGCATGGTCCCAGATGACACAGGAACACTTTACTGAGATCGGGCCACACTGCAGTTTTGGGACTTCGTTGTGTTCCAATGATGCAGAGACTAATGCATTCCAACAACATCACCACAATGGGAGAGGATGCCTGTTGCCTGGGCAACCGTGAACTTATGGTTATCAGTAGGAAGCAGAAGAGTTATTTTATTGGATAAGTATATCATACCATGCACATGGATATTAATAATGTAAAGAAGCTTAAAGAAGAATCCTATTTTATTCTGATTGTCCACAATCACCCAGTTCAACCTACAGCCATTAAGATGCCTGCGACTATTTCAAGTTTTTTGGATGAACACTTCCTTCTCAGCATTCTAATATTACTGATGCTTCCAGACAGGACAGATAACAAAATATGGCAAGTAAAACCTCCCACAGACCCTCCAGGAGAACTCCAAGTACACAGAAGTACAAAAAGAGCTCTGAAAGTGCTTTAAACTCAAAACACAAGTGTAAGAGGTAATCCTGGAACACTTTATGCTATAATTTATTTCAAGAACATGAACATCAATCACTTATGTCTTTCCAAACCTGTATATATGGCTAAAGTATATATTAACATATGGATATGTTAAAGAAAGTTGGTTACCAAACCAATTCAATATCTCCATTCCACTCAATTATAAGAACACAAAATGAAATCACTGGAAGCATTTCTAAAGATATCTCTAAGATTCAACCAGCTCACTTCTTACCGAACTGTCTGGGTGGGTAGAGAGAGATCATTTAGGCTAATGCCCAGTACAGTGAGCAGCCACTGATACGGAAAGAGATGGCAATAATGGATATAGTTTTCATGTCAGTGTTTCAGCCACCAGAAACGTTGAGGAGGGGTCCACTAAATCTCAATTCTTTTCGGCGAGAAAAATAAAGCATTACTGACACATACAAAAGCACACATTCAGCAGCAGCGCTCGTGCAAGTTAAAGACAGTGGAACAAAAGCTGTAAGGAAGAGACTCTTCTCAGTAAGAGACGGAAATGCATGCTTGAGAAGTCCTGTGCACACAGTAATTACCACAATCAAGATCCACAGATAAATAATAACCAACTTTAGTAACATGGAGGAGGATCAATTATAATGTGAGCACAGAAGAGCTGAGCGCAGAAAAATTTGATTGGAACACTCCATAAACATAAGACCAAAGGTAATAAAAGCAAGGAAGATTAAGGGCTATTGATTTGTGCTTTTGCCGATTGTTGGCCATCAGATAACAATCAGATTGTATTACATCTGATCAAATAAACTGTAAACAAAAGATTTTAGTTTAGCAGTAATTTGGATGAATACATAATGCACAGAGTAAATCATCTCAGTCTTCTGCAGTTGAATCATCATTTTTGCTAAAGTTGCTGAAGTATTCAGTTAAAGGGGACCTATTATGTCACTTTTTACGAGAAGAAATATGTATAATAATATAATAATTCTCCGGTGTCCCTAGAATGTGTCTGCTCAAAATACTCCATGTCATGGATTATTTATTATAGGAAGTTTTGAAAGCCCCTATTTAGGAGGGAGCAAAAACACACTGTGTCTTTCTTCTGTGCGTGTATATTTAAATGCAAATGAACTGCTTCGCCCCTCCCCGTTTTCGAAAAAGAGGGCGGAGCTTTTACAGCTCACACAGACAATAGAATTCTCAAAGGTGGATTAACACAAACTTCATATTCAGAACATGTAAGTAGCGCACGTTATATATTGTGAATGTATGCCAATTGCCTTTGTGAATGTGCTGGTTATGACCCTATACAGCTACAGTTACAATTGTCTTTGACTGTATTCACAGTGATTAGCGAATCATTAGTTTTATTTTTACGATAAAATTGTGCTTCTGAATTGTCCAGGCGCTGAGCATTTTCGGGTTAAAAATAACAAGACAATGGTAACTTTAGCGACATTAGCACATGCGATTTGCGAAATGCGATTTGCAAACACAAAAAGTGTGGTACTTGTGTGTTCTGCATATGAAGTTGGAGAACCAAGAGTTGGTATTGATCCATCTTTGAGAAGCAATGTTGACCCTTTTTTGCAAAGCAGTCCAGTGTACAATGAGTCACACAAACATATACAAATTTGTTGGGCACATTTCCTTCACAAATAAAATGAATCCACTGCATCCTCAGTGCCTCAGATGCCGGGATTTTATTATTAAAGACAAAAACAGAAGAATTATCAAGTTTAAGTAGCTGAGACATTTTATGTCTAGCTGCTTTAGCGAGGGTATAAACATGGCGGACTGTGTGCGGCTCACTTAGAGTGAGATCTATGCTAATAGGGCAGAGATCGTCACAAGAGGGCGGGGCCTTTTCCTACAATGACATCAACTGTGTTTTCAAACACTGCTTCTGATTTATGGGGATTATTTAAAAAAAGGAGTGGGTGGATTTTTACGATTATAGGGTGGTTGGTTGCACACACTGTGTACATGAATATTGCATAATGGGTCCTCCAAGTCATTATCACAGCAGACACCAACAAATAAAGGCAGATTCATGCTGAAGGGATCACATCATTTATACATCCTCTCCAAACGAGTGTGATATACACTTTGGTTAAGGATGGGAATCATCAGGGTTGATTTCTGGTAACGATTCAGATTACTCTTAAAGATTCCTTAACAGTTCCATTAATAATCCTTATAATGATAAAATGATTATTTAACTACATAGGATGAAATAATGTCAATGTCAAATCAATCTGATATGTTGGTTGAAAAATTATCAATGCTAAAAACAGTTGTGCTGCTTAATATTTTTGTGGAAACTGATAAATTGTTTAAGGATTCTTTGACTATGAAGCTCAAAAGAACAGCATTTTTTTAAATATAATTATTTTATAACATTATTAATGTATTCACTGTCACTTTTAATTAAATAGTGTGTGTGTGTGTGTGTGTGTGTGTGTGTGTGTGTGTGTGCGTGTGTGTGTGTGTGTGTGTTTATTATGAATATATTTATTAAAATTACTGATTAATATAGCTTAAAAAAAACTTGTGCTTACCTCATCCACGTTTTCAAAGGCATTGATGATGTCATAGGGCAGGCAAGACAGCAGGTCTATGACAAACCAGGTCTTCAAGTAGTTCATACGTATGAGCTTTGGGTCAGATATGACCTCTCCTCCAGGTCCCACAAAAGTTGTATGAAAGTTCAACACAATATCCACTAGGAAGATGACATCCACCACACTGTCCAGTACCAGCCACACAAGGTTGTTCTGTTTGGTCTTAAATGACACATTATAGGGCACCATGATGGCCGTGTAGAAGGTGAGGATGAGGATGACCCAGTCCCAAGTGGTCTTAAAGGTGCAGTAGTGCAATATAATGTGAGGTGGAGTTTTAGGAGCCTCTTGCTTGTATTGAGGGAGGATGTCAGAGCCCAGCTGAAGAGCCTGAATTAGTAAATAAAAAATGCAGAGAGAGATGAAAAAAGGGGTCAGATGTTGAGATTTTTTTATCACCAGCATGTTTGGATTATAATTTTAATGTTCTGGTATCACCATAAGGTTTCTTAACTGCTTGGTAAAAGCCTATCTTTATCAACCAGCTTCATACAATTTTTTAAAATAAAAAAAAAATAAAAAAACATGTTGGACATGTTTTACTGGTTTATATCACGCTATATTGGCCCAGCTGGATTTTTTGCCTTGTTTTTTTTTTTTTTTTTTTTTCTACATGAAAACATCTTTACAAAAAAATGCATTTATTTGCTGATGTAAGCATAAAGACCCAATTTCACCAAAGAATGTGACAATCACTAAAAGTTTACAATAAAATATTTAATTATGAACATAATATCAGCATGACAACTAACACAACACAGAAGAATGGTATCTTTGGAATCACTTTTAGAATTTTTTTCCATGAAGAATAAAAATATTGACAGCTAATCACAGCTTAAAAGAGTTTGAGCAGATGACAAAACTACAGCACACAATTACAATAAACAGAATATTATCGCCTGTTGTTGTTTAAAATAATATAGTTATCTTTACGGTTATCATTCATGGCTTTTTAAGGGTTAGTTCACACCCCAAAATGTATTAATTACTCACCCTCATGTCGTTTCCAACCCATAAGACCTTCATTTATCTTAAGATATAGGTATTTTAGATATTTTGCATAGGATACTGACAGACGTGATGAAATATCTGACAGACGTGTTGAATAAAGTTGTTATTTTTGTGTTTTTGTGAACTAAAAGTTCTTATCACTTCACTTCATAACATTAAGATTGAACCACTGGAGACACATGGCCTATTTTAACAATGTCTTTACTACCTTTCTATGCCTTGAAAGTGTTAATTTAATTGCTGTCTATGGAGGGGCCAGAGAGCTCTCGGATTTCATAACAATATATCGTACAGGTTTGAAACGACATGAGGGTGAGTAATTAATGACAGAATTTGCATTTTTGGGTGAACTAACTCTTTAAACCTCAATAAATATTGTTAGAATTTTACTTAAAACAATGCCAAAGGAGTAAAAAAAATTTCAACATATAATGTAAATTGATGTCTATATATATATATATATATATATATATATATATATATATATATATATATATATATATATATATATATTTTACTATAAAATAAAAATGCACTGCAGCAAAACCACAAAAAGAAATCCTGCTGGTCTAAGCTGGTCTTTTCATTGTCAAAATGATGCACTGTGAGGAATATATACTATACTGTAACTCATGAATTAAAAGGTCATTCATGTTGTAAGGGCACCATAAGATATAATACACCCAAGTTTTAGAGACATAAAGCTTACGTCAGCAGCTATTGGACAGCTGACTCAACAATCATACGTCTAAAATGAAGAAAGACTTTATTTCTGCAATGTGGGACTGAAGACAAAGACAGCTGACCTTTTGTATGTGCATGCAGATTATGTGTGTGGGTCAGTTTTTTCCTACATTGTGAGGCTTAGATGTCTCAAAAAAGAGAGTAAATGAAAATCAGCCATAAAACCTGACCACCCAAAGGTCCTAGTGAGGAAAAAAGCTCAATACATTTTTAATGAAAATTTAAAAATGCAACAAGGCTTCTATGAATGTCACGTTTATTGTTAAGGGACTAAAAAATATTGTTAGCTCAGTATAAAATGCAATGGAAAGTCCCCACCAGGATTTTAAAAAATAGGTGTGCGACACTCACCTCTGCCAGTCGTGAATGCTTGTGGCTGACCTCAGTCTTGTTCACAGGCGTGAGCTGCTGAAGTGTACCCCGGCTATTGGTTAATGCCCTGGTCAGCCTGGCAAACTTGGTCCATCCTGCCACACAGAGCAGCACAATGGTGTATCAGAAACTTGGACATGTGTTGCCTCTTTTATACCTTTCTTCCTGTTTACTCACAAAACACACTTTTCCACATAACTAGTAGCGCTGCTCGCATCACGCCCCACAAAAAAAAGCAATGGCCCATTCTGATTTCCACAGAGGTCCGTTCTTTCAATTGCTGACCCCAGTGAAAGCTGTTCTTCCCCACCCCTTTCTTCCAAAATAAATTTTGTGTACCCACGTTTCTAAAGCCTTAACCAGCCTACTCTATCTTCATCTATTCACTTTGAAATTGTTATTAACCTTTGGCGGTCCTTCACAAAGGCATAATGTTTCTTTATGACTTTAAAATGAAAGCATCATGACATGGTGGAGACATGAAGGGAGAAGTTGCATTCAATGGGGAGCCATGTTTGAAGCAAAGACTTTATATGAAGTGTACTGTGATTACTCATGAACGGGAGAAAGACGCCCAATATGGCGAATAAGCCCTGCCATCTAAATGAAAGAGCCAATTGTTGATTAGTAAAGTCATTGCATGACTGCAGCTGCCGTGCATGATTCGAGCATTAGTTGCTGACAGTTGACACGTCGAATATGAAATTTTATCGAAAGCAAACAGTTTTGGAGAATTTGATGTTTCCCCATTCAAAGACATTGGAGCTACACTTGCATGCCCGAGAGGCGTTTTAAAGATGGCCATCGAATTAAACAACTTGTCTTAAAGGGAAAATTCACCCTGAAAATAGTCATCTTTTACTCAACCTGCAGTTGTTCCAATGCCCTATGTACTTCTATGTAGGAGAAATTTAGAAAAACATTCTCCTTTTGAGGTCTGAACAAGATCAACAGGAACAACAGCAGGGTGAGTAAAAGATGACTTGATTTTCATTTTAGGGTGAACTATCCCTTTAAAGGGACTTGCTTTCTCATGAACTCTTTCCCCATATAGACAGATATTTTCACCATTTATGAAACAACGCTTCCACACCAATGACCTCAATTTCTGGATTTCCGTGTTTTCACTGTTATACGTAGGGGGCGCATCATCTGAAATCACTGAATATCCTGATCAAATGACATGTGAAGAAGCAGCAGAAACAAGCTATAGCGTATGCAAGCATATGCTTATGTAAAATAACACGATCATCAACATTAAACAGCATATCAAATCAAAACTGTCTAATGCTACTGAAAGAAATGTCGACCCAGGACGAGCAACCGGACTGTGCAAGCATTAGGGGTGTTGATGGACTCGATCTAATCCATCTATGTTTGATCATCGTTCTTTGAAAAAAAAAACGTATCTCAGGTTTTTGCTCAAAATTGATTTTTATTTGAAGCATAAAGGGATAGCTCACCCAAAACGAAAATTAGCCCATGATTTACTCAAAGTCATCCTGGTTGTATATGACATTCTTCTTTCAGACGAATAAAAGTTGAGCTATATTAAAAAAAGTCCTGGCTATAATCCAAGCTTTATAATGACAGGGATTGTTGTCTAAAAAAGTCCATAAAAAGGCATCTGTCCATGAAATAACGTGCTTCACATAGATCCAGGAGGTTAATAAAGGCATTCTGAACCAAAATGTTGCGTTTGTGTAAGAAAAATATCCAAATTTAAAACTTTCTGAATTAATGTTCTGTCCCATCGCCGTCGGTGGAGAAGTGTTGAAAGTGCCTTTTCGGAGTTCAAGATGCGTACGCGATGTGGGACGAGCGTCACTGGTCACATAAACCTTTGAACTGCAGAGGCACTTTCAACACTTTTTTATAAACGAAATATGGAAGGCGATCGGCTGAAACGTTACTTAATAAAGTTTTAAATATGGACATTTTTTTCTAACCAAATGCATCAATTCCCTTCCAAAGGCATTTATTAACCTCCCAGAGACGTGTGGAGCACGTTATTTGATGGACAGATGCACTTTTATGAACAACAATCCCTTGCATTTTGAAGCTTAGATTAGCCAGGACTTTTTTTATATAATTCAACTTTTATTCGTCTGACAGAAGAATGTCATATACACCTAGGATGACTTGAGGGTGTATAAATCATGGGCTAATTTTCATTTTTGGGTGAACTATCTATTTAACTACATTCAAGTGTTAATAAAAAAAGAATGCATTAAGCTAGTTTATTTTATTTTATTTTTACAGAGGGTGTTCTTTCTTTTCATATATTGCATGTTCAAATATTCATACTAAATATTCTGGGGGCCATGATCATTTTGTGAAAACGATTTAAAAAAATCTTGGCGATGGCTTTACACACACACACACACACACACACACACACACACACACACACACACACACACACACACACACACACACACACACACACACACACACACACACACACACACACACACACACACACACACACACACACACAAAAACACTTGGTAGGTACAAAGTTAATAAAGACTGATGGGAAGTTTTTTTTTTGTTTTTTTTTTAGCTCAATGACCCTAAAGTGAAGATCTTCACCAACTGATTACAAAGTCTATGTTCCAATGTAAATGCCATGTTTTACCACTAATCTCATTCATGCTCTTTTTGCTTTCAGAATGGACGGATAATTTTTAAAAGCTTAGAGGGTGGGACAAGAAGTACAACTTTAATAAGAGTGCGATTCTCCCATTTAAGTCACATCTCTTGAAAGTACAAACACAACAATACAGTACCAGAGTAAGTCTGAGCACATTGGGGCTCTTGCAGCCGCTCTCTCTCATTACAACAGGGGCATAGAGGGGAAGTCTTTCTGCACGGCCGCATGAACAATGAACTCAGTGAGGGGATAAGGAGGGGAAATCAGCCGTGTGCACTTATTGGTAGGATGTATGAAAATAGCACGCTGGTCTGTTCAAGCCCATTCAGCAGGGAGCAACTTTATGTCAGACCGACATAAAGATATACATGGCTACATGTAAGTTAAAATAACTTTCTGCGTTCATTACAAGTTGAACTTAATCAATAAAAGTCAAGAATTTATGGAATAAGGTTTTCTACCACAAAAAAGTAATCCCTCCCTTTCACTACAGTTACTACAATGGGATTTTTTACGGTCGTTTAAGGCTTTGTAGTGTAATGGTGACAAAGTTGTAAAAAGGGTTTAGCAAGTGATTTCTTCAAAACTAAAATCATGTTAACACTAAGTATTGTTTAGGGTTTGTGGTGTTTTTGACAGGAAAAAATAAAGAGACAAAAATGACCTATGTCACAGACAGAAGGAAGAAAAGAAGAAAACAATGGAAGGTTCAAGCCATCTGGCTGCACAGGACCCCTGAGGTGTCTTCCAGATATAGTACTTCCAAAGGAGAAAAATGGCACTAGGTAGCCGGGGCCGAGCATCCACAAGGCAAAGCCTCAGAGAAGTCTCGGTTTGGCCATCACAGCCTCATAGGACACTATCAGACCTAAACTACAATGGAGCATATGTTTGCCCAAATGCACCACATCTGGCAAACAAGTTCTGCTAGACTGCAGACATGTAACAGTAAGGAAATAAAGACTAAGGGGATATTTAGCTTAGAATTACACCCACTGATAGCTGCGTTTATTTACGCATGATATTTGCATTGTTTTGCAGCCCAATTCATTAAAGGAATTAAGCAAATAAGCTAAGGATGCACATAAACAAACTATTTCTCTATGCAATTTTCTTCAGGGCTTATGGCTCATATAGTATGATATAAAGGAACATTGAGCTCATACTTGAGGAGAAAACACCTATTCAGGGCCCCAAATATTTTAATCAAATCTTCAATATGTATTGTAATCAAATCTGCTGTATGTACATCAGTGAGATCTTTATCTTTAACAGTATAGCAGACTACAGTTATATAAAATGAACTTAAATATAATTTGTCACTCTATATCTCACAATAACATTAGTAAGTATTTGTAAGATGATATTTAAAACCTTAGTTTTATGATTAGCAAAAAGAACCACAACCTGAGGGGGATGTTTAAGAACTAAAAGCCATTTAGTATCAATCAGACAACAGAAGGAATGTAGTAGATTGTGCAAAACTGCTTTTTCCAGCAATTTGTTTAGCTTTTTTTTGTTTTTTATCTATATGTCTGAACCTATCCATGAATGCAGCTTCCTTTTTGAGTGCTGCTACTTGTGCACTGGTGTGCAGAACATCCCCAAACTGTTCCCACAAAGTTGGGAGCATGAAATTGTCCAATCATTTTTTGCATTAAGATTCCCTTTTCACTGGAACTAAGGGGCCGACCCCAACCCCCGCAAAACAACCCCACCATAATACCCCCTCCACCAAACTTTACACATGTCACAATGCAGTCATGCAAGTACTATTCTCCTGGCTTATTGCACAGGTGGCGACTTATAATTCACTGAGCTCCTGAGAGCAATCCATTCTTTCACAAATAATTGCACAATCAGTCTGCATGCCTAGGTGCTTGATTTTATACTCATGTGGCCATGAAATTGATTGGAACACCTGAATTCAATTATTTGGAGGGGTGTTCCAATACTTTTGGCAATATGGTGTATGTTCCCTTGAACCTCTGCTGGCTAGCTCTCAATTTATGCTGGTGTCAATCCCGAGGTCCTAAAGTATAAATTTGATGAGCTGAAAATCCTCTCCAGGTAACTATCAGATGCTTCCAGAAAGATCTGGAAGGATCTCAAAGGGTTTCACTGTTGCCATGGAGCCCATATTCATTCCTCGGTTTCCTTTCCTATTTGCTATTATTTGAAGTTTGTGCCCCTAGGTAAGTCACCATCAATGCGATCATGCTGATAGCTCAGAGGTCCTCAGAGAGAGGACACACACTCACTTGTGGTTTAAATACATTCACAAATCATTTTAACGCTAGGGACTAATACACAGTCTACACAAAATAACCCTGTGTTCATTGGGAGCCCTGATGCCTAATGGTGCTTTATTATGCAGATGCTTTGCATATTTCATTGGACCACCAGTGCAGAGCAGAGTCTTACCGACAGGAACACTATTCCAGTGGGATTTTGAGGCCGGCATACAGTACATGAAAACACACATACTGTACTCTTGCTTTTAGCTCTATCCTCTCCCCAGGGGGAGCAGAAACAGTCACATAGAATGAAGCTCTGATGAACATCTCTATTATACAACTAATTACAAAATACTTCATGTGATGCGAATAACACTAAAAGCTTCCTAATTATAACATTAACAACTTTACTTTCTATAGTGCCTTCTCAAAGAGCTTTACAGTATAAGACAATACAAGAAAAGTAATAAACAACATACAAAATAAATAAAACAAAATAACATAGGTGGATTAAAATAACATAGGTCGATTAATATTAAAATAGGTGGATTTAAATAGTTATCTTTGCTACCTTGTTTTTAAATGTGTTTTAGAGGCAATTTCAACTGGAAGTTGGTTCTACAACCTGGGTGCAGTTATATAAGCTCTGTCACCCATGAAACGTAACCGTGTTTGATGGACAACCAAACCCTGCTGAGAAGAGCGAAGACTTCGGCTTGGAATATAAGGTGTTAAAGTTGAGATAAATACTCTGGGGCCAGACTATGGAGAGCTTTGCAAGCAAGCATGAGAATTTGCATGAGAAATCAACTCTCTGCACCTAACTGGTAGCCAGTATTCAGACTTCAGGACAGGAGTAATATGATCTCGATAGCTGCAGAATTTAATTATTTAAAGTATGCTTAGAAACCCCAATAAGAATCACATTACAATAATATATGCAGGAGAAAACAAATATGTTAATTAAAGTAATTCTGTGCTTATAGTTTTGTTTATATGTCAATGTGGTGTATTGCACATTTTCTCTTTAAAACTGCGATCTAGATCTGTGATCTAAGGACAGTGTCACAAACTTGGTTTGATGTAACAAACTACCTTGTAACCAATATGGTCAACGTCAACATGCAGGCGGGTTTTAGCATATCATTAACTATGACCGCTCTGAAGCATTGGAGTCTCAAAAGAAGCCAGGTTATCCCGGTATATTTTTATCAGGTAGATTTAACAATATAGCGGGTGTATGAGATCATCATCTAATCATTCTAGGGCACCTTTAAGAATCGCGCGGTTTAATCTAGGGATGCACGATATTGGATTTTTGCCGATATCCGATATGCCGATATTTTTCAGCTCATTTTGGCCGATGCCGATACCGATGCCGATATATGTTTATTTTTTCCCTTTGTTTGGAAACAACACCATTTTGAGCAAAAACTATTTTTTTTCATTCTGGTTTCAGATTTCTGAGGTATCCTTACTAAAAGGATTCTTGTTGAAGATAAATAAATGTTAATAAAGTTCTTTTTATGATAAGAGTATATTAAAAGCTCTGAAAATAAAAATAATAAAGTCAGTAATTTTTCACCCCAGATGCAGCTGTAACCTAAATATTGTATTTTTGGATTTAACGTTTGTGCACATGAAGTGGGGGTGGCATGACATCCGTTGATGCTGTCTTTTAATTCTACAATTATTGTAGAGCTCCTTGGATTATTTTTCATCATCCATTTCGTAAAATTTTATTACAGATTAATACACTGTATATAAACGTATTTAATTTACAAGTGTCATGCTTGTGATTTATGACATCATTACTGATTTGTTTATTCAGAACAAGAAGTAACTTCAATTTATTTGTGTATTCTACTTTTCATTGTATTACTGTAACAACAGCGCCCCCACTACATGTATAAATATATAGCGGTCTAGCTGGAAGGCACTAGGACCTGGAGGAGCTTCTGCTGCTGTGGAGGCTGCCGCACGCTAGAGAGTGGAGAGACGCGATTGGGCGCATATCAACACGTTATCATATCGGCAAGGCATATCGGCATAATGTTTTCATATCGGCCGATGCCGATTTTTATATTTTAATCGTTTATCGGCCGATTCCGATGTCGTGCCGATAATATCGTGCATCCCTAGTTTAATCTAAGGCCCTGTCCACACGAACACGGGTATTTTCAAAACCGCAGCTTTTTCTACGCGGTTTGGCTGTTCGTCCACACGCAAACGCTGTATCCGGTTACTAAAACCGGACTTTTTTGAAAACTCCGGCCAGGGTGAAGATTTTTAGAAACTCCGGTTACAGCGTTGTCGTGTAGATGGTGAAACCGGAGATTTCGTTTTTTTAAATTGAAGTGCGCGCCGTTCTCTCCTTTGTTTGACATCAGATTTTCCACGTTATCTCCTTTTGATTTACGTGAGTCGATTCTATGCGGTGGACTCCACTAACAGCGCTTATCACATGTTTATCCTACAGATACATGTTCAGTTATTTCATTGTATTGCAGAACAAAGGCGCCAGAATGCAATAATACAAAATAGTAAAGCAAGTGTGTGAAGCTATTACAGTCCACTTCGGCCCTGCACCTGTATACAGTACCTGTCAACTGAGTCCAAAGTAAAGGAACTTGTAGAAGGGTTTCACTTGAGCCCATGGCATCCCTCAGTCAGTGCAATGTGCATCGGTGCAGTGAATGGGACTGTATATATATATAGTCCCTGACAAAAGTTTTGTCGCCTATACAGAAATTGAACAAATTTACTGCAAATACAAAAATATGTCAGCAAATTAAGTTATGGTGCTGTGAGATCCAAATTTAATATCTTGTATGACTTCCATGAGCTTGAAGGACTGCATCCATGCGGTTTGGCAAGGATTCATACAATTTATTGATGAAGTCATCAGGAATAGCTAAGAAAGCAGTCTTGCCTCCCAGAGTTCATCAATATTCTTTGGTTTCGTCTTCCATGCGTCCTCTTTCATCCTACCCCACATATGCTCAATGATGTTCATGTCTGGTGACTGGGCTGGCCAATCCTGGAGCATCTTGATCTTCTTCGCCTTGAGGAACTTTGATGTAGAGATGGAAGTATGCGATGGAGCACCGTCCTGCTGCAGAATTTGGCCTCTTTTATGGTTGGGAATATAAGAGGTAGCTAAGATTTCTTGGTATTTTAGACTATTGATGTTGCCTTCCACCCTGCAGATCTCTCGCACACCCCCATACTGGATGTAACCCCAGACCATGATTTTTCCGCCACCAAACTTCACTGTTTTCTGGGTGAATCTCGGATCCATTCGGGCACCAGTAGGTCTCCTGCAATATTTGCGGCGACTGTGGTGTAATTCAACAGAAGATTCATCTGAAAAATCCACCTTCTGCCACTTTTCCAGCGTCCATCCTTTTAGCAGGCTGTGGGCCTTGGCAAATGCCACACGGTTTTTCAATTGTCTTTTGTTTAGTGCTGGCTTCTGGGCACTGATTCGACCATTGAGGCCATTTCGAGACGGAATCCGACAAACAGTTCTGGTTGACACAGGGACTTCAGGTGACCAGGTCTCGTGGAGCTCTGCTGCAGTGGAAAATGGGCTGGCCTTGGATTTTCGAGCCAACAAACGGTCCTCTCGAGCAGTTGTCTTGCGGGGTCTGCCTGACCTGGGCTTGTCAAAAACGTCTCCAGTCTCTTCAAATCTTTTTTTATCCTCTGTACTTGACACTAAGACACATTGAAGGTGTCTGCCACATCAGCAGTGGATCTGGTCTTCAGCCTCTTGATAATCAAAACTTTAGTCTCAGGGTGAATCTTAGGCATGTTTGCAGAGGTCTAGTTGCAGTTGTTGTGAAGGTCTAGTGTACTGGGGTTCTTTTTATACACACTTGAGACCTAATTGATCCATTATTAGTCACAGGTGAAGCTCATATGACAAGGTGACAACACTTATGTCTTTGCAAAAATTGACTCAATGGGCTTTACCAAGCTGTGAATATTAGAATACTTTTTGAAAGTTTAGTTTTTCACTGAAACATTATCACAAAAGCTGGTGGGATTAAAATGAGCCATTTCTTCTAAAAAAATCTTGATTAGAAATATATTCCAGCGGCACTTTAGGTCAATTTGTACACAAGCGACAAGACTTTTGTCAGGGACTATATTTATATATAAAAAAATCTTGATTAGAAATATATTTCAGCGGCACTTTAGGTCAATTTGTACACAAGCGACAAGACTTTTGTCAGGGACTAATATATATATAGTCCCTGACAAAAGTATATATATATATATATATATATATATATATATATATATATATATATATATATATATATATATATATATATATATATATATATTAGGGCTGTAACGATACACCAAACCCACGATTCGGTTCGTATCACGATTTTTGACCCACGGTGCGATACAAACCTCGATATGGGGGGGACAAAACATTTTTATTCTGTACAGTATTCTGTAGCCTATTTTGCCGTCAATACCATATATCTGTATGGTCAATAGGCTACTGCCGACGTTTTCTTTGCGGTACCAATAGGCAATATATATTTAACATGAAGTATAGGGCCTCCTGTACATCAATACCAACAGAAGCGCCGCGTCAGACACGCTTCTGGTGTGCAAAGAAAGAGAAAACGCCACGCAGCCGCCCCGTGGATGACACGCAACAGAAACGCCACGCTCACACCACGTTGTCAGCCGGTTGGGGAAGCTTCTTGAAACACTTACGGCAAATTGTGTGGGTCTTGTCAACTACACGATTGCCATCCTTGTTCTCCACCGGGTAGCTGAAATGTTGCCATACTGCTGACTTAAAAGTTGGACCTGGACAGGAAGGATAATTCTGGCAGTTGGAAGGGGTGTGTCGCGATTCTGCCTTCTCACATCGCGATACAGGTTCGTGGACCTGCGTATTGCGATTTCGATTTCATATTGCATATCGTTACAGCCCTAATATATATATATATATATATATATATATATATATATATATATATATATATATATATATATATATATATATATATAGCAACGGATCAGCCCAAATTGGAAAAACTCCCGGTGCTCCAGACGGACAGTCACCACTGACAGGGGGACTGTACTGCAGCTGAAAAGGATATGGGGCACAATTTAGCAATATATCTGAGATATACATAAAAAAGAAGTCTTAATAACGTTTTTTACATGAGGGTCAAATTTCAATGAGGAAGTTCACTCCTAGATTCCTTAATTTCATCTGAAACTCAAGAACCATCAATGATAAGAGCTTTGCACAATATAAGAACTATGCACAATGCATGACATTTTTTACTATCAACTGTGGAAAAGTCTAGCTTAAACGGAACAGTTCACTTTAACCTTGTAATATTATTATTATTATTATTATTTTCAATGTAGTTACGTTAATAAACATTAATAATTGGATATTATGGAATGTGAGAGTTCTAAAATTCTTGAAGGAAGACACTTATGTTCACCACAGCTGCATTACTTGATGCAGCAGAAACAGTAATATTGTGAACAATAATAACAATTTAAAATAACCATTTTCAATATTTGGTTTATTTTACATATCATTTATTCCTCTGATGGCAACGTAGGATGATCCTTCAGAAAACATTCTAGTATGCTAATGTGATTCATTTTGGTGATCTTTGGCTTAGTATACCTGAAACTGCGCTCTCTCATTATTACGTCCACGTGACCTATTCATGAAGCAATACTGAATACACACCTGGAGTGTGACGTTTAACAAATGCCCCTTTGGAACAACAGATCTCATATTTACCTAACAGCAAGCTCAAGAGACGTGCCAGGCTATGAATAATCTGATTGTGCTGTTAATATTTATTAGTGCATCAAGGGTCAGGAGCAGCATAGATTAACATTTTGATAAGGGCAAAGAGTCCTTCATTTACAAAGTAATCACTGTAGGTGATTTGAAAGCCGGATAGATGCTTAAACAAAGTTTGTGGTTAGGTGTGGTGATAAGCTCATATTCTCGACACGGCCTTCTATGTCAAAGGAATGTGACTGCAGTTGCATGTGATGTATAATTTTATATATTCATGAATATTTTATGAAAGCCATATGGATATATATGGCCAGGCGTAAAACAACAAAGATAAGCTGTAATTGGTTGAGCCCACAGTTACACTGAAATCACTGTCTTCGTTGACATTTTCAAATACCATGTGAACGCGATTGCCAAAGCAGGTAGATTCTAATGCAAGCACTATAGCTAGATCATAACATGCTGCCTACTGCAGAGAAGTTCCATTTCACCACTGCTTGTACATTGAAGGGTTAATCCATCTGATTGGCTGGCTATCTATCTGTTAGATAGTGATACTCACTGAACTTTAATACCACTTCCTGTCACTCTGTACACACCCACTGACGAGAGACAGGTGCCCAGCCACAAAGTGACAGCAGCTGCTATCAAGTTCATATATATATCTTTTTGTGTGTGTCTTTAAAGAGCTCCTGTGTGGGCTAGGACCACTGTCAAAGGACAAGTGCTTCCGTTTAGCAGTGGCACAAGCTGGTTTATAAGTGAACGAGTAAGTGAGAGAGTAAATGGGGGATAAAAGTGGTGGGATCTAAGCCCATCAATCATAAATGCACATATACATATACATATAAACACACACACAAGGAACGCTCTACGGGTGACTGCAGTACTACCCATAAACGGCACTCTCCAACATAAAGTGACAGCTTGTCGATCTCATTATACTACTATACACTATTGTGCTAAGCAGGCTGCACCACACTGTAAAAACACATCCAACCAGTGGTGAGGCTATAAGGGCCAGAGTGGCACTGAGTGTGTTTCATGCACACCAGTAAAAGCTGATAACTCACAAATATCAGCTAATTGAAATAACCAGTTTTTCCCGTTTACATGCAAACCATTAAACTGATGCCTCATGCAGTTCCAGATGCAGCGTTTTGACTGAACCTCTTCTACTTCTGCTGCATGAGAAGAAAAAACATCTTAACAAATTTCTGGGTCTTAAAAGAGTACGTTTGCAATATATGTCCAACGATTGTTATGCAACACGATATATATTTCATGCCACACGCTAGCTAGCTCTGTCGGAATGCATATAAATCTGCTGTAAGTTTGCGTTTTTATCACCTATCACACATGCACACTTCAATAAGCTGACAGAAAGTGGGTTAATGCATTTATATGCAGCACGAAATCAGTGTAAGAGGCAAAAATCTACCTGTTCCGATCGGTTTATGCTTAGGCCGTTTATGACCTTACTCCGATAAAAGAGAACGGGTTACTGCGTTTACATGACCATGTTCATTGTCAGCTTATTAGGCAAAGAACGTGCATGTAAACGTACCTATTGACACACTCCGATTGATGGCTGTTCCACCCAATCAAATGAGACAATTAAAATGAAAGGGTTAGTTCACCCAAAAATGAAAACTCTGTTATTAAAATAGTCCATGTGACTACAGTGGTTCAACCTTAAAGGGGTACTTCAGCGCTGTAATACGCGTGTATTACGCGTGTGCACGTGCCATGTGTCACTATGAGGAAATGAACGAACACGAACGCATGAACCATCACTTCATGAGAATTTACATTTTCATTTGCGAAAAAGGTCATATCATGAACACAGACACTTAAGGTCTTCACGGTAACCCGTCAAAATAAAAGTTTGGTGTAATGTGAAGAAATTGACGGAATATATTAGGCTACTGCTGTACAGTAGATTTAGCGTCTCTATGTAATAATTTTAAACAGCATACAGCCTTTAAATGTTTATTTTTTATTTACTTATAATGAGTATCATCATAAATAATATTCTCATTGTATATAATATAATATACTCAATGTAATATACTCATAGAATTTAATAACATTTTCGAAATATAGTTAAATAAGATAAAAAATAAAAACATTTTGCTGTAGTACAGAAATTGGTACAGAGTACCGTCAATTTTTTATGGTATTGGTACCGACTACTGGAATTTTGGTAGCGTGACATCCCTAGTCCCAGTGAACCGGAAGTAGCAAATAAGTTTTCTTCAGTGCTGTGACGTATTTCCAAGTGAAACGGAATATTGAATAGAGAGCAGTGTTTAACCTCAGCGCTCCTCCTCTCCGTCTTACACTCACAGCAGACTAACGGCTAGAGGGGAGTGCTGAAGCATTTTCAAACCTAAGCCGCCAAACAGCCGTTATCTGAGAAAGTACGCCGTTTCCAGAACACAATTTTTGTTTTCTTTTTTTCTGTGTATTAATGGATTAATTGTTCATCCTAAGACCTATAATATGTGCTAACAAAGTAAATAGGGTCAATTTTGATTTCTTGAGGACTTTAATATAAATGAATTAAGCAGATATCACCACAAAAACCAGCATGAACAGGGCTGCTGGTCAAGCATGAAAAACAAAAGATCCAAATTCATAACTGGTTATATACCGCCTTTATAATCCCTCAAAAGCTGTCACTTATCTTAGTCGCGATGACCTGATCTCATGAAGTTATGTTATAATAAATAAAGCTGTCTACATTGTACAGTAAATAGAAACACTCCAAAGTGCAAACACTAATACACAAGGGGTCTTTTACCAAATTGCCAATGTGCCATTATTACGGAGAAAACTGATCCTAGACCAGCTGTTATACGCAGCTTTTGCATCTAAAAGCAATCATAAGCAACAGCAGGCAGTGGTTTGAGTGTAAAAATTCCTCGCTTGTCTCAAGTCCATGGCCGGGGGAAGGCTAAAGGTGTGTCTTAATCAGCTCCCTAGTTCAGTAGTCAGGGCACTGATAAGGGAGTCGGTCATTTTACAGGCCGTAGCAAAATCCTTCTGCCGCACTAAAACGTTTGCTCCCTAAAAAGTCCCACAGTGAGTGCACTATGAAAACCAGGGAGCATCGATGCTTAACAGAAGTTTTGGAGCATAAATAAACATAAATCATAAAACATAATGTACTTTAAAAATGTCAAAACACCTTTAAAATAAGATAAGATAGTACATAAACTACTGTATAAAATATTAGGGATATTTATTAGGGATATCATTTTTTATATATATTATTGATTTTTTAATTTAAACCTCAAAATTTTTAAGCTATAGTTTATATGTATACTTACAAATACTAATACTACTAATAATAATAATAATAAATGATCAACCACTAAATCAACTAACAACTGGGATACTGACATATAAAAGTCAATAAAATATCATTGATCATCCAGATTGCATTTCATATGCAACCATTTCACATAATGAGTTGCATCATCTCGTTCAAAAGAAAAGTCAAATTCATGATGCGCCAAATCAAGTTTTTTGGTGTGCTAATTCAATTTCTACAAGAAAAAAAATCTACAATCAAGATGAGGTTTAGAGCCCTTACCTCTGGTGGTCTCATCTTCAATGGGCTGCTTGAAGACAGTGATATCCTTAAAAGTGCACAGGAACAGGACCACCTTATCGTTCTCATTCCTGATGGGGGCCACCTGCATGTAGAGCCACACAGGGGTTCCTGACAGCACCGGATGAACGCAATGAGAGAGGGTATAATGAAAGGGAAGGAAAGTATGAAAAGTGGTACGTGAAACGCAGAAAATTGAGGGTTTAAAGAAGTCATGAAAAAGAAGATAAAAGACATGGTTAAAAAATTTAAGAATAGTGAGGGGAAAGTGACAGAGATATTAAAGGAAGGGAAGGAGAGGAATAAATGATGATGAGATTATGGTGGTGAATAAAGATTGTAGGAGAAAGAATTTGAGGAGAAAAAAAAGGAGACATGGAGATCATTGAGACCAAGGTCCTCAGCTCACCCATATGAGAAATATACTGTGAAACCCGTTTGCCTAATGGGTCATTACATTAGCGCAGCTTTATCTTGAAGAGGCTACATGGGGTGATATATTTTTATAGTAACTACAGAAATTCAAGAGCAGAGAGGATGCAATTGTGCCCAAAATGCAAGATGCCTGAAGGTGTAAATGATCAAATAACTCAGCAAATATATTGAGTTTTTAGCAACGGACACGAGTAGCCCGATAGTCAGTCTTGATCATAAATTTCTCGACTTTTTACAGAATTTAGATCAGGAGAGCAGGAGTGCATACACTCACACACTACTCTGCAGCTAAATGGTGTGCAACTGAATAGTACCACGCAGGTTCTCCAGTGTAAAAATAACTAGTTTAATTTCTTAAAGCATTTCTGTTTCTTTAAAGGGTCATGAAACCCTACAGCTAAATTTTTAAGATTTTAATAGAGGTATGTGTGTTGAACATCATTGAACATAATGTTAGCATCTGTTAGATTTAATTAAAAGGGGAATCTGGTCAATTTTTATGTTTTTCAACCTATTTTCGTCTTCCGGGTTTAAAAACTACATTGCGTCCACGTCACAGCTTGTGACGTACCATCGCTCTAATAGTGCTACGTGACGCATCGGTGTCTCATTATTATTAATGAGACTGAGTTTTCTTATCCTATGAGAAGACACCGTCTCTTAATTATTCATGACAGCACGTGGTTCTTTCAAATGACAGAAGTGACAGTCTGCGTGTTCACGCCACGGAGTAGATGAGAGGAGTTTATGATGGGTCGTAAGTGTTTGTTTCCCTGGTGTAAAGATTCGGGTGTGTTGCATGGCTTTCCCCGCGATGCTGCCAGGGCTAGTCTCTGGCTGCGGGCGGTTGGTTGGCCATCAACTAGCGACACCTCAAAGCTTTATGTGTGTAACAAACATTTTTCGAATGAAAGTTACGAGAACTGGAGACAGTTCTCAATGACACAAAAAAAAAAAAAACTAGCTGCATTAGAAATTGCGTACTTTCCTACTATATATTAGGTGAAAACAGTATGTGACAAGAGAAGTGTCTGAATACAGTAATCTAAAGAGTAGACCAAAGTACCTGGATGACCTAATACTTCCAGCGAGATTCTGAAGTACACTCTCAGAAAAAAAAGGTACAGTGCTGTCAGTGGGGCGGTACCCTAAGGTACAAAACAGTGTATGCATACGATGGACACTTTACTATCCCATGAGGCCATGGGAGGATTTGTGTTTGGCAGTGAAGTGACGTACTGCCGCTGGTCACATGACAGTGACAGCATGGCGAATGTAGTACATCCAGATTACATTCACACTACACACTCATACTACATAGAACCTACTTTTTTAGTGGTTGTCAAGTAATTACAAAATAAGTACCAACTCAAGAGAGTATGTGATTTCAGACGCAGCCAAAAAGCTAAACACAGTTAAAATGACGCAGGATGCATATAAAAACCGACCTAGATTTTTTTTACTATCTGCACAATTACCTTGGAAGGATTCAGCCTCAAGAATTGTGACGCAGCACATCTCTGACTGCATTCTCCGAAGGCTGAGCCAACTGAAGCCTGTGCAGTTGCTATGCAGAATTTGTGTTGACTGAGTCCAAGTGTTTTCTCCCAGATCCAACAGTAAAATTAAATGTCATGTGAGAGAAGGTGGTCAATTGTGTCAATCATCACTGTGATTGGCTTATTTTGCTGTCAACAGGATAATGCTCATCCATGTTTGCTACCTGTCTCAAATCCACATGACTGGATAAAACTGGTAGAAATTGGTAGACTATATGCCGATCAGGCATAATATTGTGCTAATATTATCTTAATATAGTGTTGGTCTCCCTTTTACTGCCAAAACAGCCCTGACTGTCGAAGCATGGACTCCACTAGACCCCTGAAGGTGTGCTGTGGTATCTGGCCCCAAGGTGTTAGCAGCAGATCCTTTAAGTCATGAAAGTTGTGAGGTTGAGCCTCTATGGATCTGACTTGTTTGTTCAGCACATCCCACAGATGCTCGATTGAAATGAGGTCTGGGGAATTTGGAGGCCAAGTTAACATGGATGCAGAACCCATGGGTTTCCCAGCAGAATATTGCCCAAAGCATCACACGGCCTCCGCCAGTTTGCCTTCTTCCCATAGTGCATCCTGGTACCATGTGGTCCCCAGGTAAGTGACGTACATGGCCATCCACGTGATGTAAAAGAAAATGTGATTCATCAGACCTTTCATCATTGCTCCGTGGCCCAGTTCTGATGCTTAATTACACTGTTGGTGCTTTCGGTGATGGAAAGGGGTCAGCATGGGCATCCTGACTGGTCCACGGCTATGCAGACCCATACACGATGCACTGTGTATTTTGAAACTTTTCTATCAGAAACAGCATTAACTTCTTGAGCAAGTTGAGGCAGAGCTACAGTAGCTCATCTGTTTGATCAGACCACATGGGCCAGCCTTCACTTCCCAAGTGCATCAATGAGCCTTGGCCGCCCATGACCATGTCACCAGTTCACCACTGTTCCTTCCTTGGACCACTTTTGATAGATACTGACCACTGCAGACAGGAACACCCCGCAAGAGCTGCTCTGACCTAATCATCTAGCCAACACAATTTGGCCCTAGTCAAACTCACTCAAATCCTTACGCTTGCCCATTTTCCCTGCTTCTAACACATCAACTTAGAGGACAAAATTTAGAGGTTCACTTGCTGCCTAATATACTAAGAGTAATTCACTTCAAATCAAAAGCCAGTGATCATAATGTTATGCTTGATCGGTGTATATAATACAAATAGAGAAATAAACTTTGTCAAGCCATTTTCTCAAGTCATTTTCATTCATTTGTGGAATTCAGCTTCTTATTTAGAGCACAATTGCATCTATACACTTTCAATCTTCTGCTAGATACAGCAGGCACAGCTAAACAATCATAGCTGGGAATACTCACTGTTCTTCTTATACAGCAGCACTTCAAAGCAATTGGATTCATAGTTGTCAAAGGTCTGTCTGACTTTGTCTATTGTCTTCTTGTCTGTCAGCTCGCCATACATGAAACTGCCGGGAGGACAGAGAGACAAAGGAGTAAAAGTTAAAAAAGGTTGTGAGAGTGGGAGAAGTGGGTGGGAGAGGAGATGAAAATGAGCAAGACAAAGAGAGCAGAAAACGTGAGTTAGGGGAGCGCGCACACCTGTGTGGCACACACATCCGCCCAGAAAATTCTACCTTGTCTTTCACTGTCAGTTAATTCACTGAGTGTGCACAAGGGGGAGTGGCTGATGACATGGGCTGTCAAGTTACTGCAGCCGCTCTATTTAACATACGGAGGCTGGACAAACAGTAGATACGAAGCCACAGTTCTGACATGCTCTACACCTTAATGTTATGTAGAAGGAAGGACACATTCAACTCTAAAGTTTAGCAGCAAAAACAAGACTTTATTGGGGGTTTTATCAACAGAAGTTCTTGCAAAAATAGTCTGTAAAAAGTCTGAAATCACATTGAAATCTGGCATTCAAAATAGTTTTTTAGCCTAGAAAAATAGGAAACACAAAATTAATAAGAATTCATTCAAATCAAATTAGCTAATTTTTGACCCCGATCATGTGAACTCCTTAGTACAATCCTTTGTCATAAAGAGGGAAATGCAGCTGTTCCCTGAAATTGACATGCTTGTTATATAATTTTGAATCCAAAAAAAAATGCATTAAAGGCATAGTTCACCCAAACATTATAATTCTGTTATCATTTACTCACCCTCAAGTTGTTCCCAACCAAATGTCTTTGTTCGAAGATATTTGGAGGAATTGACTACAATAGTCTTTTTTCCCTTCTATGATAGTCAATGGTGGCTGAAATCTGCTTGGTCTTCCTTTATTATCTTCCTTTGTGTTGTAACTTGAGGGTGAGTAAATGATGACAGAATTTTCATTTTTGGGTGAACTATCCCTTTTAACAGGACAATGCTTTACAAGTAGTTTCAGACTTTTGGACAATACAATTTAATGATAACAAATAAGGCAGACCTAGACAAAATTGCTTAAATGATCACTTCACTGAATATTTACTTCAGCTTCCATAAAACCAAAAATTCTGGGATTTATGGTCTATTTGAGTAGTTTTAGTATCAAATCTTCACCCTAATTGCTTTAGCTGACAAAGGCTTGTGCCAATTCTACCTCAAAATTCCCCTTGAATCTTGAGTCAATCTGGAGTCATATCACAGTCTGTAGGCAGATCCATATCACTGCGTGTAGGTAGAGCCAAATCACTGTAGTCAGTATTTCTATTTCTGCTCTGATGATTGGCACCTTACTGAGCTTATTTAGCGCTAACAAGGTGTTCAGTGATGGCTCAGGAGAAAAGCGCTCTCTGAGTGGCTAAATAGCACAAGCAGACTCTACTATGACTTAACGCAGCTTAACTGATGTGCGAAGTATGCTTTAGCTGCATTGCTAACTCAAGCAGAGTGAGAAAAATGACACTTCTGTCTAACAGCAAATCATTCGAGAAACATCCTCACTATTGTGATGAGTGAAACTGGCGGGAATAGTGAGGTTAGCGCTCACGTGGGGAGGTCATAACAAAAAACTCTACTTGTACTGCATCAGTTTAACTGATTTAGCTGCAGCTACCCAAGCATAATCTCTCTGGGAAAGTGTGTGACGCAAGCTTCCCTTCCATATTCGAAATAATGTAATTCTGTAAAAACATATAATTTAGTTATGATGCACATGCTCTAATGCATTTTTGGATCCTGCATACCTTAGCCTGAAAAGTTGTAAATATGAATTTGTACCACATCACTGTCTGTCCTTGACTAAAAAGTAAAGACAGGGTAAAAATAGACCGGTGGGAAAGGCACTCACCTGCAGGTGCTGCTCTTCTGCATGACCTCTGCTCTGTGGTAACCAGAGAGCTTGCAGAATCCGTCATTACTGTAAACTATAGGCCACTCCACGATTTGTGCATTCCCTAATAAGAAACTTGTCTCTGCAATAAAAAATAAGAGAAGGCAGAGTGACACATTTATTAATGTGCCTAAATAAAGCCCAAAGAAGCCGTGGTTTACAGTGAATTTACAACCAACGCCCCTTAGCTGTTCACTGTAAACCCCGGCTTCACTGGGCTTATTGCTTTCATAAAACAGTTACTGCACAATACAAATATTAAAGCCAAAAAATGTATTCTGTCTGATACTGCGCCACTGGGTTGTGATTATGGGGTGTGTTTGAACCGAACCAGGAAAGAAAATGCCTCTGCACTGAATTGGATAGACCTATAACCAATCAGAGCAACGGAGTAAGTGACATATGTTGAGCTACGCATAGCTGTCAACAAACCTCAACTCCGTGCACGCTGGAAGTAGTAGAAGAAGAAAAAGATGAGTGTAAAAGATATTTGCCGGTGTTGTAAAAGGAGTTTAAGGATACACAGAGTACTTACCAACATGATCATCATTTTTAAGAGAAATAGTAAAGGTGAATGTATACGAACAAGTTCTCAGTTTAGGATTAGAACTTGAAAAATACACTGTAAAAAAAAAAGGCAAATTTTGAACTTTTGCAGTACAATCGACTTGGATGTTAAGTTATTTCAACTTAAATTATGTTAAACTGACTTTAAAAAAATGAGTTACTTCTTGTATAACTAATAAAAACAAGTTTAACATTTCTTAACTTATTTTGATGAGTTAAAACAATGTAAAAACATAAGTTGTCTTAACTTATTGAACACATAATTTTTTACAGTGTACAGGAAATTCAACCCAAGTGCTTTTTGGTGATGTGGATGATTAGGTTACTGTTATTATTTAATATTTTTACTTTTTATTCATTTTTGTTATTTCCCCTTTTCTCTTTTCCATTGTAGCACTTTGAGATTCTTTGGAATGAAAAGTACGTTATAAATAAAATCTATTATTATTATTATTATTATCTGTTATTACTATATGTATCTGTCCATCATAGTATAAAGTCCGCCCTGACAATTTAATTGGTCCAAGCAGCTCTGGTTTTGACTCTGGTTGGTTGAAACATAGTTGATCCACAACAGATCAAGTCCAGACCGAACTTCCCGACCTCAAATGTTGTGGGCAGGGCGAAGTTCAGCTGGCATCAAGATACCTATGAATCAATGTAACTTGTAAAATCACTAAAAGCCTTCCTTCCGTTGGAAAAAAAGTCCTTGACCGTGAACAGCAACTTAAGTTACACTATTCCCTCAAAATCTGTAGGTAGGGAATTCAAGTTGTTTTTTTGTTTTGTTTTTTGGGGTTGGAGGGGTCGGGATCTAATTCTATTTAATGTATTCTGACTTGCTTACCGTGTGCGTTCACACCGCCGCCGGCGAGAGCGTCAAAATTCGCTCTTGCCGCCCTGACAACGACGCTGTAGAAAGCTCCGTGGACGTGCTGGCGCTCTGACGTAGATCGAATGTTTTTTTCTTTTTTTAAACTGTATTTAAAGAGGCCGCAAATCAAACAAGCATGTTGATGGATATACTAACCACAAGTAGGGTATAAATTAACTTCATGAAATCGTTTAAATGTGAAAGTAAGAATTAATTGCATACCCGCTGAACAACGAGCGTTCTAGCGCCCATAAAATAGTGTGGGGGAAAAAAATGAGGGAAAGATAACCTTTTCAGCTTCCCAAATAACCCAGCGTTAAGGAAAGTGATGTCAAGTGGATGAAGTTTGTTTTCCCAGAAACACAACGGAGTTCTGCAAGTGTGTTTGTTTGTTCCCGGTCATGAGTCGAAGGCGGTGAGTAAAACTGCATCAAATGTAAGTGCATATAATGAAAACAACATGAGCTTATAGTGGATCGAAAGTTTACTTAGGGATAATCATATAAATATGATAAAACTAAAGACTCTTATGAGATATGAAGGACGCAATACTACTCTATAGGTACTCAAGATTAACACGAGATTGGCAGAAACTGTGTATGCTATGCCCCCTTAAATTGCTTTAGATTGCCCAACATGCAAATGGACATTCAAACTGATTTTTTAATTGTGAACATTGAACTGACCCGAATTAATATGCTAAATCTGCAGTCGTGGCCGTGTTTTATTGTGAATGAAACACAACTATTGACCAATCAAGGACTGGATCTAACCGTTTTATAATAACTATAATAGTATATGTATATTTATTATTCATATTATTGTCTTAATGTATGGTTTTAGACCAGTTAAAAACTTCAGGAAAAATGAACTGGAATGAATAGAATTAAAAACACTCTAAATGGTTTAAAAGTAACACAGGATGCATGTGTCTTAAGGAAGAACATTGTAGCAGAAGCTCAATGTTCAGGGGCGCAGAGGCGTCACAAGGCCCATTTTAGCAAGGCTTTTATATTTGATATATTATCCACAAAATACAGACAACTAGCCCACTCACATTCAACCAACCCCGCAAGACCATACTGGCTAACCAGCTTCACTAGCTCCGGTTTGCTTGAGAACAGTGTGCAAGTCCACCAGCTAAACCAGCTCTATGCCAGCACTAAAAAGTCTAAAGTGCGCAAGTGCACTTAGGGCATGTACGAATCCACTTTTGCTAGTTTTAACGACGGAAAAATGGTCGGCGTGCCCGGCGCATGGTCTAAAAGGGTTGTCCTTATTTTCTTAATGAGTCATGGGTGTGTTTTGGCGTAACGTGCAATAAACCAATCAGAGTCTCATCTGCCATTCCCTTTAAAAGCCAGTTGCGCTTGCATCATGGTGGATTCGCTATTTACATGGTGGAATTTGCGAGCGGAAAGACCGAGCGCTGCTCCAGAGAGGAATCCTTTATTTTTATTTTTAATATTTAAAAAATGTTTGTTTGCTGCTGAGTGTACACCCATTGCAATGCACACCCACCTACAGACGCACATTACCACCGCACTCTTTGATTAACAAAAAGCTGTCTATTTCAGTTGCCTCATAATAGCAACGCTCCAACAAAGCACCTGAACACACCTCGTTTTCAGACCAGTATGCCAAATGTATTTGCTATTTAAACAACGTGGCGCTGGACATGAAAATGATAACTGCGTCAGGTTGAAACTACCAAAAAAATTGCTTGTGCCAGGTGTATGATAGAGCCCTAAAACCACACATATAACATTAAGTCTAATCACTTGAGGTGGACAGACTCATTTAGGCTCTCCCCTTTCAATGGCACTTTGTTAAAAAGAAAAAAATACTTTCTAATAAGTTTCTATTTTGGACTTCATTTGTGGAAACTTCCTTAATTAGTTTCCATCCCTTCATTTGACAAATTTAATTGCAGTGCACTTGCAGTCTTGAGATCAATGTAATGGATGCACTGAGGTCTAGCCATAGCAGGTGGGTTAAAGACCTGAACATTGTTCCTGTAAGACTATGCCATTAAAGTGACTAAGTCATCCTCTCTAGTCTTCATTAGCGTTTTAGTTAGGCTAAAACCAGCTGACTTCAGCCTCCCATTGCAGATATAGAAATAGCCAGGCTATTACAGCAAAAATCAGGACACAAATTGTTACAGAAATGTCTGTGACAATACAATTCCTTACACACATAAAGACCCCCACAAACACAAGCGCCTTTGCTCACACATACACACAAGGCTTTTATACTGCGGCAGAGCTACAGTTCTCTCTGCTCTCTGAACACATGCAGTCCCCCCCTGAGGAGGGAGGGAGAGGGAGAGGGAGAGGGAGAGAGAGAGAGAGAGAGAGAGAGAGAGAAAGAGAGAGAGAGAGAGAGAGAGAGAGAGAGAGAGAGAGAGAGAGAGAGAGAGAGTGAGAGAGAGAGAGAGAGAGAGAGAGAGAGAGAGAGATGGTGTCAAATGTGGCATTTGACACAGCATTTAAAAAAAGTGGCTGCTTCTCTCCTCCATTGAATAGTCGCCATTATCTCTCCTCCTCCTCAGGACCAGCTGAAAGGAAAAGGATGAAGTGAAGTGCTGTCCCCTTGAGGAAGGAGAGAGGAGACTCATTACAGCGGTCTCCGTGCCATGGCCCCTGCCCTTGGATCAGGGGCCAATTGCGAAGAAGTACTCCCTGAGGATGCAAGAGACCTAGATCTGTTTGAAGATCAGGGCTCGGTGATATGATAATCATGTAATGCTCGATATATCGTATTCTCAGCCAAGACAGCACGTTCAGACTAATAAAGATTCTGCCAAGAAGTCAAGCATTAATAACTAATATGGAAAAGGAGTTCAGGCGAGTGGAGCAGTCCCTTCCGCTGCACAAAGATAACGCAAGAAAGTCTTTGCGAGAAATGACTGTTGGGTTGCAATGAGGGTCATAGTTTAAAAAATGTATTTTCTATTCTTATTTGTAAAAAAATGTTTTATTTAATTTTAGTTTTCATTCACTTTATAGCCCTTAAAAGGACATCTTGAAGGGGGGGGGGTATTTTTAAATCAGAAGTGTATTGTAAGTAAAAGTAAAAACCTTATACAGCAGGGGTCTCAAACTCAATTTAACTGGTGCAGGTAGAGGTACACTCTGGGTCAAGCTGGGCCGCAAGTATTCCACAAAAAAAAAAAAAAGAGCACAAGTGATCCAATCTTCTCAGTCTTTATTATTAATAGTTCATTTCTTCTGATCATGAACTGTTCTTCTGAATTTGAACTTTCCTTCTGAACATGAATGGTTCTTCATAAACAAAGGGTTTTCTTGCCTACTCAATGTTTTTTTTTATATTTAAAGCCTGTAAAAATTAAATCATTATGTAATGATGAAATAATTAATCTCATTTAAAATAATAGACTTAGCCGTAATCAGGTCAAACTGAACAGTGAATGAAATTCTAGTTGGGAAATATTCTTTTTGGACTATTTGCAAACAATATTTGCATTAATTTGCGCCTTAATCCGGAGATTCTTCGCATTAGTGAATAAATATTTAGAGCCGCTGCTAATATTTGAGTTACCTATAGGTCTAGTGGTAGAATTTTAGTTATCCGTTTTAAAAGTTATAAGTCCTAATCCGCTTCTTCAATAAAATCAAAGATGTTCATCAATAATTGTATATTAAGAGCATGGACACATTTATGTGAGTGCATTTTGTCTTTTGATTTCACCGGAAAGAATAGTCTCTCTCCGCAACGGCGATAGATTGACTCGCTCGTCTGTCTGTCTGTGTCAGTGTCTGTGTCTGTGTGTGTGTGAAGACTGTGCACGAACTCCGCCTACTTTGATTTGATTGGGCATCTGAGTGCTGTTATACCACATTCATCTCGACTGTCTGATCATCCGCCTTGAATTCTGTTCCTGTCAATCACATGGTGTCAACCAAATATACTGCATAAGGGAGGGCCGAGCTAACTCTCTCACATACACACTTGAAGTGAGGCGGCAAGCTAGGCACATGCAACAACTCAGCAAAAAGGTGCTTTACAGATCAACGCGCGGGCCGCACTGACACTAAACTTTAACAAGTAGGGGGCCACAAAATACAATCCAACGGGCCGTGAGTTTGAGACCCTTGCCTCACAGCAAACATGACTCCATTACAAGTCACCAATTTCAAAATCGTGTAAAAGACTTTAAAAAAAAAATCACGTTTATTTTATTATAAAGTTGAAAGAAATCAGAGCGCCTCAATATTGCGATCGACATAACATCTACAAACACTCAAGTCTCAGTTAAACTCTAGTGCTCAAAAAGGGCATACTTTAAGCAATATCCTTCAAAAAGTTATCTTCCATATAACGCATAAATAATGAATTCAGAAATTCAAAGTGAAATGTAAAAGCAACTATTTAAGCAAGCTTGTCATTGTACTGTTTTGTTGTGTTTTTCATTAGAAATATTATTGAACACACCATTCAAGCAATTCGCCCCTGAATTAGTGCTAATTCTAAAGCATATAAAGCTAAATTAAAATGTGCACGGCACGGCCGCACTAACATTCATAACGGAGCGTGACTGACGCAAAGCGAAAAAAGCCGAGTAAAAGCTTTAAGTTCATATCGCTGCTCTGTACCGTTATGAATGCCTTTGACTGTGTGGCCATGCACATTTTACTTTCGGTTTAAAATAAGCGATTTAAAAGCTCCCATATTACCGGTGTTGTCACACGCCGAATAACCGGTGGGTAAAAGGAAGGGCAAAGCACACTAGACAGGTTCTATAGTTCCTTCAACGCCCTGTAGATTGCAGTATCACTTCTTTTGTAGCAGAAATAAACTGCTGCAGAAAAAGTTAGGTGCCATGCAAAATGCAGGACACATTTCAACTGGAGGTGAGCATCTCTATGCCATATCCACTCTGAAGCAAAGAGCCCTTGAAGTAGGGACTTTGGAGGGAGCAAGACGCTTGGGTGTCATAATGAAGCCACACTTGGCGAAAGAAGCAATGAAAAAACACGTAATTTCCTCTTTAGCTTCACATAAAATGTTACCATGACAACTCTAGGCAGAAACAACAGAAATATCATATTATTGGTGTCTTAACTTTATAAAAAAAAAACATTTCTTTATGAACTTTTTTAAAACTGAATATGAAATGCATGACAAAACAAAACAACATGAATTTTTCTGTTTATATGATAAAGGATCACTGAAGTGCCTTAAAACGTGTAGCATTATTATGTGTTGACGTATTTAAAACAGGAAGACGGGCATATTGACATATCGAACAGCTCCTCCACTTTTTTAAATGAACTGTTTGTAAGAAATGTATTTCAATGAATCATAAAATGGCCCTTATGTGTCACTAGACATTAAGAAATCATGTTAATTTCAAATACTTATATCACTGACAACAGTAGTCCGGCCAGGATATTGTCATTTATAAGTTGTTGTTGCAGCCCTCAACTGATTTTGATGTTGACATGTTGTGTTTTGGCCTGAAGCTCCGCCCTCCACCTATCGACCAATCATGAAGTCAGTAGTGTTTCAGCATCCGGGTTGTCAGATCTGCTGTAGTTACCACAGCTGCAGCTACAAACGTTCCTGCAGATCCTGCAGCCGATCTGGCAACCTTGAGTCAGGGGAGGGGGAGAGGGGATACACCGCTCTATAGTCATTTGAAAGTGATTGCAGTGCCAGTTTTGGCCACAATCTTACATATAATTCAATAGCCTTTTGTTTATATCACAGCTCAGGCAGAGCTGTTGAGCTCGGTAAAACCCCAGTTTCAGTTTCATGGAAGCTGTCACAGTCTGCCCACCATGAGACAGAAGCATGGTTGGTAAACCAAGGCCTGGCTGGCCATTGGGGCGCTACAATAGGGCTGGACGATATGGCCAAAATTCATATCACAATATTTTTCTTAATTTCGGTCGATACGATATAATTCCGATATCGATATGAAATATATAAAAGCTTTAGAAAAAACTACTAAGAACTGCCACAAAGGATGTCTGTACCTATAAACTTCTGAAAAATGTATTTGCCAAGTCTATGAATAGTCATCCTATAAAACTATATAATATTTTAGAAATAAAACCAGTACAAATAAATTAATGTTCACCTTTTATTTGTATTTAGCCTTTATATGAACAAGAAATGTGAAATCAACATCAAATAAACATAAGACTCTCACTTTATTAATATTAATATCTTTAAGTTTAAACTATAACATAGGCTGATTATATTATTCTTAATATAGATTAAACAAAAGTGCTTCAGCCAGGATTCAGATATTCAGAATATAGCGGATGGATCTGCTTCAGATGGTGGATCTGCTTCACAGCGTACAGTGCTCCTATGCCGCAGATGCAGTTTATTGAGCATTTTCTTTAAAGTTTTAAATTTCAGTGAAGAACAATTCATAGCGCTCTATTTTCCATTTATGCAAAATTATAGCATATATTTAATGCTGCATTTATTTAATTAAAAATGCAGTAAAAAACGTAATACAGTGAAATATTATTCTGATCTACATTATCTGTTCCCTACGTGAATATATAGTAAAGTGTCATTTATTCCTGTGATCAAAGCTGAATTTATCATCATTACTCCAGTCTTCAGTGTCACTCATCATTCTCATATTAGGATTTGATGCTCAACAAACATTTATGATTATTATCAGTGTTGAAAACAGTTTTGTTGCTCATGATGCTCCTTCATTGCTTTCATATATTGTCGCAATCGTCTGACTGTCGTCACCTTTCAGCTCATAACGATTGTTTTCCTTCAGCTGCAGCTCCAGCGTGACAGTAGTTCTGCGAATCCGCTTTTGGGCTTTCTGTGAGAGAGCGTCCTCCTCATATTTAGATACGAACAAAATGACATTTCAAGCTAGCATAGATTATTTTTTGTCTCTGAAATTAAATCTTGATGTATTCACGTTGGTTTCTATGTATACACTTGCCCGTGACCTCAAGAAGCGCGCAATCAACCGAGGTTAGAGAAAGCGGTCTTTAGCGTCTCTGTTAACTTGCCCGCCCTCGCTCCAGGTAACGCCGTTTGGAAACCCGCTCGGAGCGGGTCGACTAAGACCGGTGAGACCCAGTAAAAGTGCGGGGGATGAAAATACACTTTATTAAAAGTGCGGAGGACACGCCGAACCACTTCCACCCCACTGAATTAACGTTAGTCTTTCTTCTCTTATCAACGATTTCTTTCTCCTTACTTGTGGAAGTTCGTTCAGTCACATTTGTGTTGCGGTCAGGGAAACTCTTTTTGTAGCTAAAACTTGCCGCGTTGGATCTATCAGCCTACTACTGCTGAGCACTGACTGCGTTTCTGTGGTGTACGTCATCGCGCAAGTAGCCAATCATGTTCTGCTCTTTCTGACGGCTGCGCCCTGAACGTCAGTCAGTGAGGAATACTGTAATATATTTATCGAAATATCGGAAATGTGTTTAAAAATCATATCACCGTTATTGAAAAAAATTATATCGCGATATATATTGATATTGAATTATTGTCCAGCCCTACGCTACAAGTAACGGAAGAGGAAGGAAGTAGACCGTGTGACCACTCGTGAGATAGAGCATCCTGTCCCAATGGGAAAGATGCGGTGACTTGAGCTACTTTGTGCCACCTTGATGGTTCTGGTGAAAAACTGTTGAGGCATTGTCAGAATGAGGACATGACAGCCTGCCAGAACCGGCAAGTAATATACCAGAATTAAGAAGACCACACACAATTCCAGGAGACTGGTGTGGTCCCTGTACTGAGCTGGAAACCAACGGCCCCAAATTCTGTGTTGTGGGATTCCACATTTCCCCCACCCGAGGGCCCTTTGTGAAGGCATTCAGTTGTTACTGTCGCTTGTAACGCCCTTACAAATGGCATCCACTTCCTGAAGTGCCTCTCAAAGGAACAAAAACGCAGTTTGGTATCCGCCCGTAGTGTGTAATTGCATTACTCATTACAAATGTAGAGTACTGTAGAACTGTAAAAAAAAAAATTGGTTTCCAACTGAACATTTTCTAGTGACTAGTCAAATCTAATTGTTTCAGTTTGCCAAATTGAATTTCTGTGGATTAAACTTATCAATTCACAAAAAATGAACAACTGAAACAGTATTGAAAATGTCGTTTGTAAACCCCTCTATAAAGCAATGCAATACTGCACACTGTGCACAGATCCACCACAAAGCAAAAAGAGCATCCATTTCACAGGCAATATTGTCGGACAGCATGTAAAATCAATGAAATATTGAGACTAGAAAGACTTTAAACTTTATGATCTCACTTGAGGAAAATGAACACTCAGGCTTACCTGTGTCTCTACTGAATTAGTCTTGTTGGTTTAAAAATGTCTCAAGTCAAGTCACCTTAAATAGCCCGAGTGGTTGTAACAAACACATTGATCACACTTCCAGTTCCACGTGAAGCCTACGGCACTCCATCAGCGCTTTATGTGTAATATGGGATGCTGCCGAAAGCTTATTGTGTAAATGGTGAATAAGAGGCATATTGACAGTGATGAAAGACTTAGTGATGTGCGTGCCAAACCCACGTGGGAGGCCAACAGACAGCTGCTAGATTGCTCTCCACAATTCCACAGCAGTGTGTTTACAAGAAAAACATCTCATATAAGCACTCACATGGCCACATTTACTTCTATACATATTATTTTATTTCAGCTTTACCTGCCCACAAACTCATGAAACAGCTGCATTTTCTTTTGCACATACATAAAACACATGAAATGCAACATACTAAAATGCATATAAATTGGGAACAGTTAAAAATCAATAGTGAAAAACATGTTTTCAATTCTGTTTAGACATTTTGCACTGGATAACTTTATACATTTCTGTAAGTTATCCAGTTAAATGCAAAATGTTTAGACAATAAGTTGTCAAGTCAACTACAGACTTTGTTTAATAATTATTAATCAATTATTTTTAAATTGTCATCAATTATGTGTATGACAGAAATTAAAAACTGTGATGAACAAATATGTAGCAAGGCAAATATTTATTAATATTATATGAAATAGTGTCATTTAAATGCACATAAAAATGCACAAACATCAATAACGACAGCAAGTTCTTGGATTGGCTACCAATTTCCTTTTTCCATCGGTCAGAAATTATCAACACATATTTTACTGAGAGACTGACTAACATTTAAAAGAAGAAAAAAAAAGATACCAGTACCATTTATTTTTTACAAGCTTACTGTTGTGAATCAGGTTGAGATAAGGAGATCGTTTGAAAACTGGTCAGTTATTTACTTGCTCAAAAATGGATTTTGGATCATTTTTAACAAAAAACAAAAACAAATGCACGGGCGGCAGCTTTAAACCGGCCCCTTAACACCACAAAAACAGGTCACTTTAAATGTCAGCCACAGTTTCTTCCTGTTAAAGTCAGAAATTCTTTGCTGTGTCTGAAATATGCCTACATCCAGACTGCAGTATTTGAAAAACAGTACAGAGTAATATGAGAGTAGTATATCCAAATTCATATTCAGTAGACATTAGGCAAAACGTATAACCTACTACTTTCTGCAAGATTTTGAAGTGCGCATTCAATGAACACTTTACTATACCATGAGAGGATTTGTCAGTTAGAGAGGAATTGGAAAGGACGTCCATGGAGCTGACACACGACAATGCCAACATGGCAGATGCAGTACGTCCGAATTTAACACTTTCACCATTTCATACTAGTACACACATTCATAGAAAATACTTTTTTTAACTGGCGCAAATTTAGTTTGAAGCCAAATGTGGTACCTACCTACTATAAAATGTGTGATTTTTGCTGGCACTTGTTTGCAAAAAGCTGCAGGGATATATAACACACCAGCACACCACTGATAAAAACGCAGATTGGTCTAATTTGATACCGAAAAGTAAAACTGATTACTCCTTGGCTGGTCAGACTAGTCTTAACATACTGGCTATGTTTATGCAACTGGAATCAGGTCCTGATCTCATGTCAAAGGTCAGACGTCTAACTATACAAGACTAAAATAATGCTGACAATCAATACATGGGAGCATGTCAGTAATATAGTTCAATATGAAGCGGTTTGTTCAAACGACACTCTTAGGCTGGTAGCAACCACATTTGAGGGAAATATATTGGTCTCGCTTGTTTTTATGTATCGAAGTCATTCATGTTTCTTGGCATTTGTGACTCAAATAGCACGCTAGAATTTTTTTTATTCCTTGACATTTGGAATGTAGTGTTCTAGCAAGAAAGATAAGCCATGATTCAGATTAAAACTTTTAGGTTTGACAAAAGAGGGTAGTAGACTTTTAAATTGCACTGATTATTAAACACTGTGCGGAAGACTCTGCTTTCAGACAATTTGTGACCTTTTCTCTGGCTCCATTGCCTCTCACTGTCATTCTTTATCTCTCTATAATTCTTTACTCAATTACAGCGTGACACTTTGTGTGTGTCAGCATTTGACTCCATTACTTCCAGCAAGAAGAGAGATGTCCACGGCATGTACATTAGGATATAACCACTGCCAATCCCTGAACTAAGGTCCTGCCTCAAGCAATGACTTTGAGGATAGTTGTCAATTTAATCTCGTACACTTTGGAATTCTAATAGAAAAGGTTCAGACCAGCAGGTCTGATGAACTTTGAGATTTCCTGAGGGCTAATATGTCACTCTTAATAAAGCACATTTGTCTAAACTGCCACAGGTGTGTTTCAGCTTCAAAATGACCCGTTTTTCTGTTTAAATGCTGTAAAAAAAAAATCTGTCCTAGCTGACAAGCATAAAGCCAAAGGCAAATCAAGCTGAGACCCCAGTCTCGTGAATCATTCACTGCTTCACCAATAGATGGCCGTTTCTGAGCCTACGGAACACTGTGTTACGCAACATAGGCCTACTAGGGGTGTAATGTATTTGTATTCGTACCGAACCGTATCAGTAGCCTGCAGTGCTTCCGGTTCGATGCACGTGTGTACCAAATGGTTCCGAATGCAATCTTTAACAGTTAACAGTCGGCTTGTTTTAAGTGTGGAACATACTTCAATCCGAGTTCCTACACGAACATATTAAAGGGGTGATGAATTGAGAAATCAACTTTCCCTTGAGCTTTTAATATATATAAGGTCATGGTAATATAAGAATATCCTGTAAGTTTCAGAGCTGAAAACTTTTTGCGTGTCAAACTGCCAAACTGCTGAAATCACGTGACATTGGCGATCCAAATCATGAATCAATCCGCTGATTCATAACTGTTTGAATCTTTATTTGAGGATTGAAAACAAACAGGGAAGAGAAGACAATGCTGAATAAAGTCGTAGTTTTTGTTATTTTTGGATCAAAATGTATTTTCGATGCTTCAAGAGATTCACATTAACTAACTGATGTCCCATATGGACTACTCTGATGATGTTTTTATTACATGGACAGTATAGTGTGCATACACTTGTATACGCTCTTGGACTAAATACAAAATATATTAAACTGTGTCTGAAGATGAACGGAGGTCTTACTGGTGTGGAACGACATTAAATCGAATGTAAAGAGTTTTATCTCTAAAAACAAATTAGCTAATAGCGCTTGTCTATGGGGCACAGGGTAGACACAGAGTAGTAAAATTAAATCGCTAGTGAATACCACTAACAAGGCTCAAAATAGCCTCACGCTAACACGCCAGCATAATGAGGGTCACTACATGCAAACCGATACTTTATAAACACAGTGCATTATGCATTCACGGACAGGCGCCATCTTGGAAAACAGTCTCGACGAATATATCCACGAGCGCTGTTCTAAGTGAGCTGGTCGATAGGAATTAAGTTTGTGAAAAGTAATAACATGGACATTTTTATTTATTTATTTATTTATTTTCTCTGTTGTGTTCAGTGTTTTCTTCCGGAAACAAAGGACCATATGAGATTCCAAGTCACAATTCATCACTTAGCACAGCGTTCGTGGCTCGACTCATCGAGACTGTTTTCCAAGATGGCGCCTGTCCGTGAACGCGTAATGCACTGTGTTTATAAAGTATCTTCTTATTAAACTGTTTGTACACTTACAAAGTGCTGACCCTCAATTAAAGTGAAAGCACACTTTTGATGGACAAAATAAATATATCACACAAAAAGCACTCAAAATGCAGAGGTACGTGTAGTGGAGTGTGTCAGAAAAGAAAACGAAGAATAAAAAATGTGTAGAAGATTTACCCATTTAAACTTGTTTTAATTATTCAGTTTGGGTGAAAATATGGTTATGATTATAAAAAATAAAGTAAACTAGCCAGAAAATATGATAAGCTTTCTTTTAGTTTAGTATTTAATACTCAGACAGGTATTTATAGGCTCTAACGTGGGAGCCGCTGCTGTGACGCTGTACAAACGCTTCCAGTGTGAATAATGTCGCGCAGCTGCAGTGACGGTGTAGTTACGCTGACGTGAAGCTCATGCACTGCTCACGCTTGCGGTGTGAAGCGGCCGTAATAGTTGGGCTCTGTTGTAGTGTAAAGCAAGGACTCCTTATATTTACACCATTATCTTTAAGAAACTTTTAGTTATAATTGAATTAATTAAAGGACAGACAAAATTTCAGAAAACCACTGTTGAATAAAAATAAATAAAAAGCAATTTTTTAAAACTGCAGTAACGAAATTGTACCGAACCGTCAGATTTGTGTACCGTTACACCCCTACGACATACACTACCATTCAAACGTTTGGAGTAAAAATAAAAATAAAAGTATACTTTTATTTCACAAGGATTTATTAAACTGAGAAACAGTGACAGTGAAGACTTTTGTTTTCAAATAAACACAGTTCATAAAATTCTTATCAATCCCAAACTTTTGAATGGTAATGTAGCTAGTGAGCCGCATTGTATTTTGGTTTTACTTTTAAAGGGTTAGTGCAATATATTGAACTAGCCTGACAACACAGAGATGCTGTAGAAGAAAGCCCAGAGCAGCCTGTACTTTCTGAGAGGACTGTCAGAGACGTTCTATAAGTCTTCTAGGCTACAGAAGATGGTGGGGCAATTGGAGACTGTAAAAAACTATTCACCAAGCTCCCTACAGCTGCCATTAGGAGGTACAAAGAGTCTTCTCCTGCACTTATCTGCATGTTACTCCTGGCGGTCACTGCAGTAGGGAGTAATGACATCGAACAAGCGTACATTCTTCTATTTTTGGATCCATTAACATAATGCATTCTGATTTTACTCCGTGTATGTGATGCTATTGCATTGTATGAGTTCTTTGCACTGCTTACATGGAAGCAGGTTGGACTACCTGCTTCTGGGTGAAAGTGGAAGAAAAGACAGATCCTATTAAGATAAACCTATATTTACACGGGGTACACCATTCTTAGCGCCTGTGATCTTTGTGAAAACGATTTTCTGTTGGCTATTATGGATCCCAAGCATGTAAAAATACTATTTTCAGTTTAGAGACGAATCAGATATTGGTTCCCTCTGGTGTACTGAACACAAAACACAATCTGTTCTCTGTACTGGTAAACAGTTGTTAGCACTAAGGTAGACCATTTTTTTCGAGCTTTGTTTTTCTAATCTACATTCATATCTTTTTCCCTCACTAGTCTTATGATCCCCTTAAGGTTTTTTTTGGTTATTTTAAAAGTTAAATTTTACCACACAAACCCTACTTTATCAATTCTTCCAGCTTCCCTTTCATAAGTTTGTTCTCCATCTTATTTATTTTGCTTCAATTTTTAACTGTAACATAAATTGTCTGTGTGTGTGTGTGTGTGTGTGTGTGTGTGTGTGTGTGTGTGTGTGTGTGTGTGTGTGTGTGTGTGTGTGTGTGTGTGTGTGTGTGTGTGTGTGTGTGTGTGTGTGTGTGAGCATGTTTTTGTGACATGAGGACACGAATGTGTATAATGACATGGGCATGACATAGGTATTACAAGGAGAGGGTGAAATATGAGGACATTGGCCATGTCCCCACTTTTCAAAAAGCTTATAAATCATACAGGGTGAGTTTTTTTTAGAAACTAAAAATATAAATAGGGGATAGAAAATATGGTTTGTACAGTATTAAAACCATTACGCCTATGGAATGTCCCCATATGTCACAAAAACAAACGTGTGTGTGTGTGTGTGTGTGTGTGTGTGTGTGTGTGTGTGTATGTATACCTTACACTGTTACAAGCATTACAAAAGAGCAAGCTGAGGATGCCCAGGGGCAGCCAAGCTCAGACGAGCCGTGGTACATTGCATAAGCCTCATACGCAATACGCAAATGAACAGTTCTTAGGAGGTAGGAAAAGAGAGAGAAGAAATGAGTGCAAGATAGAAAATATATAGCACTGCATACTGAAAATAACAACGTAAATAAAAATTATAATAATTATTATTATTAATCATACAAAATAAATATATTAGGGTTGTCGATTACTTCTTTAAATCAGAGTACTATTTTTTTTTTTAAATCCTCGCTTGCAATTTACACATGTCGAGTAACTGGGAAAATACTAGAAGTAGTGCATTCGAGACGAGAATCCGTTAGAAGCCATTACTAGATGATTTATTAGACTAAAAACCATACTGTAGCATAGTGCTTTAGTGAATTCACAAAAGATGCGATTCAATTAAATAAACATATGCCTTGCGTCTTTAATTTGCACTTTAATTATGATTTATTATAATTAATTATATTTAAAAATAGCGACTCTTATTGCTCCACACAAACTGTTATCCTTTACATGCTTGGAGTCCATCTCAAACTCAATCCATGCTGTGAGTTTGATTTGCTTATAACGTCCTGCTGGGAATGCAACGCATTTCATCATATTTGTAACATAAATCATTTACCACTCGACACCGACACAGGAGAATTTTGCGATATCAAAACAAAAGTTTAAACCCTTGTTTTGATGTCTGCATATTCTAACTACAGCGGCTATAGCATTTCTATCATAAAGAAGTGGCCAAATATTAAAGATTAAAGGTACAGTGTGTAATATTTAGGAAGATCTATCGATATAAATGCAATAAAATATAGATTATTATGTTTTCAGTAGTGTATAAAGACCTTACATAACGAACCGTTATGTTTTTATTACTGGCTTAGAATAAGCCGTTTCTATAGTACACCGCGGGTCCCCTTACAGTGAAGTCACCATTTTGCGGCGTCATGTTTCTACAATAGTCCTAAATGGCGGTTGCAATTCGCAAACCTCACTACTGAAAGAACAGCACCTTTAAATAAAAAGTGTCATGAACAGGTTTTTTTTTTTTTTTTTTTTTTTATACTGTTCTCTGAGGTCAACTAATGAAGTTTTTGTGGTTTTTACACTCTAAAAAATGCTGGGTTAAAAACAACCCAAGTTGGGTTGAAAATGCACTAACCCAACAATTGGGTTGTTTTAACCCAATGGCTGAGTTGTTTTAACCCAGCAATTGGGTTGTCTTAAGCAACATTTAACCCAACCACTGGGTTAAAACAACTCAACCGTTGGGTAAAATCAACCCAATTGTTGGGTTAGTGCATTTTCAACCCAACTTGGGTTGTTTTTAACCCAGCATTTTTTTGAGTGTACATTCAAAAACATCATAACTTATAAGTAATAGGCTATTTTCTACACTGGTTATGAGGCTCCCTCCTGAATGCTGGGTTTTAATGGGTGTGCCGCACTAGAGAGTTGGAAGTAAACGCCCACGGCTAGGATTGGAGAAGATTTGCATGAGCTTCAGCTCCACTGTCATATCTATGCCCCAGTCAGTCCTCATGAGGGAGGGATTGTTTTGAAAGCAGCAACCGGAATGATTCCCTCGACCACAGGGCTCGTAAACGTCTTTAACAAACAAACACAATGATTTTTTCATCCACCCACGATTGACTGAAGTATTATTTTTGTATTACTTGGCCGCCCGATCGGTGGATATAAGCGCGCCCGGATCAATAAAGGAATATTATTTCACTATTTGAGATATACACGCCTGCCGACGGGCATACGTTTTGGTAGCCCGTCTAGAACAGAGGTTTTCAAACTTTATGATGCCAAGGAGGACCCCCAAATTTGATAAACCTTTTATGAGGGACCCCTTCCTAAAATCCATCTATTTTTATGTATGAATTTTATGTGTGATATTATAAATACAACATATTGTTTCCTAACCTAAATTGACTATACTTTAGCAACTTTCACAATAAATGTAAGCAGCTTACGTACTGTGTTAAGAATACTGCCTCCAGTGAGCAAGATAACGGGGACTATAGTGAGAACAACTCACTAGAAAGATACAAAGCAAACAATTCTGGAAGTATGCATACTACAAGAAAGTGGAGACCCTTCTGGAGGACCCCTTTGAAAACCCCTGATCTAGAAAACACACAGCCCTGAGACTACTATTACATATAAAAGAGACGTTTTACTCACATAAGTTTGTTGCACCATTCCTGTCGGATCCAATATAGAAGGCACAACATTGTGTCTGCAAATCCAACGCAACCTGAAACTTGTTTACAAACGATTCTGAAGTGAAATGAAGCGAACACGCGTAGTCTTCCCCATGTAAGCTGGAACTTCATTAAAAATAAATGTAGTAGTATCACACATAATATTAGGATCTGAAGGAAGCTTATGCAGCGACTGTGATCTTCCACAATATCTTGCTATCTTCTTCGGCATGTTTATTGCTGCTGGCAACGTGATCTGAACAGCTCCATGAGTCGGTGGGCGGGGTGCTTATTATTCTGTAGAGGCGGTGTTTCGTCAAACAAGATCGATTTCTGGGCCTGGTGTCTATACACGCTTTTCTTTGACTAAATTTTTTTTTTTTTTTTTTTTTTTAAGTTTTCAGCTCTGAAACTCACATGATATTCTTATATTACCATGACCTTTTATATATCAAATGCTCAAGGGAACGTTAATTTCTCAACTCATCACCCCTTTAACATTTAAATTAAATGTCATTTGACTGAAAATAAACAAGGAGGGGATCTGCTGTACTATGAAACAACAACAGTTGCCAGGCCGTTGTATATTTTGTTATAATAATATGCAGTGTTGGGCAGTAGCGTCGCTACAAGTAGTGAGCTACATTACTAGCTTAACTACATTTTTCAGTAGCGTGGTGGTAGCGTCGCTGTTTTCTCAATGAAATAGCTTTTCAGTAGCTAAGCTCTTCTGTTGATCAAGTAGTGCGGTAGCGTCCACACAAGCTAACGTTACATTTTCCCTAGCATTTCTGAGGATCAAGCTCAAATTGGAAACACAACTGATAAGAACGCAGATATACTTCACTTTCTATATTCCTTTCTGCCTCACTCAGAAGCGCACAGATGTGCACGCGAGCCTTCAAAGTACTCATTTGGCAGTGAGCGCGTAAAGACAGTATAGGCGCGTTCACATTCGCACTATCTAGTTGACTTTTTTTCCCCTAGCGCTCAATTCGCTGTTGCACGCGGATCGTCCCCGCGGTGACAAAAGAGAAACGGCAACGATTTGAAATCCATTGTGTGTCTTGAATAAACACCTCTTGTTAAAAGTATCGGGGTCCAGCCTGGCCACCTCTGGATATGAATGAATGAATGAAACTTGTTAGGCTAGGCTACATGTTTTGTTTTTCGCCATGTTGGTACTGTTTGGAGCAGGTCTTAATTATTTTGCTACTGTACTTTCTGGACTGGACTTTTTTTGTACAAGTTGAGTTGTAAATTACCTTACAGTTTGTCCTGCAAAAGTGCCCAAGTCTAAATCGAGCATAAACGCAAACACACAGTTGTGTATGCATATCATACACATACAGATGAACATACACACACACACACACACATACACACACACACTCGACACCAGGGGCCTATTGCACAAAACTAGGATAAGGGATTAAGCTGGGATATTTTAGTGATCCTGGCTCAATTTATCCGCTAATATAGGCTACAGTTATCTTCCATTATCGTTATCGTTCTTGGGATGAGTTTGCCTTCAGGGTATGTTTACATGACAGCTGTGTAGGCTACTAAATTTTGCATAAAAATGACAAGATCACCAAGATATCCCAGCTTAATCCCTTAGTTTTGTGCAATAGGCCCTTGGTTTTGTTAATATTATGGATCACATGTTTTTGTTGCCGAATTGATTTCGGACAGTTTTTGAATAACTTAAAAAAATGTGTGTCTATATGCTTGACTTTTATTGATCACTGAAATAGCATTGATTGGAATGAAGTGGGTTCAATATAAAATTAAATAAATAAAAAGTAGCTTAGATGTAGTAAACTACTTTTTTCAAGTTGCTGTAGCTTAGCTTGCTACATTTCCCAGGGGGTTAGCTTCAGTGTAGTGAAGCTTAATTTAATGTAGAGTAACTAGTAGCTTAGCTCACTACATTTTCCAAGTAGCTTGCCCAACACTGATAATATGTAGATGATTGTTATAATATATATTGATATATTATGAATTTTAGCAGTACTTTATATGATACTTTATTTGAACCAAAAATATTGCCTCATTGTTTATTGTATGTTTTTAAAGTCATGCTTAGGACTATATTAAATTTTATTACCACAAAAAAACGGATTACTGGATTCATGGTCAAAATATTCGACCAATCACCAAAATAATTGTTAGTAGCCGTCCTAAAATATGTAATATTTGGCTCTGATTTTGTTCACATTTGTTTTGCATGCATTTTTTTATTAAGAGGAAGATGAACAGAGACTGGGGGTGAGTCTCAATCAGATGTCCTGAACAGTGCCCTGACTAGTGAACTAGGGAGCTGATTGAGACGCAGGGTGGGTCACTTTTCAGGTTTCATCATGAATGTTTTTGTCCAATAAATTACAAAAGCTTTTCTGCTGTGTTACTTCATCGTTTTGGCTCTATTTAATGTGGCGCGAGAAGTCGCTGTAGCGAGTGGAGCACACAATCTTTACTATGTTATAGAACAAAACATTAATGAACATCAGATAATACGTTTGAAAGATAAACACCAACTTACCGAAATCAGAATCATGTCTCATGTAATCGATCAATCAGTGTTTCAACCGCAGAAAGACGTGAAAAAAGCGAACTCGCCACCTAGTGGACAGGGGTACGAGTTACAGTTACAAGGATCCCCTCAATGTAATCTGTCCAAAAACGCCTTTCAGATTTTTCAATAACTGCTAAAGATTTACGAAGAAAAATCGGTTAACGCGAACTTTGCAATATGCAATTTATCCTAGCCTTATGTATCAGCATTATTTGCTGGCTCAGCAGGTATGGGCTTCCTCAGTGTCAAAAAATAGCCTACTTTTGAAACATTTAATTTCCCAGTCAGTGAGAACCCCGCTGATTAGCCTAACATCAACCTGACAAAACTTCTTTAACACATTATAACTCACCACAGTTACATAAGTAAATTGAAAAGAATTATGCACTGTTTTTCTCTTCTAACAATGACAGCCTGTGTAAGGTAAAAAGCCTTATAAATGTTGACTTTTGTTTGCCCCCAGCTGTGCTTCTCGATTGCCCTAAGTGGGCTGGCAAAACTCAAACAAACACCCCTGTACCCAAACAAAGGCGGCAAAGGAGAACCAAAGAAGAGCTGGGTAAAAATGAGGGACGGAGATACAAAGCCCCAGAAACACCTATCAAAGGCTTCATTATTTTGAGGTGGACCTGCTGCGTATAAGACGATATGTGAAAAACAAATTGCTTGAACAATTTAAACTCTTGACTGAATTATGCTTTAGAGATTGGTTATTTTTGACTATTACATAATGACTATCAATAATGAAGAGTTTTGACAGTTTGGATATTTACAATGCCAAGACGTGCAATTTAAAGCCTGTTTTAACTGGTTTCAACTAAAATTATGTAGAAGGTGTTTTAAAGTCAAACTAAATCATGTCTCATCTTTCAGAATATATATATATATATATATATATATATATATATATATATATATATATATATATATATATATATATATATATATATATATATATATATATATATATATATATAACTACACTCCTGTCAAAGTCTCTCCAATTTATTCCATAAATCACACAGTGTTAACTTAATTTTGCCCCACTGGCTTATTATAGCTGCACAATCAGATTGTAAATAATCACAAGAATTGTTTAGTGTTCATGCCCTTTTAAAACTGTGTCACGATTGGTTTGGAAGCTCATTGGCAGCATATCGGCACAGACTTTAGATATATTTTTAAATGTACCTTGCCTTGGTGAAACTGGGATGGATGAGGCTCTTCCTTTGCATTTTAATTACACTTAACCTTTTTATTCTAGGCATTCCATTCCATACTTCTTTTGTCTTTGACTTGCCTCTAGACGGATGTGAAAGAGATTCCTTCAGATACGGAACGCATTAACTTTCTTATTTAAAAAGCCCATGACAAGAAAGTAAATTTAAGCAAACATTTAAACACAAGAATCAATTATCCAGCCCATTCGGATTCTGTCAGATTTATTAATGGGATGAGGGGAGGATGTCAAAAAAAACAATAAGAGATGTGCTCAACAACTTTATCTGCACTAGAATTCTAAATTCTGCACTGATTAAACATTAAACGGTGATCACATTGACGGGAGCTCACAGAATACAAATATCGGCATCTCGTTATTAAAAAACTGAATGTGATAATGTAGAGCCTATTTACCCAAAAAGATACAAACTGGCAGATTTGGTAAAGAGTGTGTGGGAGATCCAGAGACCCTTGGAGGTCAGAGAGCTGCCCAAAGCAAATGTCAGGGCATGGTATTATGAGCTGAGGGCACTGCATAATTTCTTTCTTTTTTTAAGCATAGCTTATCAGACAGAGCTGTCTGGTCTCAGTATACAAAAATACCCAAATGTATTCCTTCAACTTTGAAGTATTTGTGTGAGACATCTGTGCAGGGATATTAATAGCTTTTGATGCAGTAATCATGTGTGACCTCTGCTGGTGAAGTCAAACCTATACAGAACCTGTGGCAGACACGGAAATGTACAGTACACAAAATGACTCTCCGATTCACACTCCAGGCGACAAGCCCTTCACAGATGAGAAGATCCACCACAAAGAAGCCAAGAAAAGCAGCATCACCTTTAAATGAACTTTTGCTATGATCAAAAATAATTTAAGCAACTGAGAAATGGACATAGATAAACCCATGATTAGACCCTCTTTGACTGTTCGGATTAATAAAACTGAAAATGCATGCTATTAAAAAGTGGTTACAAGGCATAACTTGATTATGTATAATAGTGAAGAAGTTCACATCAAAGACAATAAACTTGAAGCATTTAAAAATCTTTTTTTTAAAGTTTAACACTAAAAGGTTGCTCGTGTGATGAAATGGTATTTGCGTAAAAATACACGCACTTTTCACACGCGTCAACTGACGCAAATAAATGTTTCCCCGTGTAAGGTTAATTCCGAGTGTATAAATGTCATAAAATAATAAAGTCTTACTGACGCATTAATACATCATTGCTGATAATTGGCAGCATTAGTAATAATGTTTTGGGAAGCGATTAGACAATGTGTAATCATGTTTAGCTCACGGTTGTTTTCCTATTGTGCAGCTCTTTTTAATATTAAGCATTAAGTTTTTATTAAACAGTCGATAAAGAAAATCTAGAAGTGACTATACGTATAGCCTACTCGCACTGATTAGGTAGGCTATCCCATTTTTATTAAACGCTACTTTTATGCATAAATCCGAACAAATGCGCTATTAAAGTTAAAACCAAACAGACCTAACCACCAGATCATTTACACACATCTTAAGACATCATGAGACTTTCTCGCTTTGCTTTATCAGGTACTGCAATCTGAAGAAACCGATCATCTTACCACTTGAGCGACGGACAATATTTTCCAAAAAAGTGTTCTGTGGTGCCACCAGTCCTCTTTTTCCCCCGTGCATTCTTTGGCCGGGAAACGTCTGTCAGGCTCGCGGACTTTGTGAAAGCTTTAGTCGTTAAAGTGATGCAGGCGGGATGGGAATCTGTCGGTGGGATGGAGAAGACCATGGTAACGCTGCGCCGTGCCTGGCTGTTATGGGTCCTTTGTACCACAGAGCGCTCGCAGTTCTGCAGGCTCCGCGCTCCCCGGGTCTGCGCCTGCGCACTTGCAAACTGTAACAATAAAAATTGACTGGCACAGGAATCTCGATGCCCGGTGCCATGGAGATAGTCTCATGCAACAGATGGTGCCAACTGGGCGCGATTTAGAAACATGAAAACTCGGTCAGTGTTACTGAAGTGATTTCATCTTAAGTGAGCTAAAAGTGAATTGAGCACTCACAGTAACTAGTGTAATGTTAAAATTCATGAACAGAAGTCTTACAGACACCAATATCTATGATTAATATTTTATAAAATTTTCTGTGACCGTTTCTTAAAGCCTAAAAGTTGACGTTGTTTGCCCCCAACAATACTCAAACAAACCCTGTCCCCAAATAGAAGAGAAGACAGGGAGGAGAAAACGAGAAGACAGGGAGGAGAAGACAGTCAAGTCAACTTTATTTATATAGCGCTTTTACAATGACAACTTTTTCAAAGCAGCTTCACACAATACTGCAACACGAAAAAACTGTTTTCAGCTTATTTTAATTTATCATAAAGCGACAACATTGGCATATAATTATTATAGTTTATACAATTAATTAACCTAATAAATTATTTTATTTGGATATTTAGTTGAATAACTTACATCTAAATTTTAGTGTCCCCAACTGAGCAAGCCAAGCCAAAGGCGACAGTGGCAAGGGACCAAAACTCCATCAGGGCATGATGTAGAAAAATAAACCTTGGGAGAAACCAGACTCAGGGAGACAGAGAGGAGAAGACAGAGAGAAAAGAACCGAGAGGAGAAGACAGAGAGAAAAGAACCGAGAGGAGAAGACAGAGAGGAGAAGACAGAGAGAAAAGAACCGAGAGGAGAAGACAGAGAGGAGAAGACAGAGAGGAGAAGACAGAGAGAAAAGAACCGAGAGGAGAAGACAGAGAGGAGAAGACAGAGAGAAAAGAACCGAGAGGAGAAGACATAGAGGAGAAGACATAGAGGAGAAGACATAGAGGAGAAGACAGAAAGGAAAGAACAGAGAGGAGAAGACAGAGAGGAAAGAACAGAGAGGAGAAGACAGAGAGGAAAGAACAGAGAGGAGAAGACATGGAGGAGAAGACAGAGAGGAAAGAACAGATAGGAGAAGACAGGGAGGAGAAGACAGAGAGGAAAGAACATAGAGGAAAGAACAGAGAGGAGAAGACAAAGAGGAGAAGACAGAGAGGAGAAGACAGAGAGGAGAAGACAGAGAGGAGAAGACAGAGAGGAGAAGACAGAGAGGAGAAGACAGAGAGGAGAAGACAGAGAGGAGAAGACAGAGAGGAAAGAACAGAGAGGAAAGAACAGAGAGGAAAGAACAGAGAGGAGAAGACAGAGAGGAGAAGACAGAGAGGAAAGAACAGATAGGAGAAGACAGGGAGGAGAAGACAGAGAGGAAAGAACAGATAGGAGAAGACAGGGAGGAGAAGACAGAGAGGAAAGAACATAGAGGAAAGAACAGAGAGGAGAAGACAAAGAGGAGAAGACAGAGAGGAGAAGACAGAGAGGAGAAGACAGAGAGGAGAAGACAGAGAGGAGAAGACAGAGAGGAGAAGACAGAGAGGAAAGAACAGAGAGGAAAGAACAGAGAGGAGAAGACAGAGAGGAGAAGACAGAGAGGAAAGAACAGAGAGGAAAAGACAGAGAGGAGAAGACAGAGAGGAGAAGACAGAGAGGAGAAGACAGAGAGGAGAAGACAGAGAGGAGAAGACAGAGAGGAAAGAACAGAGAGGAAAGAACAGAGAGGAGAAGACAGAGAGGAGAAGACAGAGAGGAGAAGACAGAGAGGAAAGAACAGAGAGGAAAGAACAGAGAGGAGAAGACAGAGAGGAGAAGACAGAGAGGAGAAGACAGAGAGGAAAGAACAGAGAGGAAAGAACAGAGAGGAGAAGACAGAGAGGAGAAGACATGGAGGAGAAGACAGAGAGGAGAAGACAGAGAGGAGAAGACAGGGAGGAGAAGACGAGAAACAGAGACAAAAAGCCTCAGAAACACATCAGCTGCTCTCATGAAAGCCTTCATTATTTTGAGGTGGCCCTGTTGCGTATGATTATAGATGATAGCCAATGTGGAAAACAACTTGCTTGAACAATTTAAACTCTTGGCTGAATTATGATATATTTTTTGGCTATTACATAATTTTCAATAATGAAGAGTTTTGACAGCTTGGATATTTACAATCCTGCCAAGTGCAATTTAAAGCCTGGGGTGTTTTGGGTTAAAGCGATGGAGGTGAGCCATAGAGCGCTCACAGCTCTGCAGGCTCCGCACCCCCCCCGGGTCTGCGCCTGTATTCCAGGTTAATAACTGCATTACATTCTCAGTGATACCACAGTGGGACGTCTCTTGTATTTAACTGCACTCTTGGAAATTTCTAGTAAAATCTATTATCATACCGTAGGCCTATTTCTATAGCTGCAGTTCTCATTTTGGTTCACTTAACACAGTTTGTGTTGACTGTTTGTTTTGTTCATAATTTATACTTTATTATTTTTGTTGAGTCACCATTGTTGTTTTTTGTATGTCGAGTATTGATGTCTGTGCATCATTAGGTGATAAAAGAAAAAAAATTGTTCAAAGACAAATCTCAGCAGCTGCTTTACTATTGTGAAATATATAAATACTAATAGCTAATAATAGTTTGACTATAACTTAAAACCGGCCAATTAGCTTTATTTTATTTTGTCATTGTTTTAACTTTTTTTTTTTCATTTATAAATGCAAATGGAACACTAATCACCATTATGGTGACTTCAAAACAATTACAGTATTAACAATATTACAGTGGCATGGTTAAAGACAATCATGTGAAATCACAGTAAAACAAGAGCAGTAAATTACTAATACAGGCTTTTCATTTCTGACTATAAATTATTAATACTCCCAATATTACTGACATGTTTTTACAGTGTATAAAACTTTCTATGATCGTTCACCAACATTCTTCTGAGTTAGACTAAGATTGAAACCAAGTGTATCATTATGAGACTGTCGCTATAGAAAAAGAACACTGAATAAATTTATTTGAAGTTTAAATGAATAGATATTGTCAAAATTGTTAGGCTATTGTGTTAGGTTACATAAGGTGAGTATTAGGCAGTGTTGGGAAAGTTACTTAAAAAAAAGTAATTAGTTATAGTTCACTTCTTGTTCCAAAAAGTAACGGAATTACTCTATAATAAAAGTAACTCGTTACCAGGGAAAGTAACTATTTGCGTTACTGTAGAAAAAAAAGTTGCTATGTCATAGAATTTTTTTTTTTTAACCCGTTTTCACAAGTCAGGTGAAATGAGTAGAACAGACAAGTGTTTGTACATAACTTTCGATAATTATTGCAAGTCGACAGACAGCAAGGTGTTTATCCTGAAAGTCAAGTATTATCTTTGGAACTAGGCTATTTTTGCTTGACAAACTATCAGAAAGAAAGAAAGAAAGAAAGAAAGAAAGAAAGAAAGAAAGAAAGAAAGAAAGAAAGAAAGAAAGAAAGAAAGAAAGAAAGAAAGAAAGAAAGAAAATTCAGCTCAAGTCATCCTTTTCTGTGGCGCCATATTTTAGGAAATGCAGTTAGATTGGGGACGTCCTTCGGCTCTGGCTCCCGCCCCTCCTGTGCCGCTGAAGTCCCCTGTCTGAGTAGGCTGTGGACAGAGCCCCTATTGTTCCCAGCCCACTCCTGCCTAATATGGAATTCGCAAGGAAACCAATGATTTCCAGACACTGACGATGCGTAGCCGCGTAGGGGCGAATGTGGAAAGCTGTTAGGAGTATAGGGAGTAGCTAAACCAGGGTCACAGACACGGATTTTGAAAGGGTTTCGTTGGCGGACCTGCAAAATGTAAAATAACGGTATGCAAGTTGTAGGAGTTACCGCGAGTTTTCATGAAGCTGCTGTCGATGGCGCCGGATTGTTTCGGAAGCGCGAGCTAAAGCGTGGGTCACCTACTTGACGGATTTGCCTGCGCACCCGTACACATAAACTCGAGTGTTTAAACCGGTCGAACGAAGATTAACGTTTTAAAGATTGATATTTCTGTCGAGCGGAGACTTGGCTACCTGTGGTGAATATAGTTTCTGGACTTGTCCAACTATCATGCCTACTCTCAGCTCGAAAAGTAGGCAGAATGCAGTGGAAGCGGTTGAGGATGGAGGCAGTAACAGCAATCCTATCGATACTATGACCAAGAAGATGTTGAAATGTGTTGTGGTCGGCGATGGAGCGGTGGGGAAAACCTGTTTGCTGATGAGTTACGCAAATGATGCTTTTCCCGAGGAATATGTGCCAACTGTATTTGATCACTACGCAGGTAAGATGGTTCCCAGCTCAAAGTATTCAATTGAAATCCCTGTTTATTAAGTGCAGTTTACAGTGTGTCTACTTAATCCTCGTCTACCCCCTACAGTCGGGTAGGGGACGGTCCCAAGAATAGCCGTCTGAACGAAGAGATATCAACTGCCAGAGCGTGGACCGCAAGGCCGACAGACTAAAAAGTAGAAACGGGGTACGAATGGTTTTAGAATGACCCCGCAAACTTAGGTTAATCAAATACGCGATTATACTTAAGGAAAGAAACAAAAATGTGTTATCTTTATTTAGAAATATAATTTTCAACAGCGTTTTTAATAAACACAATTTAAAAAGATGCTTGCCAACTTCCAAGTTGAGCTGGGGAAAAATAGGTAACCATAGCAACAGTACGTGCACGAGCGCTTTGGTTTCGAATTATTAAGCAATAACAAAATAACTAACAAAAAATTACGAAGTTTACTTCTTTACGGTAGTTTTCTATAAACTTACTGTGCTAGGGACGTCAACAGACCATTATGTTCCGCGAGACGGGTAAATAGTGGCGAGCTGCGTGTCAGAAAGCTCGCGAGTGGCGCAACCTGTTGAACACAGAAGCAGACGAAATCGTTGTCAACACTTTATGCATCATATCTATCTATTAAGCTTTCCATATATTACGTTTCCCCCTCGTTTCTTTGACTAGCACGCGTACACGAATGCAGAAGGCTTTGGCTTCTCAGAGGAAAGCCCTCATGACACGCATGCTCTGAGAATCCTATGAGGGTCAAGTCCTAATTACACAGTGGCAGACAGGTCAGCTTCAACATCCTCTGAGAGTGGTACAGCTCCGTGAGAACAGCAGGCCATTTCCCTCAAATACAATGTAACTATATGCCAACACACAAAAATAAATAAATAAAATAACGTATTGAAACAAGCTTATAGGAAGAACTATTACAATATTTCTTTCTATCAATTTTCCCCTGATCAGTGTCATCATTTACCCACCCTCACATTGTTCCAAACCTGTATTAGTTTCTTTCTTCTGCTAAAAACAAAAGAAGATTTTTGGAAGAATGTTTATAACCAAGCAGATAAAAAAACAATTCACTACCATAGTAGGGAAAAATACCATGGTAGTGAATGGTTCTATCTGCTTTGTTACAAACATTCTTCCAAATATCTTCTTTTGTGTTCAACTCATACAGGTCTGGAACAACATGAGGGTGAGTAAATTATGACAGAATTTTCATTTTTTGTGAACTATCCCTTCAAGTTACACTTTTAAAGTGTGGAGTGCTACAAAAGTAGGCTTTCCCCCCTTCATTTGGTGTCATTAGCAGTGTGAAATATCATAGATGTTGTCACAGGAATTTCTCTAAATTTTTCCTTCTTTCTAAAGTGTTATTTTATCAAATAAGTCATGTTTAGCTGGGCTGTGCCAAAAAGAAGAACTCTTTCATGAGAATTTAATAGTATCTTGTGTTGTAATTTTCTCCAGCTGGTCAGTGCAGGTCTCGGGACATAAAGACAAACTGATCCAATTCAAGGAGTGAGTAAAGCTTTTAAACTCTTGGGAGTTAAATGAGGTGGAAATATTTTCAAGGAATGCAATTCTCAGTCAACTCTTCTGGTTAAATTAAGCTGATGGGTTATGATGAGGAGGGCGTCCAGAGGACACTTAAATAGATGTTGTCACAGACCGAAAATTTGAATGGAAACTTGTTAATGAAAAATAAGTAATGAAGAGCCAGACTAAACGGCATCTAACCTTATGTTTTTTTTGTGTGATGTAAATGTAATTTTTTCTCTATATCAATATTTTTTACAGTACATTTTGGTAATGTTAGTGGTGCATAAATTACACACTTCACTGCTAAGGAAATGAAACAGTGCTCATAAAAAATAGAGGACACATAAAGGCATTTTCATTTGGTTCCATTATAGTGTGCTGGCAAACAAATTGAAGCATGGTATGCAAAATTTAGAAGCACTTAAACACTTTTTATATCTGGAACGCCATCATTAGGGTACATGAAAGTAGCAATTCATGTAGGTTTTAATTTTGTAAAACCCTCTTTTGTTGTTGAGTGTCCATCAAATACTCTGTTGTTCTATGATGAAGATCAGTGTTTGAGATTTGCATTAGAAATCATTTTATATTGCCTAGTTTTTTTTTTTTGTATCAGCACTATATAGTTCTTCCATGTATGAGAGAGTGTTAGCGAAAGGGAAATTGAGAGAGAACAGAGACGATATTCTTCCAGTTCCAATCAATCACTTACATTCATGTTATGTCCCACTACTGTCTCCACATTGAGAGAGCATCATAATAAGGTAGCGAATTGTCACATAATGGCTTAATGTCCAGGCTAAAGAGCACAGAGCTCCCATTGTAGGCCACTGAAAGCGTTACTGTGCTGCCTTGCTAGAGTTGGTCTTAAATGAAAAACTCTGCATTTATTCCATTCATGCTCCAGAAGTAATAGAACAGTTTGCAATAGGAAGCACTGGGAATACTGCAATCAAATTATCAGTGAAAATATAATTAATAAGTATGCTTCATTTTCTAAATGTATAAACTGATTGTAAACTGAGCAATCCCAGCAGCATTTGGAGATATTTTTATTGTAAATAGTTAAATATTTAGATTAACTTATTCCTGTGTTGGCAAAGCTGCAGTCAGCAGTCATTCCAGTCTTCAGTGCCTTCAGAAATCATTCCAATTTGCCATTTAAGAAACTTTTTGTAATGATGTAAAGCCTTTACTGTCACTTTTGATCAATTTAACACATCCTTGCTGAATAAAAGTATTAATTAAAACAAATATTACTGACAGCAGTTGTGTACATTAAAGACAATTTATTTTCACACAGCATTTCACCTTTCCAGCTATGTTGTTTAAACAATCTTTTTTTTTTTGGTTGTGTTGGTGGCTCAATTTTAAGGCCCAAAAATTAATATCCTGTTATTAATTACTCACCCTTGTGTCGTTCCACATTTGTAAGACCTTTGTTCATTTTCAGAAACACAAATTAAGACCTTTTTAAGGAAACCTGAGAGGTTTCTGTCCCTGAGATCTAATGCAACTTAAGCCAGGCTCACACTGTACGATTCTGACCATGATTTGGTTGTCTGAGACAGATTTTAAAATACTAAAAGATTCTTCTGAATCTAGGCAAAATATTCATTGAAAGTCTTTGATCGCTCATTGTTTACCTACAGGCAATTAATGACCATTGCAAACGGAATTCTGTCAATATCAGAAGATTTGTCACACAGTCCTACGAGTGACTCTACCTACGACGACTGTCAAAATGCCTTCGTTTTTCAAGACAAACCATGACCAAAATTAATGTTTTTTTAGCCACCATTTCATTCCCGCATGTAATGCAGCTCACTGTCACCGAACGTGAAGGGGCTGATGATGCAAAACTCCAGAAAAGTATTCATGCCCAAAAATCAATTTTGACAGTCTTGACTGTCATACTGTCTGACAATAATAACAGCTGAGATCCCACAATGTGACATGACATCAAGATCGCACAGTCTGACAAGCAACAATAGTATAAGAATATTATAAAAGCGCACAGTGTGTTTCCTGCTTTACACATTCAAAGCCCAAAACGGTGATAAAGACATAGTTAAAACGTGGGTCGGAAGCAAAAACAAAATGTGGGTAGACCCTCTCCAAGAAAGTTTTTACTGGAGTACATGCCATTTATATTAAGTACTAATATATCACCTTGTTTACTAAACGTCTGGTTGGGTCAGACAAAATGACTGAAAACACTGGGCCATTTATAGCAGTAAGGGTAAGGTGCATGGAGTTAAGTTTTGATGCAAATCGACCCGAGGTTCGAATCCACCTTTTGCCGAACTCTCTAATCCCTTTTCTCATCATTTATCAGATTAGAAAGGCATTTATTTTCAATAACAATTAAGAAAATATTACAAAAGTAAAAAAGCGTCAGTTCAGGGGTAACTAAGTGATGAAATGATAAAAGTGAGTGTGTCCAATATTATTGGTCTTAAAAAGTAGGTGGGTCTTGTCCCTCTCACATACAATGGTTCCGACGCCCATGCATTAAAGTAATTCACATGACTCCAGTGTTTTAACCTCAATTTCATGAACCGTCAAAAAATTGGCACTTTATTTACGAAAATGTTGATCTCTAACGACTCATAGGCATTGTGTTCAGAGCAGACTCGCGTGCCAACACAACGCACATGTGTGAGTATTCATGAGAGCGCCACAATGCATTTTTTGCGCAAACAAAAGAGCTCATAAAATTGTTTCATAAAATTGAGGTTAAACCACTGGAGTCACATGAATTACCAAATATAATATATTCACATGGAGTGATCTGACATTATATTCTTTTCACCAGAACCACTATGATTACAACCTGTGAGAGTCAGAGCTCAACCCAAGAGTGTGAAGGACTATGGTTTCCGTCAACAAATCCTGCGGGATCAGAATTCCCTTGTCCAAAACAAACCAATGACATTCCCGGTCCATGACACAGTGCCTGCTAATGCGTTTGAGATGAGTCATTGTCTAGTGTGGCTCACACGAGACTCCCAACAAAATCAACTAATCCGCCAATTATATTGCCTTGCAGATATTGCCACGTGGTCAATACTGAAATCTCTATAACTGTGAAGCTAAAGGTTTTTTCCCCCCTTTTAGACAGGGACAGGATAGGCGATCTATAAAGTTCTTGGAAAGTAACTTCATAATTTTACCATAAGCAAGAATATTTTGAACTGTACAAAATAAAAATAGCCTATCAGTGTTTATTAACACTGACATCCATAATAGTTAAATAGTTCAATTAAAACCAGAAAAGTTGAGTTTTGTTCTAATTTTTAAAATATATATTTTATGATTCATTGCCTATGATACCCAATAATCCTACACATGTGGTTTGATGGTTAGTGGTATGAACATGCCAGATTTGGTTAGTGGTTGGTTGGTGGAAAGAACAAAAGCTGAAAGTGGTTGGAGTGGTTGAAAGAAGCAAGCCTCCTTTTGAAATTGTTACTTCTACTTTGTTTTGTCCATACAATGAAAGTAAATGGGGTCCAAAACATAATTGAAAACATTCTTCTGTTCTACAGAAGAGAGAAATTCATACAGGTTCATGAAGAAAATAAGGGTGTGTAAATGATGACAGAATTTTCATTTTTGGGTAAACTGTCCCTTCAAGTAATATTATACATGTCAATATTTTTGAGTGCAGAAAGAGAGAGTTCATAAATAAGTATTTCAATAAAAGTTCATAATTAGTAGGGTATTTACAGTGAGTGTTTGAGCTTGTTTAATGTTTTGCTGAGTGGAAGTAGTCACAAACCATTCATCTTATTACTTGTGCTGTGTAAGAGCCTTACACATTTTGTTGGCTTCAGAATGCAAGATTCATATTAATATCATATTAATGCCTTTTATTTTAGTTATGCTATGCAAAATGAGTAGATTATGTGCACTTCAATCATCTAGCAAGCACAGTTCTGCAGCAACAGGAATTAAAATTACGATTTTAGCCCCGTGGCTTATTTTGGACTTTGACCCACCGGTGCCTTCAAAGAAACACTAGCCGTACAAGCTTCTTAAGAAATCACACTTCAGGAATGCCAACCACTCGAAAAACATACAAACCCTACACTGCAAGCACATACTGGATATATTTGGCATGTTGATGTAAAGGTTTTGCTTCTTGGTCGAAGAGCAGATCTTATAGTATACTGCATAGGAAATGATGTACATACAGTATTTACGTCCTAGTAAACATGATTTACAAGAATTAAAGAATTGGCTTTGAAGTATATCTATCATTTCAAACGTATTCAATATTTAGAGTTTATTTTGACCAATTCTGCTTTTCTTTTTTATTTCAAATCATTTTACTTCTACTTCTTTACATTCAAATTTAAATTGCAATTCTGCAATGGAATACAATTCTAAACCAATTTGGAATTAAAGAAGTTTTTAAAATTCCAATTAAAAAATACTATTCTCAATCGCTTGGCACAATTATAACATTTCTCTCAAAACAATAAGTTCAGATTTGTATTTCTAATTCATTTGAGCAAATTACATGTGTTTTGGCACGTAAGTACAATTGTCTATAATTTTGAAATAATAAATGCACATGGTTTAGTGATCAAAACTGATGAGTTGATTTAAATCATCACTCTTCAACAAAGTTTTCCAACATGTGAGCCATCACATTCTCAGTGACTGAGTTATGGTCTGGAAAAGCTTCATAGACAAATCATTTCCAAAAGGGCGTCACCAACAGACTTTGCTCAAATGCCTCTTGGCGCAAATGGATAGACCTAAAACCAATAAGAACGATGAAAGAAATGACGATTGCAGAGAGTGACGGAGAAACATCTGACATTCTGACAGCAATTGTTTGTGATTTCGAGGAAGATTTTGCTATGGCTTCTGATGACTTTTTCTATTGTTGTAAAAGAAATTTGATAATAGCTGGTGTCCACCGCCACTCCATCAACATTTTTGCAAAATTTGGAAAACCTAATAGCATCTCAGACTGACTGAAACATCTTGGATTGACGGTCGAACAGAAAACATCAAGCTCTGATCACATTTGCCCCTGTTGTAAGGCATTTATATTGTGATTAGAACGCGATTTGCAATTTTGAAAATAAAATAATGATGAGTCTTTGGAAAATTGTCTCACAAACTTCAAATTCAGTCATTTTAGATGTTAGAACATTTTTAGACTTGAGCATAGTTACGCTAGTTATTTATTTACAATTTTTATATGACTACCAGATCTAGGCTGAGGAAATAAGCACAGAAAGGCCAGATCCAGAGCTGCTGTGTGGTGTTAGCACATGATCACACACTCCCCATCCTCCTCATCAAAGTAGCCGGTGTAATCCACATCTGGTAGCCGAGTCTTGTTCTTTGCTCGGGTTTAAAAAACTTAAAACCGACACGATAGCTGATTCGAACGCGTGATGTTCCACGGCGGCATCCATCTTTCTAATGTATAAAATCTGCTTCACCGTCTATGCGCTGTCGTCATCGTGTAAAGCCCGTCCCAACGTTTCTAATTGGTGCCGCGATTTTGACGGATTAGAAATGGGTTTGAATGAGCTCTTTGCCAGACTACTTGCAGAGCAAATCTAAATTTGCCGGAAGTTGTCTGGGTTATTTACTTTCAAATAACTTTAATATTTTGGGTAAGTTGATAAATTTTTTGACAAAGTTGTAATGTCACATAAAATGGTGACAATTGCACTTATATAGTTAAGAGAATGTAAGAATGTTTCAAAAAATTAGCCAAAGCAATTGATAACATTTCTGAGGCATTCTAAATTAAATTCTGAATAGTGCACAGCACACTGATTACCAGATTCCATTTTAGACACCAATACATTTATTTCTAAAAGACCATTTTATGGGAACTTTGCTGGTGAAATCTGTCCACCATGTAAGAATGGGTGTCATTTGCAAATGAGCAGTGAAAGCCGCTACAGTAAATAGTTAGCGCTTGAGAGCTAATGCATCTGTGCTGTAATGGAAAGTGTCGAAATTAAATTTGCAGTCTCTTGCTATTACCACGTGAGTACCTTTACAACTCACTCTACTATTCTTATGAGCTAAAGGTCTTGAATGCAGATAGTGGCTGACTCCAATGTCACAGGCCAGTCTGTGAAAGAGAAAAGAGATGAGAAAGTTGAGGCTCGGAAGGACGAAGGTGCTTTTGACACCCCAAATCATGTTTCACAACAGTGGGTTAGGCTTGAATGAGACATTGATTTTTCTTCAGGCCACAGAATGGGGGCTGGGGATTGCCGAGAGCTTGAGCCTCCTGGGGAAAAGCAGCTGACTGGAGAGAACAGCTGAGAGCCTGATTCACAGCCACTAAACCTTCTTTGTCTCCACCGACCTGTAGTTTTTTAATGCAGCTGTTGCTTCTCTCAAAATTTTACTTTAGCCTCGTCTTGTATTAGTAGTTCTCATTTATAGGTAAAGAAAGAGTCAAAGAATCAGTAAGTGAGGTAAAGCTTGTTTGTGTGTGTGCTTGCTCTTAGTTTACGCTCCTTATTTAGCCTGGCCCCAGAAGGGGAAGAGAATCGTGCTTAGAAAAAAGACTTGTCAGGAACAGCTGATACGCAGCGTCAGACTCAAGGCCACTGTTTCAGGTTCATCTTCACAGTCTACAGGGAAAGAACAAAGCACATCTAAACAAAACACAGCTTGGCTAGATTCCCACAGCTACAATGCCTCACCTCTTTCTTTCAGAAAAACACCACCCTGGAGGTTCTTGCACACAGCGGTCCAGTTGGCTCCTCAGTGACCCGTGTTGAAGCTGTGCTTGGAACATTAGGGCTAGTGCTACTTTGAATTTATGTCTTGTCCCCTGTCACATGTATATTCTGTTTTGTGTTCTGTTAGTTTGTAATTGCTTTTAGTTTATTTTTAATTTCTGTCATCCTAGTCCTGCCTCTTTGTTTCTATGGTTAAAGATTGATTTGAGTCCTCAGTTCAGGTGCGTTTCCTTAATCATCTTGTTTGCTCCTGTCTTTGTTTGCCCGTCTACTTAAGCTCTCACTTTCTGTTAGCACCTTGTCTTGCATTAATGTTGTTGTTGTGAGAGTCAAGCTGGTTGTGTTTCTTTCTCCTGTGTATCCCCATGCTTTTATAATTAAAGACTTGTTTCAAGGATCCCTTGCCTTTGTGAGCCATCTACTACAGCCAGTTGTTACATCCCCAGTGTAGCAAACATGACTGTTAAAATTAACATTGGGATTAGAAAACGCTCAGTGATGTAAGATATGACTGAACATTTCATTCGAATTTTAAAAGGGGTGCATAGTATCTTCTTGTAATCATAATTTATGAAACAAACATGTCGTGTCAATTGAAGCATGTAAAGACAGTTTAAGCACTTCTTTTGGTCCTTAAGGATTTCATATTTATGATTCATGTTTATGACTGACTAGGTCTGTTATACATTCAGTATACACTATATTACCAAAAGTTGTGGGATGCCTGCCTTTACATGCAAATTAACTTTAATGACATCCCATTCTTAATCCCTAGGGTTTAATGGAGTTGGCCTACTCTTTGCAGCTATAACAGCTTCAACTCTCCTGTGAAGGCTTTCCACATGGTTTTAGGAGTGTGTTTGAAGGAATTTTTGACCATTCTTCTTGAAGCGCATTTGTGAGGTCAGGCACTGATGTTGGACGAGAAGGCCTGGCTCGCAGTCTCCGCACTTATTCATCCCAAAGGTGTTCTATTGGGTAGAGGTCAGGACTCTGTGCAGGCCGGGCAAGTTCCTCCAGACCAAACTTGTTCAACCATGTCTTTATGGGCCTTGCGGAGACATCGCCAAACTCTTCCCACAAAGATGGGAACTGAAATTGTTCAAAATGTCTTGTTACGGCAGTGTATAGTGTAAATGCAAATATCAGATATTGGTTGCTTTTAAAAGAAAATGTAGGTTGTCAAAAAAAAATCGGATATAGTCACCAAATCGGAACAAGACCTGCAGTGTAAATGTGGGTTATGCTCCTCAGCATGTGCTGACCCCACTCTGTTGTTGTTCCCAATTGCTTCCACCTTGTTTTAATACCACTTACAGATGACCGTATAATATTTAGTAGTGAGGAAATTTCAAGAATGGACTTATTGCACAGGTGTCAAACTATTATGGTACCACGCTTGAATTCACTGAGCTCCTGAGAGCGACTCATTCTTTCACAAATCAACATGACATCATAACTTTGCGTAAACATACACGCCACAGATAGCAAGCCAAGTGGCGTGTTATCTGTACGCATTTTGAGCTATCTGTGTGTATTGTTTACGCTGTGTGATTCCGTGTGCATGTCTTCGCCTAAACGAACCATCATATCCACGTGTATGTCTACGCCGTGTGATTCCGCCAACCTGATCTCACAGAATTAATATTTATATCCTAATTTCATATCTTGGAGCAACTAACTCCACTCCTACCCTAAACCAACCCACTCTCAACAATATAAAACACGTAACAGGCAAATAAATGTACAGTCACATGTATTTATTGCAAAAATGGACCAAAAAACAGTATAAAATTAACTCATGTTGCATTTCAAGTGACGTAATGACGCAGTTTGTCACGAGACACACGACAGCCAATGCTGTCAAAATCTTTGGCGGATGGACTCAACATTCTGATCGCTTTTGGGGATTTTCTTCACACAACTCAATCGTTTGGCCTCGGAACACTTGGAGTATTTGTACTTTCTGAATAAATTGTGCCTGCAGTCGTATCTGCCTGTTATATCCTGTTTTTTATAAAACACAAATGCGTAGTTTTAGGGAAGTTCAAAATGTCTGAATATGTGTGTGTGTCCACAAGGTAAATAGATTTATAAACATACTAAATTATGTTTTTTTTTAAATGTAAAAATGCAGAATGTTTCTTGTGATGGGTAGGTTTAGGGGCTGTGTGTGTGTGATGGGTAGGTTTAGGGGTAGGGGCAGTGTAAGGGGATAGAATGAAACGGCGTTGGTAAACACGCTAAAAACGATTATGCGTCTTCATAGCACGCCAAAATGGCATACGAATTGGCGTGTCATACATACGCCATTTCATGAGATAAGTCTGCACAAATTGTAAAATTTTCACAATTTGTAGAAGCATCTGCATGCCTAGGTGCTTGATTTTATACACCTGTGGCCATGAAAGTGATTGGAACACCTAAATTCAATGATATGAAGGAGTGTCCCAATACTTTTGGCAATATAGGGTGCTTCCCAATTCTTATTTGTGCATCCTTGTTTCCTTTCTTAGCTTCCTTTGCTTGCGCCTTAGCTCCACCCCTTCAGGATGCGAGGGAGGGACGCAAGGAAAAGATGCGAGGGCGGAGGTATTGAATCAAGTGAAATGATAAATCTTCGCTCCCTTTAATGTCACTTCAAACAAAGCGGCGCTAGTTAATGATGACTGCACCGCAGGATTTAGTCTTGATTCTTAAACATTAGAGATAAATATTTATATTGTAAGCTTCAGCCTCGACAAAATACCACATTTGTCCATATTTTTAATCAATATTACCAGTTATTATTAACAACTAATTCCAGTTATTAACTGCTTTTTATTCGTTGTATAATATTAGTTTCTATTAGTTTCTCTTTTTGTTTCTTTCATTTTCTTGTGCTTTGATTAATTCTGCAACTGCCAGGTGTTGTTATTTGACAAACATTTGTGTGTAAACAATAATAATAATAATGATTAATAAACTGTGGCATGATATGAAGGGAGAGGAGAATTAATGCTTGCGTCACGTTTAGTCGATAAAACACTTCTGCAATGCATCCACTTGTGTATCCTCGCTCATGACTCCTCAGGAAGCCTCCTCTCTCCTCCATCCTCGCCTCCTCGCGGAGCAATTAGGGAATTGAGATCTCCTACAAGAAGTCTGAGCTCCATCGTTTTCCGGGTCATAGGATGGAGGACGGAGGAGCGAGGAAACGAGGAGGGATATTGAGAAGCACCCATAGTGTATCAAGTTTTGAAATTGTTCCCTGTTTGGGGAACAAATCAACTTTTCTTATAATAAAATATTGTGAAAGTCATATTGACGTTATTTTCTTCATCCCTCCTTGGGAAAAACAAAATAAAAGATGAATTCCCTCAAAATTGCTTAACGTCAAGAAATGTTGGAGAGGTTGTCTGTTTCTTGACTCATCCAAGCAGCTAAAGCTATAGTTTGCAGGGAGTGCTTTGGTTCTTCAGTTTTCATGAAAGGAAGGTTGTTGGCAGGAATCATGGGTATCTGGCTCAGTACAGTTGGTAGGTTATCGAAATTTGGGTAAAATCCTAAGCAAGATATACTGTATGCCATCTCAGACATCAGTATTTCATGCCATAATGGTGCTGCTGATTCTCTATTCAACATTTTTACCTCTCTTTCTTTCTTCTCTCACACAAATTCCTTTAAAGTTAATCAGCCTGCCTTATCAAACCACTAAGTGCTCTAAACGCTGAGTTTGAGAAGTGTGGACACAGTGGATAGTATCTGCAGGTTGTTTGATACCTCAGTGAAATGTTGAGTCCAGCTGTTCTCCTGTTCTCAGTAGTGGTCTTTTATTGCATGTTGTTTGATGAAAAAAGATTGGCTCTGGGTTTTTTCCTTTTACTTGTGTCAACACAGCCGTTCTCTCCCCCTCATCACCCACAACACAGAGTAAAATATGAATGCACATACACACCGCTCCTCACTCCCTGTTTTCCAAAACCGGTCACCCCTTGCTGTTGACAGCTGTCCTGTTCCAAATCAACCTCCATTCCCACCCACAGCCAGACAGCAGGCCCAGAGTTCTGGAAGTACATCAGAGGGATGCGAAACGGGATGTTTTACAGACTGTTCTTCTTACGTGTATAATGAAACTGTTGTTTTTTTGTTTTTTACAGTGAATGTAACAGTATCTGGGAGGCAGCACTTACTGGGATTGTACGATACTGCTGGACAAGTAAGTTAATGCTTCCGAGGTCTATAGCTACAAAAGCCTATCTTCTTAACAACCCGAGTAATGGCCCGGTCACTCCAAGAACAATAACTATGTTATCATCCCCACCAATGGATGATGACAGTATGTTTATATTTAAGAAGTCCGGCATACGTCACCAGAGAGAATTCTGTCATTTTACTGGAAAAGATTAAGTTATGATATTTTGATTATTCACAGTAAGATCTATATAAAATATTTTCAACTTCAAACAGTATTCATGCAATAGCAAAACCTCGAAAAGACTGACTGCTCTCAATGGATTTAAACTTATTGAGACATTCACATTTTTGACCAAATACCAACTGAATACAGCCAAACAACTGAATACATGACACAAAACTAATTGATGTAAGCCTTACTTAGTAGTCTAATTTCTTCATTAAAGAAATAGCACAAGGATTCACATTGATACTAAGTGATGTTGTGGCATCAAATTACTCCTTTTGCATTACAGTCACGTTTCATGGCGGAATTTACAGCCTGTTTTAAATAATGTTGTAAATAAAGCTGCAAGCAGTGACTTACAACAAACCACAGGCTGGGTTGTTTTTATCCCTGTCAGCCCACCATAATGACTTTGATTTTGGCTTATTGCTATGATTCTTCAAAAAGAAATTCACATGACTAGTCAGATACAGCCTGAAGAAATGCATCTAAATCAAAGCCCAGCTGTTTACTTTTCTTGTGTGTCTAAAGTCATCACAGAATCAACCGTCTCTGCAGTGCCCATATTATTGGACCCCAGTTGTTAAGAGTTTTAATCCTGCAACGTCTGAACATAAACATAAAGAACTTGTGTGATTCTTATCCAGTGCCTGCATAACATCCAAATAAGCTTTACATTGAAATGTTTCTATGTAGTGTCAGACAATGTTTTTATAGTTCTTATATACATTTATTAGCACTTTGAATTTTTTTTGAAATTCAATACTAAAATTGTTTTGAAATTTTTATTTACATTTTAGTTTAAGTTTTATCAACTTTTCTATATGTGCTTGTTGTTTTTATTAGTTTTTCTAGTTTTGAATATATATTTTTAAGTTAATTTTCATTTTTATTTCAGTTTTAGTAATGTTAGTAACTGTTTACTAAACATTTATAATTTATGCTTATATATATATGTGTGTGTGTGTATATATATATATATATATATATATATATATATATATATATAATATGTGTGTATATATATGTGTATATATGTGTATATATATATATATATATATATATATATATATATATATATATATATATATATATATATATATATATATATATATATATATATATATATATATATAAACATTTATTTGATTTCAATTACCAAAAATTATTTTTGAATAGTTTTAATTAACAACATGAACACTAGCTTGGTTGTTGTATCATATCTCCTATTTCTTTCAGCATATTTAGATAAAAAATTATTTAAATAAAAGTTAAGAAACTGGAAATCATACTATCAACAATCCAAACATAAAAATGTGGAATTTTTGACATTTGTATAAAGCTATTACTGAATTTTGATCATTATAAAAAGCTATTTAAATAGCTATTATATAGTCACATAATTATAATGTTTTCATAATTGATCATTACTGCCATTACTGTAAGCTTGTTAAGATTGCCTTTATAAGTAATTATATTATTGCTATAAGGAAAATTCTATTATAAGGACTTTTTTATTGATTAAATTACACAGGAGGACGGCATTCATTTAATAATATGTATGGATTTTCTTACAGAGCATACATTTGAATTAATAACAAGGGAAAAAACAATTCTTTTATATGCAAAAACATGCAATTGTTATAGGAGAATAGCATTGTGCGCATATTTTACAGATGTCTCAGATATGGTGCTAGACTGGTATGAAGTGCTATATGGGTACCAATTTGCATAACCGTATAAATATACATATTTAATTTAACAACAATGCGCTGAGAGTCACTTTTTCGACTTTTGAAGGACAGTTTTGCCTGAAACAATAAAGAAAGCTAAAGCATAAGTATTACTATTCAGCATATTTATGTAAATGTTTCTTAGGACCTATAGCTGTGGCAAGCACAATATGAGCTGTAATGATGAATATTTGCTGTGTTTCAGAATCGAACAGTAGTGACTAATGTAGTGCGCAGCACATTGCTGTGTAAATGAAAGATATATTCAGCACATCAACTCCTATAAGCAGTTCACTGATACAGAGGAGCATTTGTGTGATGTCGGGCCCTTCTTTTCTATTGATCACTGACTAAGAGATCAATGGCACTCAAGAAGAACTGACTTTTTTTACAAGATGCTGGCGCTGGTGCGGAGTTGTCGTTCGGCACTGACACTTTAAAAGCCTAATATAAATTATTTATGTTCATTTGCATTTCATAAAAAGTGGCAGAATAAAGTCATAGATATTAATGATGCTTAACTTGTTACTAGAACATTACATTTAGTGAATTAGTCCTCATTTTTAATATCTATTAGACATCTATACTAATAGGCTGGCTTGCTTCTTTAAAATGATTTAACATTTCTTATTATTATCAGTAAATATATTTATACTGTTATGTAAATTGAGCCTGACAGATTGTGGCTGAAAAAGAGTTGGAAACACTGAAGCTTTAGAAGCTTTAACCTTAAACTTAATTATCTGCCCTCTTTATATTATATTTAGTTTTTCCCAATTAGACTTACTTCACTCATCAATTTCGTCTTTGTCATTTGTTATAGGAGGATTATAATCAGCTGCGGCCCCTCTCTTACCCCAACACAGATGTCTTTCTCATCTGCTTCTCCGTTGTGAATCCAGCTTCCTATCACAATGTCCAAGAGGAATGGGTCCCGGAGCTCAAATCCTGCATGCCTCATGTGCCCTACATCCTCATTGGAACACAGGTGCAAGAGTTTCTTAAGACGATATGATTTATTTATTTATTTTTATTCATAAAAATGTTTATATTTTATTTACAGATCAAATTAAATTTAGTTTTATTATAATTGAAAATAGTGCTGTTGTGTTTATATTATCAGCTCAATAATAATATAATAATAGTATATTATTATTCTAATATAATATTATTATTAATAATAAAAGTAATTTATTATTAGATTAAATATTAAGATTAGTCATCAGATCAACTAAACAATCTGGATATTTAAGGACTGTAGAGGAGCTTGATACTGGGAAAAGATCCCAGAACATTCTGGCATTTTTTAAAGTAAAACCGGCAATTCATTTATTGAACTTTTGTTCTGTTTCATTCAGATTGACTTGCGAGATGACCCAAAGACACTGGCACGTTTGCTCCAGATGAAGGAAAAGCCACTGACCTATGAACAAGGCCTCAAACTAGCCCGAGAGGTGATGGAATCTTCATACTTTTGGTGGTTTGGCTTAAGCTGCGTTTCCACCGAAATTACACGGAAAATTTTGTGCCAGGAACTTTTCCCCCAGTCCTGTTGCGGTCTGCATTTCCATCGCGGTCTAATGTAATGAAGATAAGGCAAATTAGTCCACTGACGTAGGACTGCACAAGACTTTCCAGTTCCCACTAGATTTCGTCCTCTGCATATAAACTTGATAAATCCTGAACCTCATTGTCTGTCCATCGGTCCCTTTTTTAAACTGCATTGTTGATTAGATAAAATAAAATATCTTGAAATAAAATGAAATAAAATACTTCAACCAATCAAAATGCTACGTGAAATCAACCAGTCAGCATGTCCAGAGCACAATTCCCACCTCCGAAAGTTCCTGAACTTTGAAAAAGCACTACCTCGTGAGCAGGGACTTTCTGAGGGGGACATTAGCCCCTTTCCACCAAAATTACCCAGAACAATTTGTACCGGGAAACTTTTTTCCCCCCAGATCTGCTACTGTCTGCCGACTACCGACTGCTCCTTCCAGTCAGCGACGGACAGTTTTGCACGACACTGTCTACAACAATAACAAGTATAGAGGAGATTCAAGCTGTGCTGCTTTTGCTGGTTATGTATTGGTTCACTAAAGAGGTTTTTAACAAAACAGCGGAAAAGAGCGCTACTCCTAAAGCGTATTCTGAAAGCTTGTAAAGCTAGATTTAAAATGACAATGTGTTATTATCAGCAATACGAACATTGACCGTGAGATGGCTGAGGCGAATGCGTCCCATCAAAACGAACCTCGCAAAAAGAATATTAAAAATGCTGGTTGAAATAAAATGCTGCGTGAGCTAAACCAAGTCCCAACCTCGATAGTTCCTGAACTTTGAAAAATTACTACCTCGCGAGCAGAGCCGTATGGAGGGGGAAATATTTACCCAGAACTTCATTTAGACCCTGGTTCCTGCGGTTGAAAAACACTGAGTACCACCCCAAAGTTCCTAGTTCCTGGGGAATGTTGTTTGTTCTTGATCTGTCCAGGTTTCAAAAAAACAGAAAGCATGACTCATAAACTGTCACCACTGTGTAGCAATGCACTTAAAGGATTAGTTCACCCGAAAATGTAAATTCTCTCACCCTCATGTCATTCCAGGCCTGTATGACTTTCTTTATGTAAAAAATATGTTTAACAGAATGTTTGAGCTGCTTTTTTACATTCAGTGAGAGTGAATGATAACCAAATATTCAAGGCTAAACTTTGTGAAAAAACAGGATTATTAGAAGACAAATTTTAAAGCCTGCTTGATGATCATTTTAGGAGCTTGATTGCCTTTTGTGTTCTATGGAAAAAAGTCATACAGGTTTGGAACAACATGAAGGTGAGTAAATAATGACAGAGTATTTGAGTAAACTACCTTTTAACCTGAGTATTTTGTTATAATATTGTGTATTGTTGTCCACAGATTGGAGCCCAGTGCTATCTGGAGTGTTCAGCACTGACTCAGAAGGGACTAAAGACAGTGTTTGATGAGGCCATCCTGACAATCTTCAGCCCTAAGAAACAAAAGCGGAGCTGCGCGGCCTGCAGGAGCTGTTGTGCTATCGTGTGAGGATAAAACATCTCCAACTGTGAAAACCCACAATCCTCCAAAGCTTCAGGCAGTGGGACAGACCCTAAACCACCTCCAGTCTGCTGTACATCCTTCCTTTCTCCATCCGCCTGTTGTCCCTCAGGACAATGAGCGGTCTTGCCCTCGGTTTGCGCGTCTCATGGAGAGCTTCCAAAACAAGTGCCTTAATTACAAAATTCACTTCTCAAGCCAAAGAACTTCAAGACTAGACTGCAGTGACTTGAACCGTTGTGGCGCGACGTCGCCAATTTTTCAATCAAACAAACTTTTTAGATTCAGCTCTGGGCCATTGTATTATTTTTTGAAACCGACTATATTATATACGTTTCTCGAGGCTTATGAAAAAAATGAAAATCCATTCCTCCATGCAAGCTGGTTTTTTCTCAGTCACCTCAAATCAATATCATGCTCTTTCTGGAGTCAATGCTTCAGCAGTTCGAGCTAGTTAATAAGGGAAATTCTCTGGAGGATGGCCAGCTCACCAATAGAGGTAGAGCAGAAGGAAGAAGGAGAGAGAGCAAGTTTAAGAAGTGCATCTTTACCACAAATCAAAATTAGCAACTAACAATTAGCAAAAGAACACTTCTAACCGTTACATACCAAAGACACAAACAATAATACTCTAACAAAGAGTGACAATCAAGCGCACCATGTGGAGACTGGCATCTGTCAGTGACTGGGGAAAGGGAAAATGTATATTGTGACAGTATTAGCCCATTAATTATTTGTATTTCCTTGGGTTTTTAAAACTGAGATGCCGGAAGTGTACTTAGTCACGTTTTTTGTGAGCCATCAGACCTTGATCTTTATACAGTGTAGTTGTTGAACAATGATGCCATATAATGGTGCTGTAATTATAATATTTTTCATATGCATTTATTCGCTTTTTTAAAGTCTAAATTACAGGTAAAATAGAGAAGATTTTTCTGGATTTTATCTTCACAATTTACTCTGCCGGCTTTTCCTGTCATCTATTAAAAATGAGCTGATGGAGGACTGTAAGTGCCACTTAAAAATAAAATTTACTAATCACCAATGTTCTCATTCCAAAATTAAAATATAGATTAGGGCTGTAAACGATCAATCGGGATTAATCGCATCCAAAATAAAAGTTTGTGTTTAGATAAAATGTGTGTGTACTGTGTATAATTATGCATTTATAAATACACACACATCCATGAATATATTTTAAAACTATTTGTTCAATTTCTATATAAAATATGAATATTTTTATGTAATATAAATTATATATATATACATATACATGTAAAAAACTGTATTTTGATGCAAATTTTTCTTATATATATATATATATATATATATATATATATATATATATATATATATATATGATTGTGCATTCAAATATACATAATAATTATACACAGTACACACACACATATATTATATAAACACAAACTTGGATCCGATTAATCTCGATTAATCGTTTACAGCCCTAATATAGATATCATAAATAACTTTTCAAATTAAATTAACAATTTAGTTAAATGTAATAAATTGATCAATCATTTTAAATAATATTTTTTTATAAAGCATGTACAAATAGCTTTTTTTTATTATCCAATTGCCAGTTTTTTTTCAAAAGGTAGATAATTGATGTATTATTTTAGTTGAATTAACACTTTAATCATGAATCGGTGTAGTCAATGGCTGCCAACATCTGCTTGGTTACAAACAATCTTCCGAATATATTTTCTTTTTTTGGTTTGGAGCAACTTGAGGGTGAGAGTAAATGATGACAATTTTCATTTTTGGGTGAACTATCCCTTTAAATTTAAAAGGTTTACTTATTTGTACATTTTAATGGTGATTTTCCTTTTTATAGTATAGTATTTTAATATGTATTATTCTGTTTTTAAGTGGCAGTCGTAGTGCTCCATATGATTCTATAATTGTGAAAAAACACTCTCCCTATCTCTCTCTATTTCAGCTGAAACTGGTGTGTTTATGAAGAACCAGGCTTGTACACTGTCCAACTGTTGTGTTTTTCCTCTGGGTAAAGCCACCCCCAGATTTTCCCCTTTAAAGATCAGCTCAAACACAAATGGCTTTGTTCTTCAGACTTGTTTCTTTCCTCATGCGTGTAGTGTGGTCAAGCTGTAAAGTGCAGTCCCGCCTTATTTGACCTTTTCAAAATGAGGACGTTCCCTACTGTATTTTGGTACATGTGTCAAATAATATGGACAATAATATTATGTGTAGCCCTTACCTTTTTGTTTTGGACATGTGACATAACATTTTTGGTATATTAACGATCTGCCAAAGCATTTAAGTGAAAATTTGCAGTTCAAGTCACTCCACTTACCGAAAGCCTTTAGTTCTCAGACGACCGTGTTTTTTGGACACCAGATCTGGTACTGATTTCTTGTGACTGCTCTTCACATCAGTTGTTCCTTAGTTTGACCTCAGGGACTTTTTTCCAGAGCCCGCAAGGTGCTAGCGACCTTCCTCGGGCTGATGAATCAAGCCTGCTCCACAGAGAGGAGGAAGAATGAGCCTTCATTCACTTGCCTTTAATGTAGCATAGAGTTTGTTTCTTCACAGTTTAAGTGCACTTATGACACTGTGCCTTGCATTGTCCTATGCAATCGTTTATATACTGTAATGCTAATGAGAAGACCAGTTTTCAGTCGCTGGTTGAAAGAGCTATAACTTGAACTCAACTGTAAACTTATATTTAATATTTTTAATAAGTTTTTTTTTCTTCTTTGAATTTCATGACATGTATTGGTTTATATGCTTAAGAAACGTGACAGCTTTCTTTGCCAAAACTAAAAATGTGTTGTAAATATACACAGAGTGATTAAAGCTTGTGATAAAACTGTTGAAACCGTCTTTGACATATTCATTAATAAAAGTACTCGGAATTTAATTCAATTTTAGTCGCAGACAGTGCTGCACTTTCCTCCTGTCAGAGCTGCTGTAAAGTCACCATGAAATCAAAGCTGACTATCATTTATTATAAATGATTTATCCGTGCACATCATTATTTTATTAAAATTCCCCTCATAATCTTTGATCAAAATAACTTTTGCAGTGACATCTCTTCTCTGACAAGATTAGGGTGAGGCAACATCACAGCAATAGCAAACCACATCCATCCAATCAAATCCTAAGAGATAAAATTAAGCCCCGCCCTACATCAAAATCAAAACAAATAATACAATTACTGTGCGTTCACACCACCGGTGGTGATAGCGTCAAAGTTGTCGGAAGTCATTCATTTTCAATGGGAGCCGGCGGCGAGATCGGAAATCAGGTAAACTTTATGGTAATGAGCTACGAACACTGTTATAACCCGCTTGAGCGGCAACCAATCGGAATGTAGAATTAAAGTAGAAGCACAATAGTTCCCAAGCAAAATAGAGGAGAGGTTGATCCCTGCCGTGGCGGGTTTGATCAGAAGGTGCGCAAAACTATTTATAGGCAACATTTTCGCTTTAGAACCATAGGCGTAATTTGCGGGTGGGACATGTCCCCACCACTTTTTTTAAAACATCTTGTTTCACGGATGAACCTAATTAATACAAACAAAACATCTCTGGTTAACTAGAAGAGTATCATTTTGTTCGTTTGTTAAATAAGAGGCGATGTGGCGCTCATTGCCGCTGTTATCAGTGGTGCAGATTTCTCTCGCGGCTCATGCAGTCTTCACACAGACGAGCGCTTTAATCTAACGCTTAACGCCATTGCAGACTTTCTATTGGTTCTGGTCAGATCACGAAACAAAATGCACAAAAACTGTCCCTGCTCTTGATGTACAACCACTGATGGTATTCGGTTTTGATGAGAGAAAAAAATTGGCTACGAGGGCAGATTAGAAACGAGAACTTCTGACAAGTTTAACAGACTAGACCAGGGATTATAAGCAAAGTGTGCAAATCTATTTGCCTTTATTCACGTGAAAAATCTTGGCACAGCAATTATTAAACGAGATCTATATCAATAAATTAACTATTTAATTGATTTCCGAACATCTTAATACACATTTTTCTGCAATTGTTATTGTACATATTATATATATATATATATATATATATATATATATATATATATATATATATATATATATATATATATATATATATATATATATATATATGAAAAACTGCATACCATATGCATGCCAAAGCTCATTTTGACGAATGAGCGCCCCTAATACGTCAAAATGAGCTTTTTTCTTTTTTTTCAAAACGATTCATTCAAACGGATGATTCATTCAAGAATGAGTTAGGCCCTGTCCCAAATGGCACACTTCATGTACACTTTCGGTATTGTGGACTTAGAATGGCCGCTGCGTGCGTGTGTCCGTTAAGTCCACATTTTAGTTCTCAGAAGAGTGCTCGCGAGCACCACCTATAGGGTCGATATGTGCCCTCGATGCACACTTCAGCCGAGCCCACACTTGTGCGAGCTACACAGCAGACTTCTTCCAGGCAGTCAAATCGGCATTACGTCGTGAAAGTGCGGACTCGTGCAGAGGAAGAGGGTTTAGGGTGTCATTTGGGACAGGGTCATTGAAAGGGTCCTTTACGAATAGGTCATTGAATGTTTGAATCAACCGATTCATTCAAATGCTGAGTTGTTCAGTGACACACTTATTGGGTTTCTTTGTATGAGCTGTGCTCATGTGATTTCTGTGTTGTGATTTCTCCTCGAGAGGCTGCGTGAGCATCAACAGCGTAACCTTGTTACCGTCGGTAACCGATATACCGTCATTGTTATCGATCGCCACTTACACTAAATTAATGTAGAATTCTTGCATTTTGGTAATTCCCTAGTTATTTTTTGACGTTTTTTTATCAGGATATGGTCGGGCAAGTCAAATTCTCTTTCACTTGCCCCTTCAAAAATCCTCTTGTCCTGGACAAGGCTTCATCATAAATGACTCAGTGACTTACTCATTAAGACGGTTACTGCTGCCACCTACTGTCGGTTTAGTTTCATCTTTCCAACATTTCTTATTTGTATATTTAAACATATTTAAAACTGTCTTATAACATTATTTAATACAGTTGTATTTAATGCAGTTTTTTGTTTGTGTAAATTATATAGTTTGATTGGTAACAGCCCTATAGTGCCTTATTGTAATTTAATTTTTAGATTAAATGAAAAAATAAATAAAATGAAAGCTAAAGCATAGCCTATATTATTGTATAAAATGCCCTTTATAAAAGGTAAAAATATGTCAAAGCTGATTGAACACTGGTGAGAATATTGTTTCAGAATAAATTATATTTACAACACAAATAAAAAATAAATAAAAAATCCCGACAAGTGCAATTTTTACTCGGACAAGTGAATGACAGATTTACTTGTTCGAAGGACAAACACGTAAAAAGGCTTAAAAGTTTAGTTCACCCAAAAATGAAATTTATTTTTTATTAATGACTCACCCCAATGTCGTTCCACACCCGTAAGACCTCTGTTCATCTTCAGAACACAGTTTAAGATATTTTAGATTTAGTCCGAGGCCTTTCTATCCTTTGAGTGTAAGTGTATGCCCACTTGCTGTCCACATCCAGAAGGTAATGAAAACATCATCAGAGTAGTCCATATGTGACATCAGTTGGTTAGTTAGACTCTTTTGAAACGTCGACAATACTGGTCAAAAAATAACAAAAAATACAACTTTATTCAGCAGTGTTTTCTCTTCCGTGTTCCTTAAATAAAGAATCAAATGGTCATGATTCAAGATTCAGATCGTGTGTCTAACTGGCAAACTGCTGAAATCACGTGACATTGGCGATATGAATCACGAATCAATCTGCTGATTCGCGACCGTTTGATTCTTTATTTGAAGTTTGAAAACAACCGCAGAAGAGAAGACAATGCTGAATAAAGTCATATTTTTTATTATTTTTGGACCAAAATGTATTGTCTCCACTTCCAAAGTCTCAGTAGAGTCTAACTAACCAACTGATGTCACATATGAACTACTTTGATGATGTTTTCATTACCTTCGTGGACAGCAAGTGTGCATACACTTACATTCAAAGGACAGAAAGCCCTCGGACTAAATCTAAAATATATTAAAGCAGCACTAGGTAACTTTTCAACCTTTATAATATATTTTTTAAGACTCTTGTGATGATAAATCGACTTACAATAGGTTGAATGACACGTCTGCCATAGCCTGATGGGGTCTGTATCGTTTTTAATCGTACTTTTAAACTTCGGGTTTCGGGTAGTAACCCGAGAACAAAAAGAACTACAAAATTCGACTGCTTTACGGCATATACGTCACTTCCACCAACACCCACACTTCCTTAAATTCGGACGTGCGAGCCCAACTTTGTTCGTCGGATAATATAGTCATGTCCGAAGCAGCACAGACACATAAGAAAGAAAAGGTTTTGTTGGAGGAAAGCAATAAGAGGAAACGAAAAAGTGATGGGATTAAAGGCAGGACGAGGATCAAAATGTGACCAGTGTTTGCTCGTCAGCGAGACCTGAAGGAGGCGTGGCCGACCGATGCTGTCCTGCTTGTTACGAGGATGAACTCTTACGGGTGTGAAACGACATTGGGGAGTCATTAATGAAAGAAATTTCATTTTTGGGTGAACTAACCCTTTAATGTTGAGCCCTGCAATTTACTTGAGTACTCTAATTAACCTCTGTGTACTTTATGTGTTTTCATGCCAACGATGTTATTAAAATGATCAAAGGCATTTAGTGCCACTCATAATTTGTCTTATTTTCACCGGGAAAAAATGTAGCTAGTGGAAATTCCGACTGAGTGGTAACTTTAGAAAGTTAATTTAGAACTCTGACACATTGTGACGTCACAGCAGCCCATGCTGTAACGCATCTCTAGTATGTATGATGTTGTTATTACGTTGACATTTAACCACATTTAATGCTTAACTAGCTTAAGCTGTTTTTTAACCCGAATTATTGTATGTTTATTTTCGTTTGTGTGTTTTAAATTATTTTCTAATTAATATAAAGTGGACGAAAAGACTCAACTTCCGTTTCAAGCCTTAGTTTAAAATCAGCCAGGTGTGTCTGGTCAGGGATTGTGTGGCCATTTAGGCTCATTTAAACACAAGGCAAATGCATTTTCCGATTGTAATTGTTGCAAGTGTAACAATTTAGTTGACTTTTCACATCGGGGTGTACTTTCACCGACATGGTAGGTTGAAATGTGTGTGTGGGAAAGTTGCGCCTACGGAACTTTCGAGAACGTTTAAAAAACCGGCACCCTGTTTAATAAAGTACATTTTACAAGCAGTATTACGGTACTTCAATCGTTACCTTCAAAGCGAAAACGCTGTCTCGCTTGACAAGTGATGAGTAGGCCTACTCTTCTTTGTCAAGGTAGTTTTCTTCATGGCTGATAGCGGCGCAAAACCAACTAATTAACCCTCAGCCCCCTGTTGGTGAAATGAATCACTACATGAATGCTCTGGTAACCAGCATTTTATCAGGGCTAGACCAATCTGATACCAACCAGTGTTGGGTGTAATTAGTTAGTATTTAGTTACTGTAATACTTTTCCCTTGAAAAAGTAAAGTAAGGGGTTACTCTTATTTTTTTTGTAATTTAATTACAGTTACTTCTGAGAAATTGAACTAAATGCTAAATATAAGTATACATAATTCAATAGTGGTCTTAACATCAACATTTAAAGTCTAACTTTAAAATGCATGTTTTTATGCATTCTTCTCACATTTGTAATACTTTGGTCAGTTAATAAGAGTAATTTATGTAGTTTTATATTATGTATTTGAATTAAAATAGCTTTCATGTATAACCTTGAATTGCTTAACTCTATATATGATATATGATTTAGAAAGTAATTAAAAAGTAATTAGTAATAAGTAATCAAATACTTTTTGGAGAGTAATTTGTACAGTGATCTAATTACAATACTGAAGATGTAATAAGTAACTAGTCACTAATTACTTTTTAGTGTAACTTATCCAACACCGTCACTCTCATTGCTTAACATATTCCATTTCTCTGTTCAGATTAAGAGTTTTCCTTCAGCTGTTGGAATGAGTCTCCTGCCATCTACTGGATTAAAATGGCACATATGCTGACTAGATACACACTTCACCCTTCCCATTTAGAATGATCTACACAAAAAATATATATAATTAAGAGATTAAGCCTAATGGGTTGATCAGATGCTTTTCAATTACAAATACAGAACTTAATTCAGAAAAATCTCTTAGAAAAAAAAAACAATAAACAATTTATCACAAAAAACAGGTTTATTTAATATCTCTTTCTTTTTTTAAAATAATTAGATTTATTCTATTCATCAAACCCTTTCTTTTGAATTTTTTATACATATCAAACTTGGGCCATCATTAAACACATAATGAGCTTGGGAGAGTTAAAACGAGGAAGAGAGAGAGAGAGACACGTGATTAAGCCAAAATAAAATAAAATATATAATAAAATACATCCTCCTCACATGTAAAATCCACAACCCCGATTGTTGGGACTTCAAATAAAAGAAAAGGGTCTGAAGTCCCATGAGAACCGCTAATGATCTAGCTTGAAGTGCTTTTTAGTTCGAGCCTGCCCTGGCGGCTGGTATTTCAGAAGAGAGATTATGACCTACCAGATCAGCGTTTACCTACATAGGCCCTAAAAACCCCAGCATACGCAGGATTTCATTTCAAACACTCCACGAACAGAAAGAAAAACCTTGTCTCGCTCAGCTCTGTCATGTAGACGACATCCATCAACCCTGAAATCGAAAACTAAGAGCCGAGCTGGAAATCTGGGTGGAACATGAGAAGAATGTCCAGGATTTTCTTTAGGAAAAATATATGTCACTTAACTGTTTTAAAAACACTGGATGATCTATGAACACTGTGCCATCGAAATTCCACAAGTCCTTACTAGAGCCGGAGAAACGGAGCTCGACACACTCTTGGTAACTACTGAATTTCCATACAGGAATTCCCAAGAGTCTCCACAGCAGACAGCATGAAACTATGACCAGATCATTATTACCTGGTTCACAAGTTAAAAAAATAAAGGTCCTCAGAGAGGTTTGTACTCTTTATTGAGCACAGGTAACCACCGTAGCCCATCTTGGACGTTAAGATTCCTGGTCAGCGAAAAGCACCTGTCCATAATGTACAGTAAAGGACCAGGCTGATCATCCTGTAAAAGAAAATGAAAAATGCACACCACAGAGAGGATGTTTATTGTTTTAGGGGTTTTTTCTCCCCACTTCTGTTTTCCTTATATTCACGTCATGGGTTTCTGGTTTGTCCCCCTGAGTTAGGGGAGTCAAATTATGTCTAGATGGAAAAGTCTCTCTTCATAAAAATAATAATAAATAAAAAAATTGTGGTGGCAGCGGGATCCTCATATAAGACATCTTTAATCGCAGGGTGAGCACAGACCCTAAAGTCCCAGGGCACTTCCTTGGAGAACAATATCGACATGGAGACACTGAACAACTTCTGAACTGAAAGGTTTTTTTAAAATATATCCTTTGACCATAGCTGATTATCATTTTACCATATTTTTTTACAATGAGGAGTGCACATTAAGTCTCTTCAAATTCTGTTGTTTTTTTTCTTCTTCCTTTCAGTGTAGTAGTATGATACAGGAAAGAGGGAGAGGATTATTTACAGTGCTGTTGAAAGAGGAAATGAATGAGGGAGTGTGCGGTAAAGTACGCAGCATGAGAAGCAAAGAGGGGTCCCTGTGGAAGAGTAGAAAGGGATCGGTTGGGGCCAAACAGAAGGTTGGAGACGAGGTCCCTGTTAGGTGGGAATGACGCCGTCACTGTTCTGGATGCCCCGTCTGAGCTCCAGGTCCTCCAGCTTCCTCCATAGATCCTCCCGTTCCTTGTCCTTCTTCCTTTCCCTACAGGAAAGTGAGAAATGTTATCTGAACTGCTTTGTAAAATGCAGGAGTTTAAAGCAATACCGTACACTGTCTGTTTCTTGCCTTTGCCTGTCTGATTTGTAATTGGCGGCGAGTTCATCAAACAAAGCGCTGTTCATCTCCATGAATGCTTTGAGGACATTGTAGATCAAAGCTGATATTGCCCTGGTGGTGGAGAAAAGCAAACAAACATGAATATCAAAACTCTACCCTGCTGTTAATAATATACCAGTTTGGGGTCAGATTTGTATTATTTTTATAAATTTTATTCAGTGATCAAAAGTGACTTAATACAAAATATTTATATTTCAAATAAATGCTGTTCTCGGCATCAATGAACTTGGAAAAAAAAAAGGTTTCATGTTGCCACAAAAAAAATTGTGAGTAGCAAATCAGAAAATTAGAATGATTTTAAAGAATAATTCTTCACAATGTTATCGTTTTACTGCATTTTCGATCAAATAATTGAGCAGACTTTAAAAAAACAAAAACCTTTTGATTGGTGTATAATCTATACATTATATGGACAAAAGTAGTGGGACACCAGACCATTACACCAACAGGAACATTGACACCACATTCTAAATACAGAATTGGTATTTTGCAGCTTCCACTCTTTTGGGAAGGTTTTCCACAAAATGTGTTTTGTTTTGAGGTCCTCAAACCTGCTCTTGGAGAAACTCTCCTGCACAACCTGCATGTGTATTTTCAAACTATCCAAAACGCTTGATTTGCTGCTTCAGGTGTGTTTGATTTGGATTGGAGCTAAACTCTGCAGGACAATGGGTCTCCAGGACCAGGGTTGAAGACCTCTGCGGTACAGCATTTGTAAGGACAGGCACAGATGTTGGACGAGAAGGCCTGGCTCACATTCTCCGTTCCAGTTCATCCCAAGTGTTCAACAGGGTTGAGGTTAGGGCTTTGTGTGGCAGTGTTAATTTTGGCAGCCATTTTTTGATCTTAGTCTTCGTCTTTAGACCAAAATGCTATATATGTATATGTATGTACAAACGTACATTAAAAAAAAAGTCAAGACAAACCAGACTTATATTTTGATGGGTTGCCGTGCCTTTGGGTTTCTGTGTGTTTAGGATATGGTGGTAGTTTTTCTCAAACTAAAAAGTAAAATGCTGATGAAGAGTCCCTCAGAGCAGCTCCAGAGATGACGGACATGCATTAATGTCCTCGCATGAGAAGGAAAGGCGCAATTCTGTGTGTGTGTCGTAAATAAACTGCGGTTCGTACCATTCATTCACACAGAGACAGGGAGGAATTGTATTTTTGCTGTTTACACTAGTCTATCACCAGATGCGTTCTCATGAACCAAAAATAGTTTAAGTTTTGGTAACCAAGACTGCCCGTACCTGTGACGTCAGCTATCGCTGCGGCTGCCTTGGACGGACGCACATTTTTGAAAGATAGCATAGGAAGTGATAATGTATTCTTAAATGTCCGATATTCCTCTAATATCATTCTAGTCCCATCTCGTCTCGTTAACAAAGAAACGGCATGTTTCATCATAGTTTATCATCAGATTGTTTAGCTTGTCAACATCTCGTTTTAGTCACAGAAAAAGTGGCTGCTGACGAATATTTTTGTCATTGTTTTTGTTAATGAAATTAACACTGCTGTGTGGGCATGTTCTCTCTTTAAGAGTTCTTCCACGCCAAACTCATCCAACCATGTTTTTTAGACCTTAATCTAAACAATGTAGCAAAATCATACTGGGATAGAAAAGGCCTTCCCCCCCAAACTGTTCCAAAATTGGAAGCATAGCATTGTCCAAAATGTTGTGGTGTGCTGAAGCAATAAGATTTCTCTTTACTGGAAGTATGGGGCATAGCCCAACCTTTGAAAAACAGCCCACTACCATTTTCCCTCCTCCACCAAGCTTTACAGCTGGCGCAATGCAGTCAGGGAGGTAACGTTCTCCTGGCATCCGCCAAGCCCAGCCAAACAAAGAAGCACAATTCGTCACTCCACAGAACACATCTCCTCTGCTATAGAGACGAGTGACGGCATGCTTTACGCACTATCCGATGCTTTGCATTGTAATTGGTAACGTGAGGATTGCATGCAGCTGCTCAACCAAGGAAATTAATTCCATGAAACTCCCGCCTCAGTGTTTGTACTGATATTAATGCCAGTGGAAGTTTGGAACTCTTCAGCTATGAAATCAGCACAGCATTTGCAACTTTTACGCGCCATACGCCTCAGCACTTGGTGACCCTGCACTGAGACTTTACATGGACTTCCAGTGAGTTGCTGCTATTAATAAACACTTCCACATTCTAATAATACCACTTACAGGTGACTGGAATATCTAGCAGGTATGGTCTTCAGAATGACCCTCTGGTGGATAAGGAGGGAGATCTTGTACTCGGATCCTGAGCAAGACAGGAAGCCAGTGAAGCGATTTGAGAATGGGGGTGATATGGTCGTATTTGCACACCCTCATGAGGATCCTAGCAGCGCTGTTCTGAATATACTGCAGCTTTGGAGATTTTTTGTCAGGGATGCCGATAAGGAGTGCATTGCAGTAGTCCAGCCTGGAGGAGACAAAGGCGTGGACAAGCTTCTCTGCATCTGCCAGTGTTAGAGGGGGACAAAGTTTGGCAATGTTTCTGAGGTGGAAGAAGGAGGTCTTAAACAGAAGTTTGATGTGAGCTTCAAAAGTGATTTGCGATTCCATTCTGACCTTCAGGTTGGTGACTGATGTAGAAAGTGGAATGTCCTAATCAGAGAAATCAATGCTGGTGATAATGGATTTCCGGACCTGAAGAGGACTGCCAACTAGGATTGCTACAGTCTTGGAGCTGTTTAGCTGCAGAAAATTTTGCTTCATCCTTGCCTTTATCTCATCCAGGCAAATTATCAAAGTGGATGGAGTGAGGTCAGCAGAGGGAGATGAACTTGTCCTAATGTAAAGTTGCGTGTCATCAGCATAGCAGTGAAAAGAAATCCCATGCGGGCTGATGACACAGCCAAGGGGGAGCATGTAGAGGATGAACAGGGTGGGGCCGAGCACTGAGCCTTGATGGACACCGCAAGTGACATTTTGTGACAGGGATGTAGCTTCTCCCAATGCAACATTTTCAGTTCTCCCAGTGAGATAAGAAGAAAACCAGTTGTGGACCGAGTCAGAGACCGATGGTGGAATGTAAACGGTGAAGGAGGATGTTATGATCAACAGTATCGAAAGCTGCAGTTAAGTCCAGGAGGAGGAAAAGGAATGGGGAACCAGCATCTGCCTCCATCAATAGATCGTTTGTGACCCTGACCAAAGCTGTTTCTTTGCTGTGTCCCGTGTGGAAACCAGACTGAAATTTCTCATATAAATTTTGTTCCAAATGGACCTGAAGCTGTGCAGCAACAACTTTTTCCAGCACCTTATAGAGGTATGGAAGGTTGGAGATGTGTCTGTAGTTGCCAATAACATCTAGGTCTAAAGTGGGTTTTTTAAAAAGTGGTTTGATGATAGCAGTTTTTAGTGATGAAGGAACATGGCCAGCCTGGAGGGAATGATTAATGATCTTGGTTATAAAGGGATACTTATATACTTAAGACACAGAGGTTAGATTTTCCCACAAGGCTGTGGGAAAAGGATCCAGTACAGGTGGGTGGAATCATTTTTCTGATGTTGTTCTCAACCTCACGCTTTGAGATGATTGAGAAGCAGCAGGGATGTTGGAAGGTCCCAGGCTGTGGATCAACAGTTGGGACAGGCAAAGCAGAGGTGCTAGGTAGGTGCAAGTGAATTTTGTATACTTTGTTCCTAAAAAAGGTCATGAACTTATTGCACCTCTCTTCTGTGACTTCTGAAAAAGAGTGCCTTTGAGGTTTGAGGATGTGATTAATAGTAGAGAAAGGCTTCTTTGAGTTTCCAGGGTTATTGTTAATGATGCAAGAGTAGAACTGTGACTGAGCATCTCTCAAGGACCTTGCGTAGGCCTTCTGATGATCTCTATAGGCTTGCCTATGAACAGTGAGTCCTGAGAGCTTGAGACGCCTCTCAAGTACACGCCCAACCGTCTTCATCCTCCGGAGTTTGCTGGTGTACCAGGGGGCTGAGCGCAAGAAGGCAACCATTCTAGTTTTGACAAGGGCATGTAGATCTAGAATGCTGCTCAGAGATTGGTTGTAGAAGGCAACCGACTCCGTGACTGAGGAGAGATCAGCAAAGGAGAATTGCTGGAGGTCTATAGTTAAAGTGTCTTGGTTAATCCTTTTCAGGTTCCTGAAGCCAACTTGACAGGTATTTTTGGTATGGGAAGAGGGGAATGGCAGCTCCATTGAGATGGCCTGGTGGTCAGACACACCAAGAGGTTTCTAATATAATATAATATAATAGGTCTGATTGAACCACCTGATTTCAAGAATTAAGAGCTGTGTCCAATACTTTTAGCCATATAGTGTGTGTGTGTGTGTGTGTGTGTGTGTGTGTGTGTGTGTGTGTGTGTGTGTGTGTGTATATGATGACATTATATGAAACTCACGGGTTCCAATGCTCTTTGGAGATCCTGTAGAGACTGGCAAACATGATAGGCAGGATGACGCTCGAGTTCTCCTCAATCAGACTCATGATGTACTCATTGTTCCAGTAGTACAAGGCTCGCTCTGCCACCTAAACAATGCAATTTTACACAAAGATTTTAGACTAAAGATTTTTTAACTAAACACTTTAGTAAAGACTCAAAAGTGGAGTTGATTTTGTAGACGCAAATGTTCTGTCTTTAAATTTAACAGACCTTATGCCCAGAATTTTGTGATACTAAATGATCAAACATACTAACAGAACTTTACAGTTGACTGGTAACGTGAGCAAATAAGGATCAGCATTTCTCTGAGAAAATTGCTCTTGAATATTTTTGTTACAAGATATCACAAGGTTTGTGAGGAGGATTTATGGTGGCATGTGTTCACCTGAAAATGGGGGCTGGACACACATCTAGCAATCTGTTTGAAGAGTGGCTCCTGGATCTTAACAAACTGAGTAGGCTCGATCACATCTAGAATCTCCTCCAACTCTCCAAGAAACATAACCTATAAAAAAAGAATGCAGTAGAATTGTTAGGGAAAGCATGTCAAGCACTCTTGAATAATGATTGAAAACAGTAGTGGAAGTAATTAGATCTTCACTTTCTATGAATTTTTAAATTATGGTTTGGTAGAAGATTCAACAAATTAACCATTTCGTTTTGAGTTTAGCGTTAGGGTTAGGGTACTTTCACAAACAAATAGACACTGGATTATTCACTTGCAGGTATGATTCCATAAAATGAAGAATTACCTCTTTTTGACTGCAGGTTTTTGGCCAAAATTTCAACAAGCCTCCGATCACCTGAAGGAAAAAAAGTCAGAGGTAAACTACTAAAAATCCTTAAGGAACAAGCCGAAACAAGAGGGGACTTGATGAAGAATGAGGAAGATAATGGTGACAAGGAACACTTACAGGTTCTGTTAACGTGGGATCTTTCTCAAGAAACTGTACAATACAATAGGCCAGCTACAAAAAAAAAAAAAAAGACTTCAGATTAATTTAAATGCATTTCAAATGTTTCAAAAACTGCCATAAACAAGTATGACGATAAGGATTCTGTTTCTTCTGTCCTTGAAATGCATGCAAGCAAGCACAGACATGTGTAGATATAACGAACAGTTGAGTGTGTGTACCTGGGCATGGAAGAGAGACAAGCTCCTGACTGTGTGCAGAGGCAGCAGCACTTTCACCAGGAACTGTTTGTGCTCAGCTTTGAGAGGAAGCGCAAAACCATTGATGATGCTGTAAACCAGAGACGTATGAGGCTTCACCGCTGATCTGACATTGATAACCATGACAAAAACTGATGCAGGAGACGGTCACAGCTAAAAGACACCTATAGGCCCCGATATACTTCAAGCGAGATCGAAGAACGAACGGATCCGACCTAATTTTGAGCAAAATATACAGGATATTTTTGTTCAAAATAATTTAGCAGAAAAATCAGGCCAAAACAAAGTTTAGATCGAAACAGCTTGCCAGTAAAGTCTGGAAAAGTTTGCTCCGGTTGGTAAAAACCTTCAAACTAGCATTGGTCCTTTTGATTAGGTATAAGATAGGTGTGCACAGAGGCTCCGCCTTCTTTGACGTGGACATTTTCTCAGATTAATTTCTCCTGTTCAGTCCATCGAGGTCAGACGTACACGAGTGAAAACATGAACACACTGGAAAGCTGCTTTATAGTAGAAAATTAGGTTGTAATTCTGATGAAATGAGACACTGGTTTTCATTTTTATTCCTGAAAAGCTGCTTGCTTTTAAGAAATCTATTGTATAAAGTGCGACGTGACTTTATTAAGACTGCGGAATTGTAAAGCTTGTGCAAACACGATCAGATTCTTATGCTTTATTTAAAAAAAAAGCCTTGCCGTTTTCTCAGTTTGTTGTGTGATTATTGTATTATTCAGAGGAATGCAGCAGGTTTTTACATATTCATCTAAACCCTAATATCAGTAGCATCGGGATGTTCGCTAATGGTACAAAGCACTGCTCGTGCATTTCTTTTTACCCATAACCGAAGAACGAAAAAACTCCGCCGTGAGCATATCGGGGCCTTAAGGACAGGGTGGAGTAAGATAAAACAAGGATGTGACCTCTGTGGGTCGCCCCTTCCGTTTCTTAGTTTCAATTTCTCCACATCTCTCAGGTTTTAAAATATGACATACCTTCCCAAAATCTCCAGCAGTTCAGCTACACCATTGAAGCGCTCCGTCTCATACACAAAACTACCAGAGCAGGACAGGAGGAAAAAGAGCTGTCAGCATGCCAGCAATATTTAATCTTGTATATACACAACTAAAAAGCTTGATGGGTTGCTTACCAAAGAAAAATGTTGTTGATCTGTTTGCGGATGAAGGCCCTGAGGCCGAGGAACTTGCCATAGATTCTGTGCAGAACTGTCTTCAGGCAGTCCCTCTCCCGCGGATCCTCGCTATCAAACAGCTCCAAGAGCTAGAAATTAGGAAGAGTTTTATTACCATCTGATCTTCATCATAAGCAATGTGTATCACACTTAGAATTACCTTTATAACAACACAGCTACTAAAACAAAAAACAAAAACCAACCAAATATTGTTTTGAGATGAAATTAAACTAATAGCACTGTGGGGAACTGGTTTTCAGTGACAACAGTCAAATGTACAGTTTAGTGGCAGCTATTCTAAATTATTTGACAGTAAATTGCCACAGCTGTATTCCAGAGAGCTATATCAGTGCCGTTTTACTAACTTCATTTGATTTATACTAGGATGAGAAGTCATAGAACATGTCACAGGCAATCACTCACCTGTAATACAAATTTCTGGTCGATGTATTTTTTGGCAACGCTGGGCTGAAATTCCTGACTTTCCAAGAAGCGAATGAAGAACTCATAAACAAGCTTAAGCAGAAAAGGAAGAGAGATCAGAAGACTAGTCCTTGAAAGATGAGACCTTACAAGTATCTCAGTTACACAGTACTTTTTAAAAGCTGTTTAATGTTGTTTATTTTTTTGTATATGTTTGCATGTATATATGTATATGTCAATCGATTCATTTTTTTCTGTAATTAAAAACAGAGTTCTTAATATTTTTATATAGTAATATTTCACAGTTACTCTCCAAATTAGTGTACAAAACACTTAGAGAGTATTTAAGTATTTGTTGTAATGGCATCTTTTTATGAATGAAGGCCAGTATCACTGATACTAATACTGCTACTGATGTATCTATGAAATAGATGTTTTTTTTTTTTACATTTAAGACATTCAACATTACAGTATAACTGTCAATTTCAACATTTATTAGGCTTTAAAAAACTTAATTTAAGTGAACTTAAAACAATCTAAACAAACTCATAATAAATGTCATATTTACCTGTGGCCTTCTGTCTAACAGATAGGAAATATACAGAAATGTATTAAAGTTATCAAAAAGTCTGCACTGCATAAATAATAAATTAAATATAGAATAACACCTCTTTAAAGCTACAATTTTCTGTTAGCTTTGTTCGTTGATTAACTTAAATGACAGATATCATTAGTGGCTGCTGTCCCTTTAAGATCTGACGCTGCTGAACATGACGGATCTGGCGCGCATCTAATTTTCTCACAACTCAAGGGCATTTTGGTATAATTCTGTGTTATTGTTCGTTCAAGCGCAAAAGAGAACTGGATGATTCTGGCGGGTGTCATTTCTGTGGGTGTTTTTTGTGTATGCGTGTGTGTGGAATAGACAAGGGGTGCGTCTCAATCAGCTCTCTGGCTCAGTAATCAGGGCACTGATCAGGGTGTAGACCACATTTCATGTATACTGATTCACGACCTACGGAGCTGATTGAGACGCACCCAGAACTGGTTTGAATGGTTTAAACGCATTTGCATGAACAAGAGTGTGATCATATAATATAACACTAGCCCAAGGATGATAGAAAAACAGATGCTATGTTAATTGCGTTAAATATTTTTAACGTGTTAAACTGAAAACATTAATTGCGTGCATTAACATGCTAATCATTATATATATATATATATATGTATTTGTAATACATATACAATGTATTTAGAAAAAAAACCTTTTGCATTTGATGGCAACCGGGGCTCTTTACCTGTAAGTGTGGCCATGAGGCCTCCAGCGTGGGCTCATCTTCCTCCGGGTCAAACTCGTTACTGTCACTAGGCGGAAGAGTCCGAAATATATTGTAGGACACCTGTGACAAATGAAAGTAGTTAACACTTGAGGTATATCTGAAATATTGATATAGGCATATGAATTAGACGATAACATTTAGACATTATTTTTTCCAGTCTCACAGCATGCATAAAATCTATTCATCTCACCATTTTGACAACCTCTGGGTAGGTCTGCTCAGTCAAGTATCCCCGGCTGAGGGTGACGTAGTCGACCAGCTCATTAAGGGTGGACCGCTTATACTCTTTCATTTTGAGGTCAGAAAGTGTGTCCATGAAGTCAAACAGAGTACAGCACTGCTGCAGCTTCTTAAGGAACAGTTCTGGTTGCTCCTGTGCCGAAACATCTAGACCGAAAGAAAGCAAGGTTTACTGCAAAACATTCCAGCAGTGCTAAAATTCCACAAATGGTTTCGATCAACCTCCTTGACTTTTCTACTGTAATCTGTCTCACAATTAGATACTTTGTGGTTGTCAAACTCTAGTCTAACTTTGACTGCATTCCATGTCGCTTTCCTTTTGTTAATAGTACAGCCATCTTTATCAGCTCTATCACAGCTATTAAAATAGCTCAAAGCACTGTGACATCACCAACCATTATCTTGATATGAGCACATAAACAGAGCTTACCTTTCAGCAGAGGCAGCTGCACGAGCTCTATGGGCTTGTCCTGAGATCTGAACTGGGAGGAGCTCTGTGCTCGCTTTTGCCTGGCTTTTCTGACAGACTTCCTGGAGAAGCCGTCCACCTTGTCCACCGATGGGGCTGTGGTGGCTGCTGAAGACATAGCCCTGTGCCAGAGAGACAGAGGAAAACAGAACCGTCAGTTATAATATGCAGAATGAATGAAAATCGTGCAGAAAGTTAGAAGAAGAAGAAAAAAACAACAAAGAAAACGACAACCCAACAAAATTATAATGTGGAAGAAAAAAAAAATTAAGACCCATTTTTTCATGCAACCAACTGAACCATTTATGACAACTACCTCACATTTTCATTTGTGTTCGATTAAAGGGTTACTTCAGCGATTAGCATATGGCTTTGTATCAGTAGAAACCCTGGAGTATATTCCAATGATCGTGTTCTGATCGTGGAATAAATCCTCCGATGAAACAAATATCGTCATTTTGCACGTCATTTCTCACTCATTATATTGAACAGAAATTTTCAGTTTTTAATTGTAGTGTCTGTTCCCTTAACTGAACTGATTTTGTGGAAATGAACGCAGTGGGACAGTGATCCAGTAGCGGTTGCTTTGGGAGTGACCTCACAGGGCAGCGAAGCAATGCATTCTGGGAACTGTTGTCTTTAATCCCAATGAGACAAAAATACATTTTCAAAGCAACAAATTCAAAAATAATTTCACATTTCTACTACATTAATGACCCAGTTTAAATACAGATTCACCTTCCCAGTGCTGAAGTACTCCTTTAAAAATTGCACCAACTATGACTTAGAACTCAATGGCTGCAATATGCAAAATTCCCTACTATAGTATGTGAAAAGATTAGCATATATGTCCTAATAGTAAATTTCCCACAAGAGGCTGAAGTACACATCAAAAGAACACAACTATCCCATGAGGCTACAAACTCAGTTGACAATAGCCATGTTTCCACTGTCGGGCCAAAAGGGAGCATGCTAGGGCAAGTCGCATTTCCATGGTCACTTCCTGAGCTTCCTCTGAGCCAATGGCCAGGGTTTTTTGGCCCACCAAATACCTTGGTCCAAAGCGGGCCGACTGAGGCTGGAGGAGTGCGTACGAAGGGATTCTGTTCACTGTATAAGGCTGACATATTAGGGTAAGTAGGGTTTCCATTTACCGGTACCCAAGTAGACTTTTACTACTTAATCAAACCTGTCTGAGATTGATACCAGCCAAAAATATGGAGAAATAAAACACATTTTTGTTTGAAATCCTAAAACCTGAATTTTCTTTACTGAAATCATGTCAGTGGAACCAGACTGCCTTGACAACTAGTTGCCCGCAAGTCATGTCATAGAGTGTGAGAGATTTGCGCTACACGTATACACATCTACAATGCGTTTTTGTGTGTGGGTGGTTTCGCTTTCTGTGACTATGAGCTGTCTATGAGTGGAGATATGAGCTGTCTGTCATCAAACGCTTTTAGATCCAGTGACTGTTCTCCACTAATGCTGCTCCCATTAGTTTTGAGTTCTACACACATCTCAAATGCTCCACCAGATATAAAAGCCGCTGTTGGTTTGATGATTTGATGGATGAACTTGTGGTTGGATTCGACTCGTCATATCAAAAGAGATTAGACTTTTCAGTTTTATGGAAGTCGCCATCTATGATATTACTTTGGACACTGCCGTTACGGTTACTGGTAAGAGAATGCAGCCTCCTGTTGCACATTCACACAGACAGTATTCGAGACAAGTCAGCATTTTGGTAGTGACAACACTAATCTAAGGGGCAAAAGCAAGTGAGCTGCCTACAGAGGAGGCATTTTAAAGGCGGCCAGCCATCACAGGTTAAATTGTACTTGGATTGAATGGAAGGGCTGGTGTCCCTGAGGCTTCTCAGCCTTACGTAAGGGCTCCAAACACACCCACAGGGCTGTTGTGCACTGGGATTACCGTGGGCTGGATGGGACAGGAAGTGATCAGGCTTTAGCACTCCTCCCAGGCAAAGCAGGAAGTAAAGGAGTGGTAGGAGGAGGTGGGGACTTCACACTGTGCACGTGTTTAGCAATCTAGTCCATATCTTTACTAGAAAGAGGAGTGGCATGTTGGACAAAATGATGAGATACAAAACAAAAACAGACCCAAAACAAATGAAACCAGAAACAAAAGAAAACCCAACATGGACATGACTTGAGGTTCAATAATAAAGGACCGTTCACACACTAAGAACTATAACTATAAAAAGATACATATATCAACAACAACACACAAATATATTAGCATCCACACCAACGTACGACATTGTTCTGCTTATTATAAGATCAAGCTGGTTTTATTGTTTATCAGCTGGAATAGTTTCTCTGTACTGTTATCATTATAGTTGGGTGTAATGTAGACTTTTTGTGCACTAAAACACTAAAGTTTTGTTTTAAGTCATTAAAAAGACCATAATGTAGAATCATGAAAATCTTTCATACCAAAAAAAGAACAGTTCTTGGTTCCTAAATTCACCAGTCTTTTCAACTAAAATGTTAACATCACACTGCTATGGTAGGAGCTGGATGAGAATAACAGACAGCTGATTAATTTCACAGCAGGCACAGATACTTTGTTCTCCAGAGAGAATTTACAGGGGGTCTATGGATGTGACCTTCTGTTCTGCCCCATGCCCTTTATTTGGGTCATGTGAATTTCAGGTCCAGCTTACCAGAAAGAAACCTAACTGAAGTCCAGTGAAAACCAATTGCCATTTACGTACAGACCTGTGTGCCAGCACACTTGTAGAAGTAAATTAATAAAGACTTCAACGTATTCTAAATCACTAACAATGTAATAACCATAGAATGTAAAAAAATATAAATATATGGCCGTAGTGTCCGTGACATCACAAATAGGATTTTAAAGAGCAGTTTTGTAGCGTAAAGTAGGCGCGAGCTTGCCAGTGCATCACCGCGCGTCACCCCCGGATAACAGAAAATGGGCAACGCAGCAGGACGTGGGCGGAGCTGAGGTGACGTGATGACGAACAGACAGCAGACAAACAACAATCCACCTGTAACTCAAAGTGGCCACGCCCTTAATTATGCAGAACTTAAGGGCTTTATATAATGTAAATGAATGTTATAAAAAAAATAATTTAAAAATCACCCCCTCACAGTTATCATGAAGGTCAAAATTAGCCATATAGACCAAAACCACAATTTGCACCAGGCTGTAAACATGTTTTTTTTCCTGATGTAAAGTTGGGCATTTTAACATGGAGCCCCTGATCACGTCGAAGCCTGCACAATCCCAAACGTGTTCATATTCACAACGCTTGATCGGGCTGGCTCTGGCAAGATACGTGGGATAGCCAATAAGTGTAAGTACGGATGTTGAGTGCTTATAGCTGAAACTTGGCAGTCACATATGGACTACTTTGATGATGTTTTTATTCCCTTTCTTGACATGGACATTGTAGTGTGCATACACTTGCATATGCTCTCGGACTAAATCTAAAATATCTTAAACTGTGTTCAAAAGATGGACGGAGGTCTTACAGGTGTGGAATGACATTAGGGCGAGTCATTAATGACATCAATTTCATTTTTGGGTGAACTAACCCTTTAAGGACTTTTACTTACATCAATTAACCTAGTATCAATTTAAAATTACTAGGGGTGTAACGATACGCGTATTCGTATTGAACCGTTCGGTACGAGGCTTTCGGTTCGGTAGGCGGTACGCATTATGTACCGAACGGTTCTTGGACTAATTAATTAGATTTGGAAAATAAAAAAGTGTGTGAAATATAATAATATGCGTTCAACAAGGTAGCCCAATAACCAAAACGACATAACAGGCAATGCCCCTGACACCGCCGAAGTGAAAAAAAAAAAACACCAAATACGTTTTAGGCTGCTCAGTCAGGTGCTCGCTTACTCAGTAGGCTACGCGCTGAATGCTCGTGGCAAAATGGCAATTGCGTTTAACAAACCAGAAATAGAAGATCCTCCAATAACCAACAGGTCTGGTGTTTGGGTGAACTTTGGATTCTTGGTAAGCTATGATGGTGTTGGCAAGATTGATGGATTAAAAAACAACGGTATGTCGCATTTGCTGATGGTACAGCAGCGGGAATAATTCATGTCATGACAATCAAAGCCGACAACAAGACGATCTTGTTGTCTTTACGCCGACAACAAGACGATAAAAAGGAGAAACAGCCACAAACTATCCCCGCAGCATTTAGACAGACATTTCCAACTTATTCAAATGGCAAAAGACATCACCGCGGCGAGTGGTCCATTTATAGCCGCGGATATGAGCGCCCGTTTCACAGATACTCCGTCTGCAGTGCGTGTGCGGTGCGTATTTTTTTCCGTACCCATGTTAACGGATTACAGCTTTCAAACTGCAGGCGGGTGCTGTCCGTCAGTCTGTTCCAGGTGCGTTGCGTCTGCAGCAGTGCACGGATCGTTTTCGTACCGAGTCTATTTTTGCTGCGCTGCGCTGCGTTGCTGCATTAAAGTGATAGAACATTGTTCGCATTAAAATAAACATGTACTGACGCGAAAATCTAGTAATTTCACCACAGATGCATCTCATTTAAAATATACTCTTGTTTCAAAGTCAACAGATGGCTTTTTTTTTCTCAAGTAAAGCAACAAAACGACACCTTACCTGGCATTTAGGTAAAAAAAAAAGTGCCATAATGGAGAGCACTCGTACTTTCTTGGAGGTGAAAAGCAAAGTTCTTTTTGCCCTGCAGGATTTCTTTTAAAAGGGTGTAAAAACGAAAGAAAAGACGAGAGTCGGCTGTTTTTGAATAGACTATTGTAAGTTTCTAATTTAAAATGTTTGTGATTTAAGGCTATAAACTATGTTTAAATGTTTTGCCACTTGTGTGAGCTAAATCTAAAGTATATAAATATGAATAAATGAATTTAATAAAATGTTGTTTAAATGTAGTAGGCTCCGTAACCTGACTTCTATTAAAGAGTAAACAAAGAAAATTGGAATTCTGACGAGGCATGTTCAGTAAAAACTTTTGGATTTTAAATAAAAAATAATGAATAAATGCTGTGTTTGTGATATGCAACAGCGGATCAGTTGCGGACTGCAAACGCAGCATATGTGAAAGCACTACAGGGTGTGGGGCTCCTGCAACGCACACGCAACGCAACACGCACCGCACGCGCTAATGTAAAGAGCTAATGTCTTATTCCTGTAACTACATAGAAGATGGGTAAAATCATACAACAACAAAAAATCATACTTTGTTAGTTTTAATAAAATAATAAAAAAAGGTAATATCTGCCTATTTTTTCTTTTTGCTGTATCTAAAACATACCGAACCGTACTGAACCGAACCGTGACACCAGTGTATCGTATCGAACCGAACCGTGAATTTTGTGAACCGTTACACCCCTAAAAATTACCCATATCATGAAATATTACCAATATCATATTACCCGCCAATAATCGTCTAATATATCAAGATTTCAAAATAAATCATGCGAATAATTGTGATTATGATTTTTACCATAATCGAGCAGCCCTAGTACAGAATATTACTGTACTGACCTGAACATTCACGGGTTTAAAGTTTATGGGGCTTTTTGCTTTCTTCTGGATTCCTGTACAGGGTGTTGGCTAACACAGTTTAGGTCACTGTGCAAGTCAAAGTGCTCTCATTATGACAACTCACATCATCATTATCACCAGAGTCCTCCAACAATGACCAGCAAACATCTACCAATTAAAAACATCTTATCTGCTGACAGGGAAGGAGCAAGACTCATCTGAAAGTCAGTGTAAAGAAGACATTCGCTCGCACCATCAAAACTGCTCTGCCTTGGCCTGTTAGCTCTCATGTTTCTTAATTTTTACCCTACTTGTGTTGAATCTCTATACTTGAACTTAATAAAAGGTACTCATGAAACAAAAGTTGATGTTTTGCATAACTATTTGCTAAGAGCATTGCTGCTGGGTTTATATCTGACTTTTTTTGTACATGGGTTTACTGACTTTATCTGGTAGGTAACCTAAAGCTTAATGCCATGGAATGTTCAGTTTAAAAACACCTAACAAGTGATCAATTTAAAGTAACAAATTAAACCATAGCTTTTAAGTCAAAAACTAAAGCAATCCAATGTAAAACATACATCCATGTAAGAAAGACAAATGCCCTTGGTATTTAAATATCTCATTGTGTAATCCACAAAGCAAAAGCCTCAAAAATGAAAGGCATATAAATGTAAGCAAGCTCTCATGCTAAAACACTCTTTGCTTATAAATTTCACAACTAACAGAGTGTGTAACTGTCAGTTATCAGGCTTAGATAAATGTGTGGCTGTCATAACACTAGTCATAAACTAAAAGGACTTTGGAGGCAAAGTCATGCCATGTAGGGAAGTGTTTCTGCCATCCCTGAAGCTGCTTGTGTATTGAAAAACAAGAATAAATCGTATAAAAGGGCTCAACGACAATCAGGACTGTCTGATGGCTGCCTCACAAACACTGCCGGTTATGTCTTACTTGAACGTAAACGGATGAGAAAGAAAATGCAAGTGTAACAGTATATTACATCCGTGCATTCAGTTTTAAAGTGACAGGAGCCTAATATTCCTGATGCCGTCTGTTTTTATTGTTGATCTAAGAGCAAAAATCACTCACTGCTCTTGACTGAATAACTTTTATAGCTTTAACAAGGATATATTTGATTTTATAATATAAAAATGCACCACTGGCCCCTCCCTAAAATTTGTCAGGGAAGAAAAAATTAACCACTGGTTTGACCGGGCCAGTAGGAAAAATAAATCCATAACATTGAGACATATAGAAATGTAAAATATGTTTTACCCAAACTGCAAATGGCCACCAATCCAAATGTATAAACAATGAAGCCATAATATTTCTGAGTAACTCTTCAGCAAGCAACTAAACACTACACAACCTTAGATACTGACAAGGTTTCAGTGATCTGTTTTTCATATGACGAACTGCATGTCACCCATGGATGCCTTACCAAAACAGAGATGAACTTAAGACCACGAGACCCTTATGTAAAAGTGAACTGAAGAACAGCCGACTGCTTTTCCATTCTGCAGATTTGTTTACATTATAGTGGCTGTAATATGGCCCTAAACGGCCTGCCAGTACGAGCCTGGGATTTAAAGCAGAGAAACAAAGCTTCGCACATTTAACGACGGTCCAGGATTTATTCCCCATTCATCTAACAGTATTATAAATCAATGCTCAAGATAGCAAGCTGTTTAAGAAATGTTCAAGGTTTCATACACAAGGCCTTTGCATACATCGGCAAGAGAAGTACTGTGATAACATTTAAATTCATTAATTTAACTTAAAATGTAAGCTCACCTTCTTCAGAGTTCATGGACTGAACTTTTGAACTTGTCACATCAAGCAAGAAACTGGAGCGTCAGGACTTTTACTTGGCTGTTGTAAAGCATAAAATGTCTTCGACTGAAACTGCTTGGTTATACATTTACTTAAGAGCGTAGGATCATTGTTGCACAGCATGACCCACATTCGGTTAAGCTTCGGCTCACAAACGGACACCTTGACTCTCTTAAAATCTCCTGTAAAAGCACCCTGGCAAAATACAGAATTTGTTGTTTCGCTGAGACATGTGTAAAGCTGTTTGGCAATTCAGCCCCAAAATATCACACTCCCTTACATCACGAACAGGACACGGCAACCAAAGTCAGTGTCACCATTCAGTGTTTTCAAGGTGGTTGATTTGCTACACTGATGGTAGTGATAGACATGATGTCAAACATAAAAAAGGAAGTAGAAGGGAAAAAAACACAGCTGCAACAACTTAACTGTTTGTTGCATAAGTGTTACTCTCAGAAAAAAACAGACTGAAAGACAAACTTTTGTGGTTAGACCCCGCTATGAAACCCCCAGACCGAATTATCTAATCAAAACTGTGAAATAAAGAAAACCAATATTGAGTGAGAATTAACAACAACAAAAAATATGCTTAGTGATATTTAAATCTGCATTAGCCCCAAAAACACATAATGCGCAGTATGGATAGTCATACATAGTCACTCATTTTACGCTGGCGAATAAAGGGCTGCTTTCATTTTCTTGGCCATTTCTGATTTCCAATTATTTTTTTTGTAAGTGTGACCTGCCGATGCCAGTTCTTTCAAAGAACTATAATTGACAGCATAAAAAAAATAAACATTTACTTTTCTGCAATGCAAAATTGTATTTTCATAATAACAGTTTTTTAAAAAGAATAAGAACAAATAAACTAATTTCAAACAACAGCACAAAAAAATGCAATAAAATAAGAGATATTAAATAAATTAGTGATTTGTTTACAATAATAGGGACAAATCATTTTCTGTGTTGTGTATTTTAGTTTTTCCTGGTAACCAAATGACGGCATAAAACAAGAATTTATTTTTAATCAAACGAAATTGAAATAAACCTTTCCATTTTTTGGGTGCACAGCAGGTGCTGTTAAACTGTTCAAATTAAAACAAGAGAAAAATGTATCAGTCCTTAAATTAAGTTTTATTATTGTGTTGTTGTTATTATTATTAATAGTAGAATTAGTAGTATTACATTAAGACACATTATACAGGGATGCAAATGGGTGAGGGGTAAAAAAAAAGGTTATTTGAACATTATGTGGATAGAGAAAACATTATCCGTGGTCAGGATACTTTTTTGTTTTGTTTTATACATTTACTTCACATGCTCATTTCTAGACACTGTTAAGTATCTTTGCACTAATTCTAACAGGTAAAAAGTAAAAAAGCTGTGTCTTATGTAGGGCAAAACCAGCCGAATAGATGGAACAAAAACTAGAAGACAACAACCAGATAAAATGTCCCACTAGTTACAAATGCATCAATATGGGATACTTCGTGTGCCACCTTGCAAGTTAAACCCTATTTTTTCTTACCCGTTTTTCTTCTATGCATTTATTTTCATTAAAAATATTTTTTTGTAATGTCACTTCACAAAAATGAGGAGAAGAAAAAAAGATCAGCCTGAACGGATCGGAGAGAAGACAGTGAGAACGTGCAGCTGAGGTTATTGCCTGTGCTGCTGGTCACCAATCCGGGCCGATAATGCAGAAAATCGGCCGATTTAGATCCCTGGCCAGTCGATCGGTGCATCTCTAGGTGAAATGCAACAATATACTAATATCAAGATTGTGGAAGGGCAGCTTTTGGTATAGTTCTTCTTAGACCCTTATTAGTCATGCACTTAAATTATACATGATATACTATTTTGTTTCAAAATCTTAAGCAACCTAACCCGTCCTATCTTTAGGAAAAGCTACGTTTTTTTTTTTTTTTTGTGCCATTTTCACCAATACATTTCAAACTCTGCAAGTCTCATTTTAAAGTGCATACTGCCATACAACAGTTAGAGTCTGTGTTTGTTTTATAAGGAAAGGCTGTGTAACATACAATTGACTCATCTCATTGATTGGAACATCTGACTCAAATTACAAGCATTATATAGACGGTTTTCCTTTAGATTAAGATGCTATTTTTAACAAAGCACACACCGGACTCATTTTATAAAGCAAACTTTCCTTCTATGTTTTGGCAGTCCAATACTCAACTATCTAAATCAAGAGATCACAAACAGTTCTGACAAGTCACTCGTGTGGGTCAAGATTTAACTCTTTTTAATCTCATTCACAAAGTGCATCCGCATCTCAGCAAAAGTGATGGGTTTGATCTTGCACTGCACTTTCTGATGAAACACATGCCCTTTAGAGATTAAAAAGGGTGTCCTGCCTCAGTATAAGCACTAACAGACAGAAAACCAGGAGTTCAGGAGAGTTTGAATCAGTGTGCCTGAAAAGTCTCATTTGTTGGTCTGTGAAACGCATGACTGCAGCTGTGGAACAAAAACAGGTGTGGAGTATATTGCATTCCCAAGAGCCTGAAAGACAAGGCCAATAAACAAGACTGTTGACTTGTTAAAGTCAAGAAAAGCTAAAGAAAACCTGAAGGAGACAAACCCAACACTAGTTATTTGGAGTCATGTTCAAAGATCAACTCAGTGAACACATTTCTGGACAACATATCAAATGGACACTTAAAAAAAAGTCGTATACAAGCTGCTAAAAAAGCTGTCAAAACAAGACTGACAGATTTGGAAAAAGAGATGACGTTCTCGTCCCATCAAAGGCTGATCAGACCCTCACAAGTGCCTCAACATTTGTGAAGAAAATATATTTGCTCATTTCACAGCAGTGTCCCATACCAGAATGAAGAAGGCGTTGCTGGACACCTCAAGTGAGCAGATATGTAAAAAGATGAATGACTCGATTATAATCAAAGCACGATCGTGCCTTAAATCTAACCCTCTCAGATCGCTTCGTGTTTATAGACAGATAAACACGAAACAACCTCATGGGTTTAGGTTTTTTTTTTTTTTTTAGAGTGCATAACAGTTAGTCCTCTGGTTATAAATAATTAGCATGTCTGACTTCTTTAAATGATCGGACACTAGTTAAATATCACTCTAAAAATCACTATCGATTTAGTAATGCAGTGTGCAATCGGGCTTCTTACCTCTCTCGATGGTTCTCGGGTCCAGGTGGCTCGTTTAAAGCAGCTAACCTTGTACTTGCAGGCGACCCAGCTAACCAGCTAACTCAAACGCTTCACTCGCGGACTATTTAAACCGGTCTAGACTTTGGAATACAATCCGCGGATGAATGGTGAGGATTTTTCCGACTGAAGACACACCAAAATCCCCGTTTATGAGATAATTATCAAGCCGCCTGAAGGTATGTCAGCATTGCACTGCTAGCAGGAGCTCCCCGTACAGCTAATCCCTGTAGCTGCCGTCCCAGCCTGCACCAAAAGCCACATTCATACACATTCGCTGACCGACTACATACCCAGATGTTGGTCACTAAGGTTCGATTGTCCTACTATTCACTGTTAAACTTACTCAAATAGCGACTAATTGCTAACCCGTTATCACAAGTATATGTTAGCAGGCTGTGCTAGTGCTCTGTGCCAATTTTTTCCTGGCTCAAAACAGACCGCTAAACCTAGTATGATGGAACGCTGGTTTACGCTATTTAGCCAACGATTGGCCAGTTTCTGCACAAAGAACGCGTGGATTGGTTGCGGGGGCTTGTCAGTCAAAAACGGTTTTAGGTACGCCTCGAAAGTCAAACGTCATTGATGTCGAGGAGCTATGGAGGTAGGTTGCGGCGTAAATGTCTGAGATGGAGATTGGATGAAGACAAGGACCAGAAATGCCCGTATGGCAAGAAATGTCACCCGAGCTGTGGTCCGCTCGGTCTCCGCATGCTCTGGTGATCTCAAATGAGTTACATTACAATTAATTAATTCCGCATATAAATCCGAAGATAACCAGACTCCAACGTTTCCTATTAGGCTATTAGAAAAGGATTCCTCTTCAATTACTGAGTCCTCACTTTGAACACAATGTTAACTTACATAACTTAAATGACACTGACCAGTAATATGATGTTTCTCCTCGTTCATTTATTCATCTCCATCTAGGCCTATTCGTTCTCGTTTCAAATTCTGTGTCCACGTTGTTACAGCTGTTCCAATTGGGCTACTCTTTTTTTTTTTTTTTTTTTTTTTACTAAAATGTCCTCTTAATAGCCTATCGGTTTAAATCTGCAATTAGAGTTTTTTGTTTAGTGCCTATAGTGATTCGTAAGTGCTTTACAATTAAACTTTTTCATTCGCTTAATTCCCTCCTTTTTGAAACCGATTGACTGTTTTTTTCTGGGTTTTTTATTTATTTTATTTTTGTAGATTCGTTTATAGGCGATTTTATTAAATTAGTATACTACCTATTTTGGTAATGAACGACTAGGTATATTAAGGAATGTTGAGTGAAAGATTCACTCATGAGTCATGACTCGACACACAACAGATTCTCACTAGTCGCGCCTTCTGCTGTAATATACAGTGCACGAATCGGCAACAAATCTTTTGGTAAACAGATTTAAAGGGGCTGTATGTACGTTTTTGACTGTACTAAAGCCCAAAACATGCCATAATATGTTTGCAGATATTTAGGAAACATGCTGAGTTCACGTAGCCTACACGTTTCTCAACAAAAAAACCTATTATACAGCCATTTATTCTACTATGAAATGTGCATTATGTGTGTTTTAACTACAGCATTACATAATAATTACCTTTTACATTTTTAGAACGGCGGAAAAGTTCAACATAAGAGTCCATTCCACTGTTCTCCACGATGCACTTTGTAGGCTACTTACAACCACATGATGGCGATAAAGTACCTTAACTTTGTGCCTGCCATTCCCTCTGAAGGTTCAACTCAAGGAACACTGTTTGATTAAATATGAAAATTGTTCATAATTCGTTCCTGGTAGTTTTTTATTTTTATTTTTTTAAGTAATTTCAAATAGTTGCCTACAGCATATCATAGCCTACTACTGATGTTACTGCTTGAAATGTTATGCCAGCTACCCTGCCTGGGATTTTATTATTTTTATTCTGCAGTGAATGTGTGAGTTAATAGTAATTGTGTTTTGTAAGAGGACTATAGGATGGAAATATAGTCGTGACCAAAATTATAGGCACCCTTGGTAAATATGAGCAAAGCTGGCTGTAAAAAATCAGCACGGTTTATACTTTTGATCTTTTATTAAAAAAAAATTATAAAAAAAAAAAAACTAGCAAAAATCTATTATTTCACTGAGGTACAATAATTGAAAGTGGGGGAAATCACATAAAATAATGTTTTTCTCCAAAACACGTTGGTCAAGATTATTGCCTTTTATTAATTACTTTTTGCAACCTCCATTTCGATTACAGCTGAGTCTTCTTAAATAATGCCTGATGAGTTTGGAGAACACCTGACAAGAGATCAGAGATCATTCCTTCATCCAGAATCTCTCCAGATCCTTCAGACTCCAGCTCTTCTCTGCAGTTCATCACTCATTTTCTCTTGGGTTCAGGTCAGGGGACTGGGGTGGTCATGGCAGAAGCTTTATTTTGTGCTCAGTGACACATTTTTGTGTTGATTTTGGCATTTGTTTTGGATCATTGTCCTGATAGAATATCCAAACACAGTCAGTTATAAGATTTGAAGCAGTCAGATTTTAAAAAATGTATCTGTTGGTATTTGTTAAAATCCATAATGCCATGAATCTGAACAAGATGTTCAGGACCTCCATAAAAAAAAAATAGGCCCACGGCATTAAAGATCCAGCTGTATATTTAACCATGGGAATGGAATACGTTCATCCCTATTTGCACAAAATCCATCTGGTGGATTTGCTGCCAAAATTATTTTTTTAGTTTGATCTGACCACGTCGTGTCTGATAACTAAATATGCTGAACTTTTTTTTTGGACAAACAAGGATTAAACAACTTCCCAAACAACATGTGGTGATGTAGGTGCTGTTTGATACATTTTAGGCTTTCTGACCCCAAGACTCAACTAATCTCTGCAGTTCTCCGTCTGTGATCTTGGAGAGTCTTTGTCCACTCAAACTCTCCTCCTCTCGTGCATTAGGACGATATAGACACACGTCCTCTTCCAGGCAGATTCAGAACATCTTTAGTTGATTGAACTTCTTAATTATTGCCCCGATGGTGGAAATGGGGATTTTCAATGCTTTAGCTATTTTCTTACAGCCACTTTCTATGTGAAACTCAGCAATCTTTTGCTGCACATCAGAACTATTCTTTGGTCTTACTCATTGTGATGAATGATTAAGGGAATTTGGCCTTGGTTTCCTTATATTTATACTATTCATGCTCCTATCACCCTGGTGTGCTAAAATATGAATAGGGAATGTACGTTAGAGATATTTTACTCATAAAAAATTCTAGGGGTGCCAATAATTGTGGCCAACACGCATTCGATTTTTGCAATTGTTTTGAATAAAAGATCAAAAGGATAAACAATGCAGATTTATTTTTGACTTTGATCATATTTACATATGGTGCCAATAATTCTCCCCATGACTGTATACAAATAAGCAAGGTCCTGTAGCGCTCACACAGAGGGTTAAAATCAATACATCGTGTAGACCAATGTCCAATGACAAATTGAGAAAGAAGTGTGTATGCCTCTGAGCCTCAAGCACACTTATAAAGGGAAAACAAGTGCTACAAATAAGTGTCGTAAGGGCATTTAGTGGGTCCTAATAAAATGAAAACATTCTTCCCAAACAATGCTGTATTACATGCTGTGATGAATCTCGCAAAATGCTCAGTGTGATTGCTTTGTAATGAATTATTGAATAAAAACACTCCTTTCAGATGACAAGAACACAAACACACTCGTAATTTATACTAGTTTCTATTCACTGTCAATACAGAAAGTGGCAAGAGCATTGCAGACGAGGAATAGATTACAGTTACAGTACATTTGTGAGTTTAGATGACCATGAACGGGACTCAAAGATCAGTACAGGTAGGGTGTACAAGATTCATTCATTATGCATTTCCTTGTCTCATCTAGCCAGACACCACTTTAGCTCAGTGCACTGTAAAAAATAACTGTTGAAAACAGCTTATTCAGTTATGGCACATTTACCATATGCATAACTGAACACAATTGCACAACTGTTTCCTTTATTTATCCTTGTGCACAGGGAAATTGCTTAAAACTAACTTGTCACCATCAAAATACGTTACCAAAAACCTGATGATAAATTTCACATAATGCACATCGAAATAAAAAGTATACGTATCACACAAAAAAGGAAAAGGAAAAGATTTCAATTACATAACCAACCATGTCTTTTTGCAAATGAACATTAAAAGGAATGCGTAATGATATTTTGTATCATTTGCACCATCAAAACATCTTGTGCCTAGTTGGATGGTAAAGGTTTTTCCTGAAAACAAGGATGCAAGGCACTGGGGTTTCTGAGCAGTGAGCAATGAATGTATATCAGAGATCTGTTCTCAATGGCTTTGCAACATTTACTTGTGAAACTGAACACACTAATAAATTAACTGCAAGTACAGAGTACTAGTTCAATGACAGACACAACATACCAACTACCTAGGTTAATACTGACAACTTGGAATCTGAAATTACATACCATGCCTATAATCATATTTAAACGGTTAAAATTGAAAAAGAAAAAAAAGCAGGGAAGTTCAGTCGATCCATTAAAGCCACACTGAGTGCATTTCTGGAGGAACAAGGATTTCCATGTATTTTCTACAAGCTGTGGACAGCATTGGACAATCCAGATGTCTTTATAAATAAATAAAAATCACTTAAAATTATATAATCATTTTTTTTTTTTTTTTTTACATTTATGCATTTGGCAGACGCTTTTATCCAAAGCGACTTACATTGCATTTTAAGGTGCACATTTTACATTTTTGTCAGTTCTTGCTTTCCCTGGGAATCGAACCCATGACCTTGGCGTTGAAATCACATCTTTTTTAATGATATAATGAAAGTGAATGGGGTCTTAAAATACAGACAGAATGTTTTACAGGTGTGTGAGTGTGAATAAATCATTGCAGGAATTTACATTTTAGGTGAACTAATGAAATAAATTTTAAAATATGAAAAATGCAAAAGTCTAAATGTAATTATTTGTTTAAATTAAAATAGTACAATTAGCTTGAGAGTACTAAGCTATTCACTCCCTGCACAAATAATCTTACTCTCTGTAGTAATACTTAAAAGCATATCTGACATGTATAAATAATATACTGACAACGACAGAGTGTTAAGAAAGATATGTGGCAATCGTATTCGGAGCGGTCTTTTCCTAGCTGGGGTTTCAGAGCAACACATCCACAGGAAGTTCGTGTATACAGCATTCATACTGACAGGAAGTTCCCTCCCCTCATTCTCTCAATGCATTACCGCATATTGTGAGGCCTGAGTTCAACCCGTTTTTAGATAAGAACAGAACTTTCTACACCTCTGCAAATCTGGAGTGTCTTTCCTGAACATTTAGGTCCACAGCTCTGTTCGGGAATGGATCCACAGGAGAAAAAACAAGCCCTAGGATAAAAATAAAATGTAAATTGTTATGAGAGCGAGCCCTTGAGGGATAACCATGACAAGGATTCAAAAGTCTGACAAGGATGGACACTCAGGTTAGTTCATTCCCAAAGGATGAAAACAGATGAGAAGGATCGTAGACTGAGAAAAAGTCTGTATATAGCGAGAAAACATTCCTGCGTATTAAGTTCAGGATGGGTGGGTGTCCTTTAGCTGAGAAACCACTGAAGACAAATGCAGGAAACATTTGAGACCTTTCTGAGATAGAATGGCTATATGCATCCCTGTTAGAGGCTCAGGAGCTTTGAACAGGTCCTCTGATGATCGCATGCACTCCCTTTCATGAAAAACAGCGGATTGATCTCCCACCGATGGGAACAAATGCGCCTAAAAACCCTGCTTAAATTGATCAGATTAATAAAATCAATAAACAAAACGAGTGAAATAAATTAGCATGGAAATGGAGCTGGTGAAATTATCAACATCATTCACATTTGCCAAAAGGCTTTTCCAAGTTTGGGTTATTCAGGCTAAGCCAAGGAAGCTAAAGAGAAGTGGAACCAGGAAAACACAGCAGTAGGCCACTGTGCCGTAGACTATAAACCGATACGCAAGTTCCACTTGCGCGTGTTGTCTAGCCATCCGCACGTCATCCGAAGGCACGCCGAAGATCTTGCACGCCATTGGGATCGCCACCACTTTCATGGCAGCCCTGACGGCCAGAAGCACCGCCACTCCCACCAGGAGCCGCATGATTGAGCGGCCCAAAAGGGCCCCGTCGATCAGGGGCAGGACGAGCGGTAGAGCTTCTTCAGGAGGATCTGGCAGCAGGCCGAGTTGGTGGTTGAGACGGGATGCCAACGCGGCTCCGGCAGCTGTGGCCAACGCCTGGGCCGTGTCGCCTCGGGAGGTGCTCCATGAGTCCAGCGAGAAGGCCACCAAGCTGAAGCCAACGTGCACAAGCAGGACGACCAGAGGAGCGTAGCTGTGGGACAGGTAGAACGTGTCAATGTCATCCAGTAGAGGGTGAAGAACCGCCAGGATGAGCACACTGTAGAGGAAGCCTGTGATCACCTCCTGTAAAGATGAAGGCACAGAGTTATTAAACAGGTCCTTGGGTTTCGATACAAATTATAAATGTTATTCTGATTGTGTTGACACATGGAGCCTGGGAAAACCCAGACAACTTCTGGCAAATTTAGATTTGCTCTGCAAGTAGTCTGGCAAAGAGCTCATTCAAACCCATTTCTAATCCGTGGAAATCGTGGCACCAATTAGAAACGTTGGGACGGGCTTTACACGATGACGACAGCGCAGCAACGGTGAAGCAGATTTTATACATTAGAAAGATGGATGCCGCCGTGGAACATCACGCGTTCGAATCAGCTATCGTGTCGGTTTTAAGTTTTTAAAACCCGAGCAAAGAACAAGACTCGGCTACCAGATGTGGATTACACCGGCTACTTTGATGAGGAGGATGGGGAGTGTGTGATCATGTGCTAACACCACACAGCAGCTCTGGATCTGGCCTTTCTGTGCTTATTTCCTCAGCCTAGATCTGGTAGTCATATAAAAATTGGAAATAAATAACTAGCGTAACTATGCTCAAGTCTAAAAAAATTCTAACACATCTGAAATGACTTTGAATAAAGTTAGTGATTTGGAAACACATTTTATTTTCAAAATATTTCAAATTGCGTTCCAATCGCAATACAAATGCCTTACAATGGGCAAATGCGATCAGAGCTTGAGGTTTTCTGTTCGACCGTCAATCCGAGATGATTTTCCAGACCATAACTATAGGCTAACTTGGAGCAATTTTTTTAATAAACTGGTATTTCTCATTTTTTATTACTACTGGCCCACCGAGCCAATGAAGGATAGTGAAAACAGGTGTGAGATTGCTTGATACAAATAACTCCACTTTTTAAATGTAATTGTTGACAATTTGGCACGATCTTAGGTTGTTTGCGGTTCTTCGAAGCTCATCCTGGATTTGCTGTCATAGCAACAGTTCCGTAAGATTATACCTGCTCAGGAGCCGGCTTATTTAATGTAAACAGGATTAGATTGCATCTGTTTAACCAGCCCAGTCCCAGTCACTGTTACTCTATTATAAGAGTTCCTTGCCAAACCAGGGGCAATAATTTAAAATAATAAAAAAATTCATTAAAAAATATAATAATATAGACTATACTATAAAGATATTATAGGAGTGGCTTGATGGAGCGCAGGAGATGCAGGTAACTTGATCTTGACCCGTAGGAAACTTTTATTAATGCTGTCATGTAACATATCTGTTTCCTTATAAAAGGTCCATAAAATCCGCCAGGTTTTTCGTCAGGTGTCTTTAATTATATGATGTCATTGCGTTGCTGTCTTGCCGCCAGCCAATCGCTGCATTGCTGATCGTGGTTTCGTTTATCGATGCATCTCCCATCTTCAGGGAACATAAGAACACACACGGTAATCTTAGACAATTTAATCCAATCTGCAAATTTGTTTCAATCATCCCAAATGTATTGAGCGAGGTACGAAGAACAGACCCCAGGACTCAGTTGTGTGCAGAATTAACTTAAACATTAATAGTTTACAACAATATTAATAATCCCAATTAATTATAATCCCAAAATAAAAAATTAATGTGAATTTATTAACTCTATAGTGAGCCAAAACAGACCTGAGAACAAGCAGAAAGAATATAGCATATATTGTAGATCTAATAATATTTTTTTTTTTAAATGATTTCGGTTTTACACTAACTTCTGCTTTATTTTGTGGGTGGCACACAAGTTCAAGCCCATGTTCAGGGCACTTCTCCACTTTGTGTGAGCTTTCACAAGTAGAAGACATCCAAAGTCTACCCTTGAGGCTTCCAGTTCATTTTTTCCTACACTGCAGTATTTATGAAAATTGGGTATTTATGAATCTTGCAATATTTAATGACTTTAATGATTTTTCACATTTTAAGTAAATTCTGACCTTGTAAATGCTTTGCAAAGGACAGTCATTATTTAATCAATCCTTTTTTCTTTTCTTTTTTTGCTCTCATTACCAACCTGTAAATGTTATTTTTTTCCTCTCCCTTTGAAACAAGAGATGAATTTGAAGAATTTTCTGGTCACTCTTTTCAATACAATAAAAAAAAAAATGAATGGCTGAAAATCTTCAAAAGGAAAGGTTAAAGTATCATAAAAGTCTAACTCATCTGCTGAAGAAATTAATACTTTCATTTAGGAAGTATGCATTGATTTGTTTAAAATTTACAGTAAAGTATTTTTTTTTAATCTTACCGATCCCAAACTTTTGAACAGAAGTGTACCAGCACCTTTTAAATCAGTTCTGTTTAGTGAATCTAAGACAGATCCAGACTCACATGAACTCACATGAACCAGATGAACCAGATCCAGACTCACATGAACTCACATGAACCGGTCACAGTATGACGATTTAAATGTCAGTCTTTTTGTTACACAAAGCATACAGCACTTTTATGATAATTTTTGCCTTGTATTTGCTTGACAGCCCCAGTTTCATTATAAAGAAATGATACAGCGTTCTGCAAATTTTTTGTCCTTCACAGAAGAAAATAAGTCGAAAGGGTTTGGAAAGATATGAGGTAGTTCAGTAAAGTTCAGTAAAATAGTTTCCCAGTCGCCTGATCTGATGCGGTGCATGTTTCAAGGTAAACAGAAGATTAGAGACTGACTTTGGACACTTCACGATAACACTACGATCTGAACGTCTTTATGTGATACACTAATGCTGATATGTACTTAAAATGGGTTAAAGGTTAAAGGAACCTGCAGAATCTGCATAATGAACTCTCCCTTCAAAGATTGCAGATACTTAGATCTGACAGATGTGTAGCCTGTCAGACCAGTCCATACACTGCACGCCAAAAGACTCTAATTCTTTCCAGACCAGCACAGTCTCTCATTGTGCATGTTCCCACTGTCCTCCTGCTCTAGCCCTTCCCTCAGTCACTCTTTTTAAGTTAGAGGGCTGAATGGGTGCTGAAAAGATCCAAGCTCTCCTTGAGACTTTCTTTCGTAATCCGTTCAACCAAAGCCTTCTGATCACAGGATTTTCAGTCCTAAGCTGTCAAACAGCCCATCAGGGGCTCAGCAATAATGATTTTTCAATTCTGGCTTGGTTGGTCCACTAGTTCAGATTTTATATTTTTATACATTTTCACACAAATAAGATGAGTATTTACGCTAAATTTCATGTTTCAATTCAGCGTAAGTTGTTCAAACAAAACAGCCCTGACCCGTCAAGGCATGGAGACCCCTGAAGGTGTGCTGTGGTATCTGCCACAATGTTAGCAGCAGATCCTTAAAGTCATGAAAGTTGTAAGGTTGGGCCTCTATAGGATCTGACTTGTTTGTTCAGCACATCTCACAGATGCTCGATTGGATTGAGATCTGGGGAATTTGGAGGCCAAGTCAACACCTCAAACTAGTTTTGCTCCTCAGACCATTCCTGAATCTTTTTTGCTTTGGGGCAGGGCGCACTATCTGCTAAAAGAGGCCACAGCCACCAGGAAATACTGTTTCATGAAAGGGTGTACATGGTCAGCAACAATGTTTAAGTAGGTGGTACATGTCAAAGTAACATCCACATGGATGGCAGGACCCATGGGTTTCCCAGCAGAATATTGCCCAAAGCATCACAATGCCTTAGCCGGCTTGCCTTCTTCCCATAGTGCATCCTGGTGCCATGTGTTCCCCAGGTAAGCGATGCACAGTTGCACATGCACCCAGCCATCCACGTGATGTAAAAGAAAACTTAATTCATCTGACCAGGCCACCTTCTCCAATTGTTTCGTGGTCCAGTTCTAAAGCTCACATGCCCACTGTTGGTGCTTTCGGTGGTGGACAGGGTCACCCTGACTGGTCTTCAGCTATGCAGCCCCATACACAACAAACTGTGATGCACTGTATATTCTGATACCTTTCTATCAGAACTAGCATTTACTTTTTTGAGCAACTTCAGCTACAGTAGCTCGCCTGTTTGATCGGGCAACTTGGACCAGTCTTCGCTCCCCACGTCCATCAATGAGCCGTGGCAGCCCATGACCATGTCACCAGTTCACCACTGTTCCTTCCTTGGACCACTTTTGATAGATACTGACCACTGCAGACAGGAACACGCCACAAGAGCTGCAGGTTTGGAGAGGCTCTGACCCAGTCGTCTAGCCATCATAATTTGGCCCTTGTCAATGTTTATCTGCTGAACTCCCGACGGCTGCGCAGTTCCGCCTGACAATGAACATGGGCTGACATGCAAATGTTGGGGGCGTACATATTAAGGATCTCAGCAATTGCATCACAGTTTGGCTTTATGTTAAAAATAGCCTGTTTTTCCGTGGTGCTTTTCACAAACAAGATTTACATATGAAGGAGGAGTCAATGGTGTTTGAGACTTTATGTGATTACCATGTACTGAACTCTTGTTATTTCACTATGGCAAGGTTAATTCAATTTTTCATTCTAGGGCACCTTTAAGGATTACTTGTCGTTATGAACTTTTTTAAAATGTCAAAGTTCTGGAAGGAAGTTCAAAAAATTCTCATTGATGTTTGTTAGCTGGATAATTTTGACTTGGCATCCATAAATCAGCACATTTTGCAACAATGTTTACACATTTGAAAAAAAAATAAAAAAATTGTGTGTGATCAGTTAACAAAAGTTAGTGGCGATGGTGGACCAGCCAAAAGGGCAAATTACATTTCTGTTAAACGTCCACTTTCAAAATGGCCACAGGTGATAAAAATATCCTTAATGTTAAGCTCCATTTCAAAGACTTTAGTGGATTAAACTGTTCCCAAAATATTCACACAGTACATGATCTAGACTTCTTAAATCATTGGGTGTGCAGATTTCCACAGAGATGATTCAGCCACCTTCCTCAAGAGCACAGCATTAAAATAACAAGGTTCCCATCGCCTAGGCAACCAGCATCTGCTTTCTAAATCTGTCAGCTCTCACCAACAGATAAAGACACACAGCCTTTATTAGAAATAACAGTTGTGCGAAGTTTGTTGTAATCGCTACTGTATGTGAAACCTGCAGAAATCATGACTAATACAAAGCGTGTCGATCTTGATGACTAAAGCAAAGCTTGTGTTCCGAGCTGTCTACACATCAAAATGTAAATGATCACCATTGGCTCATACAAGCCCAAGGGAACTAATTATCCAATCAGAGATCTTCTGTGAGGAAAAGCGTGGAAAACAGACAGGCATTCGAAGATCAGAAGATACTGAGTCAGCCGTGATGACTCACTGATTTTCTTCATTTCAGGGGCTCTACTGACAGGAGAGGGTTGCAAAGACTGAAGCAGCATATATTAGGCTTATTCTTGAACTATTACCAAAACCTTAGTCACGAAGCTGCTGGAAAGTTGCTCAACCTCAAAAGCTGTGGAGAGAGCAAATTATATAGTGGACAGCTCAGCTGAAGGTGCCTGAATTACATAAAACATATTAAGATGCTCTGAATAACCATCACACACTTACCATAGCTTTTAAGGGGAAAGTTTATCCAAAATGTTTAATTCTGTCATAATTTACTTACTTTCCCTCATGTTGTTCCAAAACCTATGACTGTTCTTTTTAGGCAATAAGACAGAATGATTAAATGTGATGAAAACTACTCACCAGGACAGAGTGCATGCCCATATAAATCCTGCTGATGCACACAAGGACACTCCAGAAGAGAGCGACGCTCAGTCCAATCATGAACGGGTACTGTTGAACACAGAGAGGAAAGACTTAAGAGGGAACTACAGTTCAATAGGCAGTAAGGTCATTTCATCACAGTAAAAAAACAAAACAATCTAAATTATTTTACATGGTGTAAAAGAAATATTTTAGCAATGAAATATAAAAGTGTTTCAATGTAAATTTCCAACACAGTGCACATTGTACACTACTGTTCAAAGGGTTGGGGTCAGAAAAATCCCTGATTTACTTCAAGTGAAAACAACAACAAAAAACTGATGTAACGTTATTTTGGACAAAAGCAGGCTGAAACGAAGTTTGTTTGGAGTTCGAAACAGCTTGCCAAATCGAATTTTCATGAAAAACTTGTTTCGCCTGGAAAACCCCTACGTACTACCATTGGCCCATGACGATTACTTAGGTAGGTGAACGTGGAGGCTCCGCCTTCTTTCATGTGAACATTTTTCTAGTTCATTTGGCCTGTTCAGTCAAGCGAGATCAGATATCTGTGAGTGAAAACATGAAAAATTAGTGTGTTACTATTATATTATATTAAATTAATTATATGTTATATATTATATTAGAGTGCCTTGCGAAAGTATTCGGCCCCCTTGAACTTTGCGACCTTTTGCCACATTTCAGGCTTCAAACATAATGATATGAGAGAATTTTTTGGTGAAAAATCAACAAGTGGGACACAATCATGAAGTGGAACGAAATTTATTGGATATTTCAAACTTTTTTTCAAACAAATCAAAAACTGAAACATTGGGCGTGCAAACTTATTCGCCCCCCTTAAGTTAATACTTTGTAGCTCCACATTTTGCTGCGATTACAGCTGTAAGTCGCTTGGGGTATGTCTCTATCAGTTTTGCACAGTTGATAGAGACCGTTTTCAGTTTTTTCCACAGATTCTCGATTGGATTCAGGTCTGGACTTTGACTTGGCCATTCTAACACCTGGATATGTTTATTTTTGAACCATTCCATTGTAGATTTTGCTTTATGTTTTGTATCATTGTCTTGTTAGAAGACAAATCTCCGTCCCAGTCTCAGGTCTTTTGCAGACTCCATCAGGTTTTCTTCCAGAATGGTCCTGTATTTGGCTCCATCCATCTTCCCATCAATTTTAACCATCTTTCCTGTCCCTGCTGAAGAAAAGCAGGCCCAAACCATGATGCTGCCACCACCATGTTTGACAGTGGGGATGGTGTGTTCAGGGTGATGAGCTGTGTTGCTTTTACGCCAAACATAACGTTTTGCATTGTTGTCAAAAAGTTCAATTTTGGTTTCATCTGACCAGCGCACCTTCTTCCACATGTTTGGTGTGTCTCCCAGGTGGCTTGTGGCAAACTTTAAACTACACTTTTTATGGATATCTTTAAGAAATGTCTTTCTTCTTGCCACTCTTCCATAAAGGCCAGATTTGTGTAATATACAACTGATTGTTGTCCTATGGACAGAGTCTCCTACCTCAGCTGTAGATCTCTGCAGTTCATCCAGAGTGATCATGGGCCTCTTGGCTGCATCTCTGATCAGTCTTCTCCTTGTATGAGCTGAAAGTTAGAGGGACGGCCAGGTCTTGGTAGATTTGCAGTGGTCTGATACTCCTTCCATTTCAATATTATCGCTTGCACAGTGCTCCTTGGGATGTTTAAAGCTTGGGAAATCTTTTTGTACCCAAATCCGGCTTTAAACTTCTCCACAACAGTATCTCGGACCTGCCTGGTGTGTTCCTTGTTCTTCATGATGCTCTCTGCACTTTAAACGGACCTCTGAGACTATCACAGTGCAGGTGCATTTATACGGAGACTTGATTACACACAGGTGGATTCTATTTATCATCATTAGTCATTTAGGTCAACATTGGATCATTCAGAGATCCTCACTGAACTTCTGGAGAGAGTTTGCTGCACTGAAAGTAAAATCAGTGTAAATCAGAATAATTTTTCACACCCAATTTTTCAGTTTTTGATTTGTTAAAAAAGTTCCACTTCATGATTGTGTCCCACTTGTTGATTCGTCACAAAAAAATACAGTTTTATATCTTTATGTTTGAAGCCTGAAATGTGGCAAAAGGTCGCAAAGTTCAAGGGGGCCGAATACTTTCGCAAGGCACTGTATATTATATTATATTATAATTCAATTCAAAACCTTAATCAATATTTATCTTCCTATATTATTATAATGATTCTTTCCAGTTATGATTTTGCTTTTATTTCTTGTTTTCTAATGTGTGTATTTGGTCTCTGAGGAGTGACTGAGGGTCACTGGGTCTGGCCTAGAGATGTGTGATGTGTCACTAAACACTTGCAAAAAGGTGTCGTGTTTGGATTTTTGAGGCATCACACACACCCCTAACATGTCAGGAGTGCAGAAATAGTGTTTGCTCACTTAGCCTGGCTTCCAGATATGAAATATGGATTTGTATTTTATTTAATTTATTATATTTTATTCCGTTTATATTTCCTTTTACTGAAACACTAAAGAGTCAAGATGAATATAACCTATATTATTGTCTGTACCTCTCACTGAGAGAAAGCACATGTTATCAGTATGTTTTGGTTAGAACTTGGAGAGACCGTGTATGTGCGCAATATTATATGTTACAGATCAGTGTTGAGAATGGTGTACAATGGGCACCCTAAGAGATGGGTGGACTTGTTGGTCTGGGCAAACTGGCGCCTGCTCCAGATCTGGAAGGTCACTATGGGCCTAATTCCGGGGTGAAAGCATCAACAAGTGACACGCCTAGGGACACATGCATCAGATTAACTGACAATGTGTGGAAATTCTACCATGACTATTCATTTTCTCTAAGCCAATCAGAACATCCACATTGCAGTAATGACGTGGATAGACCTTGAAAACAGAATAACTGTTGGGACAATTGTATGTACAATAGGGCGAGGCAACGAAATCGTGAGAGAGGGAGCGCGGCCTACGAACTACTTGTGAGACTTGAAGCTGGCTTCTGCTTTTGAAATTGCAAACTATTCTTAAGTAAATTTTAATTTTAGTTATTTACACTCCTGACTCTTGGTCTTCAATTTTCACTGCTGGTCTTGGGTCATAAGCTGTTAAACCCTAACAGTTTATTGCCTGTTATGCCCAAAATAAAAGAGACTAGGAACAACCCTTTTGAACCATGCACCTGGTGCGGTAATGATTTTTTCCGTCGTTAAACTAGCAAAAATTAAGAAATCTATTGTATAAAGTGATATAAATAAACGTGACGTGACGTGACTTTACTGGAGTGCCATAGAGCTCCTGCAAACATCTGCATCGCTATGATCAAATGCTTTTCTTATGTTTTATTAAAATGCTAAATTTTGTTGTGTTTTGTTATTGAGAGGAAAGCGTGCAGCACATATTCACATATTCATTAACTTTAGCTCTCAGTCTCAGCAGTGTAGGCGGCGACATATATCTGATAACAGTATATCGCTGTGCTCACGTATTTCGAACTTCGTTTTACCACTAAATAAACTTCACCATCAGGATATCGGGGCCTTAAGACTTTATAAAAAGGACATCACAGGAATAAATTACATTTTAAAATATACTCAAAAGAGAAAAGGTTATTTTAAATTGTAATGATATTTCACAATATTACTGTTTTTAAGCAAATAAATGCAGCCTTAGCGAGCATAAGAGAAATTAAAAAAAATATTAATTATCTTACTGACCCCTAACTTTTGAACAGGTGTTCTCCTACTGTCCAAAACAGATTTAACTCATTTTGTGACAGACATTTTGGCTTTCTCAGACATGTGAGCATAGAATGCCCATGCATAAATCTGGCCCTGCATATGTAGTTTACATGATAAAAGTAATCGTAAAGTTAAGATATATTTATAGTCTAGTTTTCTGCTTACATGTGCGGTGTCAGACAGGCATTAGTAAAGGACTAAACGCTTATAACTTACAGTACCTAATATGATCAACCTCAAATTAAGCAACAGTATCAGGACGGCCAAAGTTCCTGAAGAAACCAGCAGGCACTAGGGTTGCTGATCTGCAGAAAAGCTGGATTTCTCATCATTCAGACAACAGATCTATTCATTTTTGGCATTCGGCTGAACTTTTTCTCTGTGCTCATGCATTTATTCACTCCAGTAGTCTGGGCAATATACCAGTACCTCCCACAAACCAATCAACATTGACCATGTGAAAAATTTGAGCTGACTTGACCTCACTGGTTCTCATCTGCAACTTCCAAAATAAATTTTAATTCAAATCTTCAGCTTCCTTAAAAAAAATAAAGAAATCTCTATTACCATTTAAGTACAATGTTTGTACAAACGTAAGCACAAACATGAATACAAAACCGTTAGTTTGGCATTGGCAAAATGTTATCATCTGCAGAAAATACAACGGTGAATGAATAGGAAACATGTTTGAGGCTATTGTTTCTTGTTTCCTATTTAAGAGGATATGAAAGCAAGAAAATAAACTATAGAGACTGTTCCGGTTTGTGTTCAGATGGATAAAACGTCGGTCTTCAGTAGGTACACAGCACATTTTCTTCAGACTTCAGAGGATGATCATTATGAAAATCTATCAAAAGCAAGAAACTGTAAAAAGCTTTCTACTAAACACGATCAAATATCTGGCATATACAACAGACGTATGAAAAAGAGTTATCATAAGCAATAGCATAACCTCTTCTGACTATATGCTAATTGTTGAATGTAATGATTTGTTTGACCAACACGCATATGATTAAGACAACCCAGCAGAGAAATCCATATTCATGAATCAGAGTGCACTGCACAGACCTTTAGTGCTTAAGTTACAAAGCCTGCTTATTTTGTAAAAAGATAATGATTAATGTCCTGTCTGGAAATTCATTCACTGGGAACCTCGATTTGCCAGATGAGTCAGTTCTACAAAAATATGGAAAAGTAAAAAAAATTCCCCTGAATGCAGTAGACTAAGGAAGGAGACAACTTTTGCGATCTGTAAATCAGTGTTTGAAGAAAACATTAACAATCATTCTAACATGTCAACTGCATGAACTTCCCAAAGCATGGACATATGGAAAGTAAAAACATATCACTTCCCCTTAAGAGAAACTGCTTATGTCAGTGTAATGCTGCAAATTGTGGCAAGTTTTGAGAACAAATCATTTAAATAAAGGCCCAGTCACATCAAGAATGCAGTGTGGATTTTGATTGGCTGTCATTTTTTTTATTAATAAGTGCTTCCAACAATATTGTTTCTCTGTGCAGTTGTTACAGATGTGGTGTAGATTCTACTATTCATTTATATTTAGAATGATTTTTAGAACTATTTAGAACTATATAAAGAACTTTATTGTTATTCTTTTAGTTATCATCCTTGTTATGAATTGGTCTTATGTCTTCGATTTTATGCTTGTATGAATCATATTTATTCAAGTTACAGAGCTTCTTATATAGGGATGGAGAGAAACTAATGTTAACTTAAACAATAAACATTTTAATAGCAAATTTAACCTAAGGATGATGAGCGGCTGGAATTGAACGTGTGTAGTACTGCAAAACACATGGTCCTGCCCTTAAAAGGGTTAAGGGGGATTGCAATATAAATTAGAACTTTTGGGTCAGGCATAATTCTGCCATTTCTATAAAATGGCAATAGAAAAATGACATATTTTGGGATGAGACTATTACACAACTCTCTTGAGGCTATCTCTAGTATCTCAGCAGCTGAGGTATGTATGATACGAGAACACCGCCGTATCAGCCTTTTTTACTGAGACACTGACAGGTTCACAAATTAATGCACTGCATTTAGAGACTATGCACTATGTGCTTTAATGCAGTAAAAACCAGTGGTGCATTTTAGAGCATTCCATTCATTCTTCAATAACGGTTACTAAAGGAATTAGCTTCAGAAAAATGATACATTAAAAGGTTTCAAGAAATCTTAAAAGGCTGGGCATCTGGATATTATTAGCTAGTGTTACCAGGTTGTTTTGATAATGAGGACAGATGTTCAGAAAGAATACAGCTCACCTAACACAGTACGGCATATCCTAACATGTACTCCATACAAAATTCACAAATAATGCCTATTCATTAAATACTTGCACGTTACATTCAGTTAGTCACTGGTGCTGCTTCTTTTGTCACTATTATCTATTCCATTGTAAGGAACAAGTTGAACATGTTTGCTAGAGTACTTCTATGGCTAAGGTATTACGTATTTATGCATTCCAATTTATGCTGTTACATATTCCAGCTTTACTAGCTCTATCCAGGGCCACCGGGAAAAAAAGGGGAGGGGTCAACCGGACCTTTTGTCCCAGGTCACAATTGTATCCCAAATCCTATACTAAATATTTTTCTTTTTTTACTTGTCATATGTAAAAGTCAAAATGTCATTACATATGATGAGTAAAAAAATAAAATAAAAATAAAAACTTTATTACACTTTATTCAACACTTTATTCAGCAATTTACATCAGAACACCAGTTCAACATTGGCCGACGGCGTTCACGTGAGCACACGGGAGCTGGCCAATTATGAGCCGGTGTTCTGATGTAGAACCCAGAAGTGCTGTACAGAAGTTAACACCGTAGGAGACTGATATGGCAGAGAAGAATTTGTAGAATAAAAAAATATTTAAAAAATAAATCACCATCTTCCAGAAGCGGCCGTACATGCGTTCGATGGCAAAAAAAGTGGAAACGTGGAGGATAGAGCAAAACAAAACGCCAGTCACAAATTTGAAGTCTACAATGAGAAGTTTTGTAGAAAGAAAGAAAATCAGAGGATTTCAATATAAGAAGAGCTATGTTATACATTGGGTCAGAGGTCACCCTTCTGAAGGGACTCAACTCTCTCGTGAACTTATGTATGACTGCTGCCAGTATCCAGTGATTATAGTTTATAAAGTTTTAAATACACAAATCCATCACTTCGCTTTAGAAGGCATGCAACCCCCCGGAGCTCTATGCATTACTTTTATGATGGATGGATGGATGGCAATATTCAATGCCATTACAAAGCTGAGAAGAGCCAGAGAGGATATTATTTAATATCTCTGATTGTGTTCGGCACTTTTGGGGGAAATATTTCTTTAACTAACGAAAACTAATGGGAGTGATAATGTATGATTTTATGTCCAGTGCCAGTAACAATGGAACAGTAGCAATGAATGAATTAAGGTATAAGTGACTAATTGAAAAAGATACTAATCACTAGGAATAAGTGCTAATGCATATTATGTAAACTAAAAATGTCAACTTTATAATTGCTTCACGTGGTTTTGTGTGTGAAAGTATAGGCTACTGTAACGTTACCTCCCACCGGCTGCATGTGAGCATGAACAGAGAGAAGGGCAGCGCGGTGCCGGTCATGGCATGTGTGGAGGGCATGCTGTACTCCGTATTGTAGAACACCTCCACTTTAACCACAGGAGGAGATGCAGGACGCCTCCACCGGACCAGGTCTTTCGTGGACTGACCGAAGAACAGCACCCAGGCCCACACCACGATGATCTGCCGGCTCACATAGGGGTCGACGTTCCACATCAAGAATGGGAAGAACACGATGAAAAACATCTCATTGCCCAGCTCGGTACCAATGGTGAAGAGATAGAAGAGAAACTTGTTCTCGATAATGAACTCCTGGCCAACATCACCAGTCAAAGAGTTCCTGCGTAAAGGCTTCACTCTGCCTTTTGGGTCCCTCTCGGTCTCTCGCTCCGAGGGTGCGTTGAAAGAAGCAGAGGGACATTCGTCCCGTTCAACATTTCCAGCGGTATTTAAACTTTTTCTCAACCTTTGGCCCGGGAGTCCTTGTGCTGAATCCCCACTAGCCGCGCGCTCTTCCTGACACTGCCCCACGCAAGCACCGTTGACCGCAAGCTTCGCCTCACTCTCGCCACCCTCGGTTGTTTTTTTAGGAAACGTCCCGCGGACGCCGCAAAACTGCTGGAATCTGGCGACATGGCAGGGATCCTGTAGGTATCGACAAAGGCAAACGAATCTGCGGAGCCCCTCGCTTGCCATGGTAAAACCGAAAGGGCTCTTACCCCGAATTAATATCAAACGCGCTGCTCGTGAGGTGATGTAAACACTAGCGCGTGCAAAGCTGCGCTAAACAATAGCAGATTATATTGTTCGGCGCATAGCCATAGCCTACACTCCTTACGTCTTCAAACCAAAAGAGCCATTGGTCAAGTAGAGTGGCTGGCTATTTGACTAGCTAGGAAGTACCCGTCCGTTATTAAACAGGGAGGGCGAGAGATGAGGAGGCATGTACGTAGTTGAAGGCGGGGACGCGCGCTAATGACGCATGGTAAGTCCCGGTCATTCTCAATTACGGTCAGCACAGCAGACGATATTAATAATACATTGTAATAATAACTAGCATGAAACTGATAGATCTCAAAATTAGGTCAAATGAGACTCATCAATTAATCAGGAACGATATGAGTCCGAATAATAAATCGTCCTCAGTTGTCTACTACGCGTAATATATTCATTGGATATTGACGTGTTTGGTGTAATTTTCAAATGTAAATCATCGAACTGGACGACATTTCTGAAACAGCTTGTTTGTACATTTTTACGTGGTACCTGTTACTTTTCTCTACGCTGGTCAGGCCCCACCAATCATCACACTCGTTTGTAAATAGCCTAAGCATTTTGTAGGCATTGCTTTATTTGTACGAATAATGGAAAAATACTCTCTTAAAATGATTCTTTGCATCAGACTCAGAGACAAAACCGTCAAATAAGATTTGATTGTGACCTCTGAATTTTCGGTTTTGTAAGCAGTCAGGCGCCACCCGAAGGACAAAAAAAAAATATAGCCTATTTCATTAATCAAAATTTTAACCTGTGCGAGACCAAGAAGGCCTATATTATATATATATATATATATATATATATATATATATATATATATATATATATATATATATATATATAAAAACATTTAAAATCACAATAAATCATAAATAAAAAAAAAAATCAATAGCACGTAAATTTAATTTGGCTCATGAAATAGGCTAACTCACAATTTAGAATTTTCTAATAGGACTACACATATTTCGTAATTTCTTATTATTGCCAAAATATTATAATGATACTTTCATTTTTAGTAGGGCTACTTGCTGATACAGAGTATAGTATATTCAATGCACTAGTTAAACAATTGGAGTAGAGAAAGTAAAAGAATATGAGTAAAATTAGTTGGCTTGATTGATTTAGCAAATAAATACTTCTTCACTGTCAGAAAAAAAGGTACATTGTTGTCACTGGGGCAGTACCCTAAGCCAGGTACAAAACCAAAAAGGTACTAATATGTACCTTTAAGGTACTACTATGCACCTTTAAGGTACTAATATGTACCATTTAGGGGTGAGTAAGGTACAAAGATGTACCTTTTCAGTTTTGTACCTTAGGGTACCGCCCCAGTGACAGCACTGTGCCTTTTTTTCTGAGAGTGTTTCAGGTTATTTTCACACCTTATTATGCCTGTTTAAATCTACGCTATTGTAGGAGCTAGCTTCTGTCATACTTTCAGACTCAGTGTTAATTATATTGCTCTATCATATTTCATCTTTCATTTAATATCACTGTAAATATCTTAAGATGCTCCAGAGAATTTTTTTCTACAGCGGTTCAAACTTTTTTTTATACCAGTGAAACATCACAATTTTCAGGTAGCCTGCATTCTTCACTGTGTAAATTAAATACAGAATCATTCTTATCAATGTTATCAGTTAAGAGCTGGTGATTTTATTTTGTTGTTAGATGAATATCAAGGACGAAGACATCAGTAGGTTTTTTAAGCTGCTGTCACTTTAAGAGCTGCACGTATCCAACATACTGTTACACTCACCTTTCTCAACTATGTGCACTTATACTATGCTTGCCGATACAGGCATTTGACATAATTGTGTGTGAATTTGTCCATTCAAGCGCAAGACGACGTGAAAGAACTCCATTCAGTAGGTTATTCGCACTCTCTAAACGCCGCTTTCTGGGTGCTTCGAATGTTTGCACACAGAAAGCTTCTGGAAAACATCATGTGATTATGGTGCCGCTTTTTTCTAATAATGTAGAGAACTAAAGGCAAGGAATGCAAAAACTTGTTAAAAAATTGAAAGAAAACAAAGGTGTTAAATGAGTCAATAAAAGGTCAGTTTGGCTCATGAATGCTTTCTGATTTTGAATTTACGGATCAGTTATCTTAATTTAAAAGGGAAAAGGAAAATTGACACAAAAAAAAAAGTTGTTTTGCGAATCTGCGGTTTCGGTTGATAAGCAGAATTTGGTAACTTTCCTCATTTAGTAAAGGTTTCTTGTGAACGCATGCCAGGATATGTGTAATGAGAAGTTCTGATGACACTCGTAACACTGCATCTCATGGGTTTAAATTGACTTGACAGAGCAGCACTACACCAAGACTGGATTCTGAACTCTCATGGTGATTACAACAGTGGTGTGACAATGTGAGCACACCAGACTTGAAATGAAAGCATGAAACGGGGTTTGTGGTCAGATGACAGGGTTTCCCCTAACTGAATCGTGTTTCATTTACCCTGTGGGACCATCATACTACGTCATACTCGCGGCCACTGTGTAAAAGAGGGGTGTCAATGACGCTTCATAAAATAAAATGGAAAAAAAAATAAGAGCACCCAAGGTGCAGTGAGGTTAAACATTTGCCCACTAGAGGGAGACTTTACACAGCTATTCATTTACTCCCAGCCTTAATTATAATATTTTTAATGATTTGGCTGAAGCTTCATGAAGAGCATCAAGGCTTTCTAAAAATATAAATGCTCATCTAAATTTGATGAAGTTATTGTTAAACACCTGTGCTTTCCCATTACAAACAATGCATCCAGCTAAGCAAGAAAGAAGGAGATTTGTATTTCATACCAGAAATGCACTAGGAGGACTGCAAGAGCTCTTTATTATTATAAAATAAAACACTGAAATGCATAATGCAACATCTTAATTTTATGTATAGATGCTAGGATGGGGGAAAAAAGAAGCCATTTTGTTCTATTCATGTTTTAGTTAGTTAATGACTGTCCAGTGTGATTTAGTCATTTCACCACTTGAATCTTCTCTGGTCTTTGCGTTTCACTGAAAGAGAAAATTATAAAATATTATACATGCTAGTTAAATGTATCACAGTAAAATTGTGTTTATTGAAACCATACTTACAAGCATTTTTGTCTTCCTCCATCACACTAAGAAGCCAGTCCTGTATCTGTTCTGGCTCCCCTTTTTTAGAGAAAAGTGAACATGTCAGCACCAATTTCTGACCCAAAATTTGAACTACCATTGTGATCAAAAGAGGTTTAGTTTCTAAAAGAAGGCCTTAGCCAATTCTGACCTGGCTTGCCAAAGTTTTGGTAGGTTCTGGTCCTGAGGGATGGCGGTCTCCCTTTACGACCAAACAGGGCTTGGTCAGTTCCAGAGCCTGACGCTACCATCTCAAGCTTTCTGTGGCGCCTAGATTTTCTTCCCTTTACACCATGTGCCAAAGCCATGTGAGGAGAAAAACAAACTGTCTACAACATGAGTTTTTCTTTCTTCTAATGAACAAGAGATATTTTAAAGGCACAATATGTACGATTTTTGGATTAATTTTCAAAAATCACTAGAACAATGTTATATATTTTGTTGACTTGTGTTCTTACATTATCCCAAATGTTTCCAAGAATTATTTAAATCCAGAGAAATACGCCATTTTAACCAGGACACATGTCTGTGCGTTGCCTATCAAGTACATTACACCTGTGTTACCCTCGATTTCCAAGGGTATTATTTTATTTTAAAGAAACCATGGAAACATAAAAAATGCTTTAATATATTACGTACTTTATTAGTGTTAACCCCTAACGCTAACATTAGACAGGGAAGCAACTGTTTGGATACATTAATTGACAGAAAACTAATCAATGTCAAGAGCAGCATAACTTGTGTACGAGAAGCGGGTTCAACTATAATAAGAAGTGGGATGTTGTTAGAGGAATGATTAATCTAAATTCAAATAAGGAAAAAAAAATGCAGGTTATAAATGAATATGATAAAGCAAATAAATTTAATAACATATAAAAATAATAATTTCATAAACTATTTGATTTGGCTGTGAGTGGTAGTATCGATAAATGTAGAGACCTGCTTGGTTCAGTAATATGTGATTTCACCCAGGATAGGATTGAAATTATGTCACTCGAATTTTTAAAGGGCTGCATGCTAAAAAGTCTAGGTGGCCTAATGGTGTCAGCTCTTTTACTTAAAACATTTGTTGATGGATTAAACCCTGCATGGAGTCCATTATTTCAGTTATCAGTCGATACTGGCAATATTCTCACATTATGGGAAAAAGCAGTCATTATTCCTGTCTCAAAAAAAACATCCACCACAGGAAAATAACGACTTTAGACCAGTTGCTTTAACGTCCATAGCCATAGTGATCAAATAATACATTACCGGAAGAAGTGATCGTCTGTGGAATAATTATAGGTCTGCAAAATCAAGACCCGTCATCAAGCTATGCCTTTCTTTTGAATAAGCAAACTCTGGTGGTGATAAATTACATATTGTGGCTTTAAAGAATGTCGCTAACTAGACAGTTGATGGACCCCAATGACTTCCATAGTAGGAAAAACAATTCAATGGATGTCAATGAGGCTCATCAACTGTTCGATTACCAACAATTCTTTAAAATATATTTTATGTTCAACAGAAGAAAGAGACTCATACAGGTTTGGTACAACATCAGGGTGAGTAAATGACAATTTAAATTTTGGGTGAACTTCCCCTTTAAGAACACACACTGCCTTGATTTACAAACTCATGTTCGGCGCATGTCAAGGAACATTGCGACAAATGGGACAGTTTCAAAACGTTTCAAAAACAAAAACTCATGACCCCTTTAAACTAAACAATGGCATTAGTCATTTTTTTGTACCATACTCAACTGAAGCAACAAGCAAAGCAGCATTTGTAGCAACAAGAAAATCTCAAACCTTTGACACGTGACCATATGATTTGGACTTGATGGCGGCAAGCAGATCAGCTCTACTGGAGGACTGTAGAAACACAAGGCCACAAGGTCTTTCAGAAATTCAGACACATTTTTCCACCCATCCATAACAAAGTTTATTTACTATGTATTTACTAACGTTCTTAGCAGGGGTTAACTTGCCTCTGATTTCTGAGTGGTTTCCTTTTTAGATTCATTATCCTTTGCAGCCTGAGTACAAATGTAATAATGCAACACTAGTAAGACAGTTATATAAACTGAACTAGTCAATGCATAGTTTTAGAAGTCCAACTCACTGCGATTTTGTCCTGCCACTGTTGGTACTCAAAAGTAGATTTCCGAAGCAAATCTGTCAGGTTAAGTAGCGTCACTCCAGATGATGTGGGCATTGACGATTTCTTCAGTCTCTCATAATGACCGTGAATGTTTGCAATTTCCTGCATATCAAGAATTTTTTTTTAATTATCTATGACCAATCATTTCAAATTATCTAGATGACCAGAGAGATTATACAGTCAGAATCAAATCAAGAAATATTGCACACAAAAAAAAATAATCCACTATACTAAATACTCACTTCTAGCATTTCAAAGGAAGCAAGTTCAGCCACTCTGTCCTTGCGGGCCCGAAACTCTTCATTCACATTATGCTGAACTCGTTCGCTCGCTTCAAATGTCAGCTGTGAGTCAGTCACATTTAAGAGTTCAGACACTGTTGAAGATACACCCCAAAACACAATAGCAGAGGTAGAACCTGCTGACCTTCTTGGGCATGGCGGTGAAATAAAAGGCCTTAGCTGACAAAAGACTTTTAAAGATGTAAACAACATCCAAATGCTGGCAACTTTTTGCCTCCGTGATAAGCTTCTGCAAATCGTTCCAGTCTTTCAAAGCAATCCTGATCTGAGTAAAACAGACACAATCAACTGTACCTTTCTCATATTCAAAAGCAATTTACAGGTAATGCAAAATCGTCGGTCTTGATTAAAGAGTGTGAAAAAATTTAGACACTGATCACCTTTTCCTTAGGCCAAACAAGTTGTGTGTTGTAAAGGCCATAGAGCATATACAGCCCCCCCACACGAATTTGAAAGCTGTATGGGGGCAGAGCATATCTGTAGGCAATGGTGAAAGAGAGCCGCGTGAAGGATCTGCTCTCGTGGTTGGAATGAGTTCCACTGATGGAAAAAGACAGCAGAGTGACCAAAATACATTTCTCATTTCATATTTACAAAAACAGTAACAACTAAATGTTTAAAAACTGCATTTTATCCTACTTTTTTCCCTTCTGAAATAAATTATATTGTGCAGAATGTTCTGGCTGATTGTTTGCATACAGTAAAAGTTAATGAAGCTGACTTTCAAGTTGCAAAAATTAAAAAAGACCAGTAAAAATGATCCATGACAATACACACACACACAAGTATGGATCATCAGATCTGACATCAATTATGATTAGTCATTAGACACAAAAGTACCAATGACATCTAACTTCACTGATGTCAAATCAAACCAAATTTTCTAATTCAACTTATTGACTTATAAGGTCAAAAAAGAAAATTATGACATTTAATCACGAACCTTTCATTCCAAGCCTATAAGACTTTCCTTTTTCTGGGTAACAAGACTTGAGAAACTATCGTGATGTATCACCTCAAGATGCAATCTAATCCCGTTTACATGAAATACGTCTGCTCCCGAGCAGGTTTAAGCTAATGGACCTGTTGCTATGACAGTAAGTCCAGTATGAGCTTCGAAGAACCAAACAATCTGAGATCAAGCCAAATCGTCAACAGTCTAATCCAGCCGAGTTAGCAACGTACAAAGAACAGGCCCCAGGCCCAGAAAACGTTCCTGTTCGCATCTTGACGTCATCGACTGACGAAACACGCCTCTACAGAATAATAAGCATGTGTAATTCAGTAGCCCCGCCCACCGACTCATCTGATCACGCTAGCCAGCAGCAATAAAGATGCTGAAGAAGATAGCAAGATATTGCGCTATTCCTGGTTGCGGAAGAACCTACAGTCTATGGGAAGAACACAGTCGCTGCATAAGCTTCCTTCTGATCCTAATATTAGGAATGTGTTTGAACTTTATTTTTAATGAAGTTCCAGCTGACGTGAGGAAGACAGTGGTGTTCACTTCATTTTACCGCGCGATCGTTTGTAAACAAATCTCACAATGCTATTCTTCTTTATTGGATCCGACAGGAGGAATGGTGCAACACACTTATGTGAGTAAAATGTGTTTTTTATATGTAATAATACTGCATTGTTATAGATCGTTTTGCTTATGTGTACGTGTCTAACAGAACATAGCTTTAGCATGCTGGACTCAGACACGTATGGGCCAGGGCTCGCTAAGCGTGATGTATCACCTCAAGATGCAATCTAATCCCGTTTACATGAAATACGTCTGCTCCCGAGCAGGTTTAAGCTAATGGACCTGTTGCTATGACAGTAAGTCCAGTATGAGCTTCGAAGAACCAAACAATCTGAGATCAAGCCAAATCGTCAACAGTCTAATCCAGCCGAGTTAGCAACGTACAAAGAACAGGCCCCAGGCCCAGAAAACGTTCCTGTTCGCATCTTGACGTCATCGACTGACGAAACACGCCTCTACAGAATAATAAGCATGTGTAATTCAGTAGCCCCGCCCACCGACTCATCTGATCACGCTAGCCAGCAGCAATAAAGATGCTGAAGAAGATAGCAAGATATTGCGCTATTCCTGGTTGCGGAAGAACCTACAGTCTATGGGAAGAACACAGTCGCTGCATAAGCTTCCTTCTGATCCTAATATTAGGAATGTGTTTGAACTTTATTTTTAATGAAGTTCCAGCTGACGTGAGGAAGACAGTGGTGTTCACTTCATTTTACCGCGCGATCGTTTGTAAACAAATCTCACAATGCTATTCTTCTTTATTGGATCCGACAGGAGGAATGGTGCAACACACTTATGTGAGTAAAATGTGTTTTTTATATGTAATAATACTGCATTGTTATAGATCGTTTTGCTTATGTGTACGTGTCTAACAGAACATAGCTTTAGCATGCTGGACTCAGACACGTATGGGCCAGGGCTCGCTAAGCGTGATGTATCACCTCAAGATGCAATCTAATCCCGTTTACATGAAATACGTCTGCTCCCGAGCAGGTTTAAGCTAATGGACCTGTTGCTATGACAGTAAGTCCAGTATGAGCTTCGAAGAACCAAACAATCTGAGATCAAGCCAAATCGTCAACAGTCTAATCCAGCCGAGTTAGCAACGTACAAAGAACAGGCCCCAGGCCCAGAAAACGTTCCTGTTCGCATCTTGACGTCATCGACTGACGAAACACGCCTCTACAGAATAATAAGCATGTGTAATTCAGTAGCCCCGCCCACCGACTCATCTGATCACGCTAGCCAGCAGCAATAAAGATGCTGAAGAAGATAGCAAGATATTGCGCTATTCCTGGTTGCGGAAGAACCTACAGTCTATGGGAAGAACACAGTCGCTGCATAAGCTTCCTTCTGATCCTAATATTAGGAATGTGTTTGAACTTTATTTTTAATGAAGTTCCAGCTGACGTGAGGAAGACAGTGGTGTTCACTTCATTTTACCGCGCGATCGTTTGTAAACAAATCTCACAATGCTATTCTTCTTTATTGGATCCGACAGGAGGAATGGTGCAACACACTTATGTGAGTAAAATGTGTTTTTTATATGTAATAATACTGCATTGTTATAGATCGTTTTGCTTATGTGTACGTGTCTAACAGAACATAGCTTTAGCATGCTGGACTCAGACACGTATGGGCCAGGGCTCGCTAAGCCCAACGTCCCGGGCAGGCCGATGTATCTCATTATATTCCTTTTCTGTTGTTCTCTCACTCTGGACTTGACATTTGAAGGGCGCACGCGTAAGTGTATGTGTGTGGTTCACGGTTATATCGAACGATCGCGCGGGCTATGTAATGCAAAAATAATAGTCCAATCAATAGTGGGTGGATGAGAAATAAATCATTGTGTTTGTTTGATAAAGACGTACTTGAATCATTCCGGTTGCCGCTTTCAAAACAACCCCTCCCTCATGTGAACTGAACTGAACGGGGCATAGATATGACAGGAGCTGAAGCTTATTAAATATGCAAATCTTAGCCAATTCTAGCCGTGGGTGTTTACTTCCAAGTCTCCAGTGCCGCACACCCATCAAAACCCAGCATTGAGGAGAGACCCTCAAAACAAGGCATATTTAATTAGCTTCAACATATTAATTTGCGTCACACTAAAAAAAAAAAAAAATTCTCATATTAGTTTGCGTTCATTCATTCATGCAACCTCATCCTGTCTGCAAATCCAGTCTCTTGTTTACAATGAATCCGTGATGAAATGAAGGAACAAACGTGCAATGTCTTCCCCACGTTAGTTGGATATTCGTTAACAATAAAGTTAATCAATGCATTCATAATATTTGAATCCTATGCAATATATTGCTTAGAAGTTGGATCCGGTTTAGCTCTGTTTAGGCCTATGTCATGTCAGGCACGAGTCAGTGGGTGGGGGCTACAGAATCAGTATCACGCCTGGGTAACAGAAAATGGGCAAAGACTCGGGACGTGGGCGGAGCGGAGATGACGCATGACCGATAGACAGTGGATAATGGCTATCCAGCTGTCAATCAAAGTGGCCATGCCATTAATTATACAGAACTTTTAAGCTTTATATAATGTAAACAAACGAGTTAATAAAAGCTTTTCTTTGACTAACAAGGAAGTTTTCAGGAGTCAGCACTTAAACTTACAGGATATTCTTATATCACTACCTTTTATTCTCAATGCATGACCCCTTTAAAATATATTTTGTGATCCACAGAAAATTAAGTCATACAAATTTGGAACAATATTATGTTGAGTAAATACAGCAGATTTTTTTGGGTGAAGTCCGATTGCTCAAACACAATCGGGTTCTCTGGAATAATAATTAAATTCTCCTTAATGGTGTTGGACTTGTGATTTGTTTTAAAGCCTATTAAAAAAGCCACATCAAATAAAAAACTTGATTTTCACAACAGAGGGAATGTCTAACTTACAAAAAGACACTAGAGAACTCCATCTCCCTCCAGATGGCAGAAAACGTCACATACCGAACCGTCTCGGTTTGCTGGAAGCGGCCCAGAAGCTCCTCGCAGTCGCTTTTGAAAGACGCCCAGTAGTACTCGCACTGCTTCTCTATCCAACCACACAATTACATGAGAACCCAACAGAGATATCAATATCTAAAATCATCTTTACAGTAACTTACTCTGCGCCATCACCTTACGCAGGTCCTCTAACTTCTCTGTTAACAGTCCTCTATCACACTTTTAATAGTGATTAGGTGAGGCCTGTGCACCTGTGTGCGATTTAATTTAACCGAGTAGATGCTGTGGCGGGCGCGTTCTTGTATGTGGCCGGCCGACACACACAAGGCAGAGCAGGTTATTTTTTCATAAGAAACAGTTTAAGCTTTCAAATTCTGTCAATTTTATTACGAAAGTCAAACAAAAAATGCCGAGTGGCGCTCTTTATGTGACGTGACACCCCCAAGTTCAAGCGGCAGCTAGTGCGGCAGTGCGGCACGTGAACCGATTCGACAAATAGGTCTAGGCCTTCAAATTCTCAAAACCTTAGAGAACTTGGTTCAGAGAAGCAAGTTATTGTTTTAGCAATTTTGTAACTATAAAAAATTGTATAATGTAATCAGGTTTCCAGTGCCTTCCAGCATTCAATCACGATTATAATAAAACTTTTTTCTTTTAAAAATGCAATAGCCTAAAACTATTTTATATTTTAAAACAACCCTGCGATACTGCAGTGCTTAGGCTAATGTAATTATATTTTGATTAAAATTACGCAGACCTAAATTTCCCTTAAACTACTAGTTCACACACACACACACACACACACAAAAAAACCTTTCTTCAGAAGGACTTTATTAACCCCCTGGAGCCTTGTGGAGCAGTTATGATGGATAGATGGACTTTTATAGCTTGCAGGTCAGACCCACATCAAGATGAAGTTGGGTCTGGGAAGGAACATACTTTTGGAATGGTTTAATCCAGGGGGCGGGATGAACGGTTGTCATTAGGATAGCGCTACAACCAACCAAGGTGAAGTGGAGCTAGATGATAGATTAAACTTTTGCCATATCCAGTCGGCAAAACTACGAACAAATCTTCCTTTTTTAAGAATGACTTCAGTGCCGTTCTTAGTTCTTTTCTCAAAGAAAAACATAACTCCAAGTCTTCTAGAGTCGCAGCCAAAGCCGATTCAAAAGACTGCGTTCGCCATCTTTATTTACAACTCTGCTACTGCAAGTACAACTCTGCTGTCATTATGTTTACCCGCACACCGACTCCATACACGATGTGATTGGCCTGACCAGAGTTTTGTTTTTCCAGCGAGAGTTGCTTAAACAACCCCCCGGCAGCAAATTAGATTTGCTACTGCTATGGTGCGTCAAGATTTCTAGGCTAGCACTTTTATGGAAGCAACAATAACTGCCATTGTAAAGCTTGGAAGAGCGAGGACTTTTTTAATAGAATTCTGATTGCATTCGTCTGAAAGAAGAATGTCACATACACCTAGGATGACTTGAGGTGCTAATTTTCATTTTTGGGTGAACTATCCCTTTAAGTCAATTGAAATGTGCGTCACAAAATTCTGGTCCACAATTGTCTTTTACTGATTTTTGCAATAAACAATACATTTAGTGTTAAGAGAATAAAGAAGAAGACTGGAGACTGCAGAGATAAATGAACAGAAGATTACAATAACAAAAAGAAAATGTCTTTCCTATTGAAAAACAAGATAAAAGGTCATAAAATATTTGCAGGACATTGTCAACAGGCTGACAGTCATCTGAAAGCATAACAACAAATATTGTCTTAAAACTAAGCATTCATGTCCTAATGCCATTATAAATACTTGTAAAACGGTGACAAATGATACATCAGCTTTGCATGATCTAAAACTGCTCATGATGAAGAAAAATGGTTACCAGCTAGGACTTCTTACAAGCATTAAGCATCTACCACATAGAGAAACAAATAAAATGACCCCTAAAATATAAAAATCTATTGCATAATTAAACTATAAATCTGTTAACCTCTTTGAGACAAAAACCATGATGAGAACATCAGAACATGATTGTGAATTCCCTTTTTTGCACATTCTTCATTACTTCCAATGTCTCTTTTGCTGTTCAAGAGAAAACTGAAAGTTATGCTAGCAAATATCAATGCAACGAAAAGCATCACTCACAAATATCCAACAGCTTTTACCATTGAGCCTATGAGTGCACACACACACACACAGCCTTTACGTAACCGTTACACAACGAAACAGAGAAAAAATAAATTGTTCAATCTTTCATTAAAAGTACATATTCGTAAAAATGGTTTTGTATATTGCATGGACTGCTGGTATTCTGTCTTAAGAAAATAGACTATTGTGCGACTGTAGCTACAATACACACGCTTTGGGGGGGATAAAACACAACGGGAGGCTTTTAGGAGAAAGTAGGGAATCCAGAGGGAGTGCGGGAGATTGTACGCATCGGCATGTTGGGGCAAGTTGTACATTTGACATTAAGGCTATTATCTCTTGTGATGCCACTGTAAAGTTACATTATGCTCCTGTCTCTAGGCCCTCTACACACTGGGATGGACTCTCTCTGGGCTCCTCTTCGCGTCACTGACGGTATCAATAGAAGGTGCAGGTCATTTGTTACATTTTTAAAACACTGGGGTTTATAGAGAACAATAGGGTGTGGAATAAAAGGGGACATATGGAGGCAGATTTCAGGGATCATGGGGGTCAAGGGGCGAGAGAGAGGGATGCAATGTCCAGAATCGCTAAACACAGCGGAGTTCAGTTGACTTGGTCCAGAGCACGCAGGAGCTCCTCTCCCTGGAGCAGATGATGGCGGTCCTGCACGGGAGCGTTGACCTCGCAGTCATATCGTGTCAGCTGAGGCAGCCCACCGCGGCCTTCTAAAGAACTGCACAACAGACGACTGGCCACATCTACAGTCAGAGGGGAAAGAATACAAACTGATTTACTGAAAACTGTATAATATGCACATGCTAAGATTCCACTCGAACAATGTCAGGTGGCGTTGCCTTCAAGTAAAAAGTAATAAAATATCTGCCCTACTAAATACATACTTTTTTTCCAAAAAATATCTAATTATATATTTAAATCATGAATTTTGTTTTCCAGTTGTTGCTTTTTCTTAAAAACAAAGCTAAAAAAAATTAGTGACATTTTAATTTAAAAAAATTACACCAAACTACTTTTCTCTAAATTCTTCCACCAAGAATTTCATCCAACAACATATACATTTTTACTTAAAGTTTCATACTGAAAACTTTTCATACTAAAAATGTATGTACCTTTATGTTTTACTTCTGTTTCATACTGACTTCCATAAAATAGATTGTACCATGATGATGGTCTCGTCACTCACCAGAGGGCAGTATAAGAATGGTTTTGTTTCCCCCGAGCACACCCGATCCTTTAACTTCTAAAACCTTTGTCCTTTTTCCAGGCTCTATAGCACCGTCCACACTCTGAAGCAAGGCACCCTGCAAGAAATAGTAGACTGGTCATTAGCATTAAGGTTACATGGAAAACGTCTCAAAAAGAGCACTTATTTATCAGCCGTGCTTCCCTTTAAGTTACAAATGTATGCAAAAAATTTAATGGAATACATAGGGCATAAAACAACTGAACGCAATAAAATATTAATATTAAAAATAACATTTAACAAATTAAAGTATACTTATATTTATGCATCTTTACATACAATCTTTGTATAAAATCTAACATACTGACCAGTCCAACAGCCTCAGAAAGTGATGTCACTTCCTCCAGCTTTCTCTTACGTTGGATATTCTGCATGGCTAACATCTTTGGAGACAGCTCTCTGATAAATTAGAGCAACAAACAGAAGATCAGATAACCTATAAGTAATTTAATCTGAAGGAAGGAAGTCAAAAAAGGAAGAAAGTCAAAAGCTTGCAGTTTATAACGGATCAGCAGCAAGTTGTGCCAGTGCTTTACCTGTTGTTGAGCTGACTGTCGCTCTGCGGGGTGGGGGATCTTGCCGGGGAAGTGTCTCGACTGCCACTGAAGGGCGAGACGGGAGCACTGCACACCTCCTGCAGCAGATGCAGAGGTGAAGGGGCCCGTGACGATGGCTCCTGTTTCACTGCACTGCTGGAGGAAGAGGCTGGAGATGCGGGTGAGGGTAAGGGCTGGAATAGAGAGCTCATGGACGAAACAGAGAGTGAGCTGGAGGGGAGCGGTTCCAGTGGAGAGGGGATGCGCAGCTGGTAGTCGTCATCCATCGGGATGTATGGAGCCAGCATTTCTAAGTCGAGATCATCCATGGCCTAGAGGTCACAGAAAATGTGTGTTCTGAAGTTTATGCAAATGCATAAGGACCATTATAGATGATATATATGAAGGACAAAGGTTTACCTGGGAGTTTAAGGGGGTCTTTGCTTCGGTATCAATCGCAAACAGTTTTTCAACCTGGTCTAGTTTGAATTCAGTACTGATGTCTGGGTCCACTTGAAAAAAGTAATCCATGGGGCTGTTGGGCTAGGAACAAAAACAAAACAACTAAAGTAAGTCTTTGAGACATGCAGGATCTTGTTAGCCCTAAAAAAGCAGCAATCATTTTGAAATGAGCAACAATACCGGCTTAAAAATAGCAAGCATTTAATTTGTAGTTTACCCCTGAAGAGCCGATTCCAGATGTGGAGGGTTTGTTTGTGGAGTCTGGAACATGATCAGAAGCAGAGCTGAAAGGAAAGTCCTCCGCTCCGGTCTCTAGTTTTGAAAGAACGGGGGTGGAGTCACTGGGTGTCAGAGCAGACAGACTGATGGGCAGCTTCTCGCTGCTGGAGGGCAGCATGACATCATTGTAAAGGGGCACTTCCTTCAGCAGCTGCATGTCAGAGTCTGGAGGGAATTGAATACTGTTAATTATTATTGGCAGCACACCAAAGAATTAAGTGATTTCATTTCTTACTAAACTAAGATTATGAATCCATTTTTTTCAAACCGCCTTAGAGGATAAGTAAATGTCTTGTACATGTTTCCATATTTACAAGATTAAAAGGTTGCAAAGGGAACATATTTGATTATGTAATGGTACAGTACACTACCACTAAAAAGTTTGGGGTCAGTAAGACTTTTTTTTGACAATAACTTAATACTTTTATTCAGCAAGAATGCATTAAATTAATCAAACCTGAAAGTAAAGACTTTTACATTGTTACAAAAGATTTTGATTTCAAATAAATGCTGTTCAATGTTTTCAACACTGATAAAAATAAATGTTTCTCGAGCACCAAACAACAACATAGAATGAATTCTGAAGGATCATATGACACTGAAGACTGGAGTAATAATGCTGAAAATTCAGCTTTGCCATCACAAGAGTAAATTACATTTTATAATTCCCATTAAAATAGCAGTTATGCTATTTTATTAACAATTATTTTAAATTGAAATATTTTAATATATTTTTTGAACAAATACTATGAGACTGCATAACTGCATAAGAGATGCCACCCCAAAAATTCTTACTGACCTCAAACTTTTGAATGGTAGTATATACAATATATACACATACTTTTCTTTTTCTTTTTTACTTTAAATAAGAACATGTGGGAAGGAAGCATTCATTCAAGTTGCAGGAATGTCATCTATGGCTAAACGGGATTGAGAACGATGAAAATGAGTATAAATATAATAATAAACACACTCTTTGCTCATGTTGACTCAAACTGCCAGCTCTCATTGAAAGCTAAGGTCTTCTGTTTCTTGCAATCTCTGTCAAAGTGAGCAAAGCTTCACTTGTTCCATTTAAAAATGTAACCATCCACCAGAAAGCACCTGAGTTGTTGAAGTCCAAAGAGATGAAGGTGTCTCCTGCTGCAGGTGCCAACACAGTGAGGGCCTCAGGCTCCATTTTAAGCTTCTCGTAAAGCTCAGAGCTCTCCATGGGACACTTGTCACCTTCTGGTTTGAAGAGTTTGAGCATGTCCAACTCAGGCGCCTCATCTTCCATTTCCTGGCTCTCTGTCTCTACAGCCTTGGGCTCCTTCACTGTCTGCTGCAGTGAAAGGACAACATCCCCCTCCACAATGCCACTGGACAGGACAGAATAATAGTTACATTATAAATATCATCACAGATGCATTTGTGATTATATTTACATACAAATAATACATCAGAGATTCACTAAATGTTTCTATAAAAATACTGGTCCATTGTAGAGATGAAACAAAACTCTAATCATACCTTAAAACGTAGTTGACGCAAACAATGCACTGGGGCTGTGAATTCTTGGGATTGTAGATAACGGTGGCCTGAGTCTCCACCCAAACAAAACCACCTTTCTTAGCCATCATGCGGTATTGGCCTGTGGTAGCCTGGCCCTTTGTGAACACTGGGAAAAATAGAATTCCCCAATTAGAAAAATATTTTTGGTAGCAATTTTGTATGTTAAAGTAAAACCTCTATCATGATCAGCTATGGCTCGTTCCCACTTAGAAGTGCGGTATGGTTCAGTACGTTTCTCGAAGCTAAACCCTGATCCAACCGCATCCTTATGATAGGCGCAGTGTAGCGATTGACATCATTCTCGGACGTAGAAGAAAGCAACACAGTAAACAACAGCAGATCTTGTTCTCGCTTCTCGGCATGTGGCTGTTGTAACAAGACAACGACGCGCTTTGTTTGAGCCAAGGCTGCAGGCTACAAGGAAACACACAGCCGAAAAAGCCTGCGCAAATGACGATCCTCTGATCAATGTTCTGTAGTGAGTATAGCTCCACCCTTTAGTACCGGACTACTGTGCTAGGTACCCCAACAGAGAAGGGTGCCAAAAAAGTGGTATGGACGGTTCGGAATTAGGGTACCATTCACAACTTCTGACCGTACCAAACTGTACTAAACCATACCGCCCAGTGGAATCGAGCCAGTAGATATTGTCCCCTGTGTGAAATTAGTAAACTATGCCCAACGATTATCTAAATCTAGATACTCACGGTTGTGATGCGTCTTGGTGAGGTGATCTGAATCCAGGGCGTGATAGTATTCGTACACTGACCTGTTCAGCAGATCATCTGGCTCATATCCCATCAGCTCTGTGATCCTTTGGGAAAGAGTCACAATTGAGAAGATTGTGTGTATTAGCTACATGCTGAAACATTAATTTAATTTAATGGTTAGTTAATAGTTTTAGTTAAGAAGAACATCATTTTTCAAAACAAAACAGTTCTGCATTTCTGGCTCTTCCGAAGTATAGTCTATGTAATTGCTTCACGATTAGCAGAGGCTTAAATATCACCACTGGCTTCTGCCACTAGGTGGTGTTAATACCATTCGTAAAAGTACAGAACACAGGGTTTTGTTTTTTTGCATGCTAAACCAGCTCAGCAGCATTGCTTTTATTTAAAGAGATGTAAACAACTCATAGGCATTCATTGCTACGTATAGATACCATCAAGGTGAACACAAACACAAAAAGAAAAGACAAATGTGTAATGGGAAAATTAAGTGGGGAAGGCAAGGGCAAAAGCCTTCACATTGAAACAATAAAGGGAAGAAAGGAATGAAGATGTCTGCCAATCTGTGTATTACTTAATCTGGGGGGAAATTTGATTGCCGTTTTCTATATATGACAGCATTACATCTCTCTGCTAACCTTTCATCACAGTATGAGAACTTCATGTCCAGAGTGTGACGGCTAAGGAAGGTCTTGCTGTCCAGAGGCACCTCGATGTTTGAGGGATGAGGAATGGGCTCACAGATGAGCACAAGGTAGGTCAGAGGGGGCTCTTTAAAGCCAGAGTCTCCTGAATCCTCGCTCCGCTCCTGCACACGGACATGACCAACGCAGTGAAGAACCTGTATCAGGAAAGAGAAGAGGGAAACGGTCTTTCTCAGTCTATTTATAGCAAGTCAGACATATATAAAAATCCCTAAAAGGATGCTCTACACACAACAGAACTCAAGTTTCCTTTTCTTCTTCCTGGTTACATTTTGTGTATACTTGCAATGTCACCAAAATTAATTCATAATTTAAAACAAAGTCAGGGAAATAGAATCTTATCTTCTAAATCAAATACCTAAAAATCTACCAGGAAACTGTAAAGCTAAGGATAAAACCAAATAAAAGCTGTGGATACCATCAGATTAGTGACAGTGAGAAAAATGCGTCACAATCCAGATCTCACCTTCCATGTAGCAGACTTGATATTGACAGTACGTCCTCTGCTAGTGAGTGTGCACTTCATACGCAGGAAGAAGCTGCGCTCTGTGTTCTGTTCCTTGGTCTTTTTTGATCCTAAACATGGACAAAAATCATGTTAATTCTTTTGTTATTAATGGCTGATGCATTTATGCAGAAAAATGAGCAGTGTACCATGCGTGACTCACCCGCCCTATGGACCAGCATCTCTCTCAACTCCTCATGGTCACATGGGTGTGAAAATTCAAAGACGCTGTGACCAGTCAGATCAAACTGAGCGAAAAGAGTGCAGAGACAGTTAGCTATACCTTAAGCTTTAAATCTAAACAGCAGAGAATAAAATGTAAACATCTGGCTACCTGTGTAAGGCCCATGCTCTTGCTGACATTCTCAGAGAGATAAACCATGTCTCCATCCTCAGACAGGACCATAAGGAAACCCTCCAGGGCCTTCAGATAAAAGCCGTTCAACTGGCTCTCCTCCTCGTTCTCTTTCTCAGTGTCATCTGCACAGTCAGACAATAGCAATCTAACATATGCAAAGTCATAGCGGCACATTATGCCTTATCCACAATTTCAGAAAATATGGCACCTTTAGTTTCAACTTGTCACTAGAACAAATTGCTCTGGGTAATTTCAATAAAAAAATGTGTTATATATTTTGTTCAGTTAAGGTCTTACAATATCCCACAAGTTTCCAACTATTCGTAAATTATGAGAAAATTGCTATTTTAGTAAAAGGTAATAATTTAGTAATAATATAGTAATAGTAATATATAATAGGCACCCTCCAGTGGTCGGAAAATGTGCATAGTGTAGCTTAAAGTAAACTTTAATAGAAATAATAATAATTATAAGCATAACTTTATTTTTACTATACAACTGAGATATTACAATACTAATACTTACGGCTATCCTCATTTCCTCAAAACCACAGGGAGACCTAAAGTTTCTCTTCAGCTGACAACAGCTGGTTATAAGTGCTTCTCATTATAAGATTGGGGAAATGTGCTCCCAAATACACATTATACCTGACCCAAACATAATGCAGTGCCACCCTTCACTCTGAAACAAGCACATACATATTTAATTATATTGTAGTTTTTTGCAGTGTCATAACCGTGCTTAACCATAATCACAATTTTGGTTTATTTAGATTAATGCAGTCCTAGTATAAAAAACATAGTATTTAAAATGTATAAATTAGTACTAATAGTTACAGTGCATATTGTTCATATTTCCCTCTGTGCTTCATATTACAGTATTCCTAACTATACTGGTGACAAGGTTTTGAATCAGTTTTGCATGATGTGCAACTTTTATGCACTTATACAAATATTCATCTCAGCAAACTGACCAGAGCTGAGCAGCTTCCTCATGCGCAGATAGCTGATGGTCAGCCTCATGATGGAGGCTTTGTCCAGGTGGGAGGTGACATTGTGTGGCAGGGGAAGCTGGTGTGCTAACTCGTAGAACACCTCGGACTCCTTTCCTCTGCGAGATCGCGCTGCATCCCTGGACTTCTCCTTCCTGCGCTCCGAGCTCACCCTGGTAAAATAAGGGAGGAGATTGCAGCATTAGCCTGGCTCCATGTTTGTGACAAGAGAGAGATCTGGAGCTTGTTCTTGAGGACATCACAGCAGCAAGGTCTTCATTTTTTTTTAAATCTCTCATTTGCATGGCGTCAACTGGCAATGTCAAAGGACAGAAAGATAGTCTCAATGTGACTGGCTGGTGAAAGGGGTGTGGACACAGTGTGAGAGACACAGTTACAGGCCTTGGAGGTCAGCCAACCGTTGTAAATATTGTTGTGTCAGACAGTTTTCAGATAAACATTTCGGTGCACTACAAGGAACAAAGTTTTCCACACAAATCTGTTTATGGCTTATAATGAGTGGCTAAAATGAGTCTCTCATGATTTCTAAAGAAGCATATCCATTATCCTTGAGACCTACAAGACAAACTCCCACACAATTAACAAGTTTTTCAGTTTAATGCAAGAATGGAGGGCTCTAAAAAACAAGCAAAACTCTGGGCAACAAAGAGCAACAATGTAATACAAATACCAAGTCTGCTGACAAATTAGATATGGAAACATCATTAAGGAACTGGATTTGGCCAACATTTGAAATGGCAATAACAGCAGAAAGACGTCAATGTCTGAAAAACACTGAGTGGAGTGACTCAATGGTGTTCTTCAGTTTAATTCAACCAGAAGCATCTGAGAAATAATGTTGCATTGGACAGTTTTATTGCAACATTTCCAACAGCAGTTGGGAGGGCCAGGAGCTGTCAGTGTCCCTGTAGTGTTAGTTTGTCTTCATGTATTTTTAACAGAAAGATAATTATCTTGAAATTTTCAATTACAAAATAGTGTAACATCTGAGTATTGTTGTCAAAAGTACCGACCGCGATACCAAATCGGTACTGAAATGTTAAAAATGTGACGCTTCGAGCACTGTTGAGCTATATATATATATAAAATATATATTGTACATAACCCCTCCCCATACAGTGGGGATTGCTTGAAGGCTTTCAATAGTACCGATATCAATATGCTTTGGCTTGCAATGTGTCAGGAATTTTTTTTGGCTCATAATAATTCTCTTGCAAATGCAGTTACAGATGCTGCTTTTTGACTGAACCTCTTCTACTTCTGCTGCATGAGATGAGAACACATTTTTATAATTTTTTGGGTCTTAAAAGAGTCTGTGTTTGTGATACATGTCCTTATTTCATGCAAAACACTTGCTGGATGCATTTAAATCTGCTCTAAGTGTACGTGAACGTGAACCGTATCAATCAAAACCGAATCTCCCTTTTCCTGACCCATTTTTGATTAATTGAAACATCAAACATACCAAAAGTATACAATTCCTCCATTCATTCAGAAACATACAACATTGTCCCTTCATGATAATACAGGAAGTAGGCTATGAAATGATATTGATTATTTAACACCTTTGTTCTTCATAAAATAATAAAATACCAGTTTGGGGTTTCTTTTTAGGCTGTTGTTGCAGCCAACTGCACAACATATTGCAGGCATTACTGAGACCGTTGGTCGTAAAGATGGCGGCGCAAAGCTACAGGGACGTCATGTGACCGGAACGAATCAGCCGAAATATGTTCAAATTTCCTTCAGGCACAGGCATTTCAGATGTGCACTGTTCACTGTTACGGTCTAGAATTGCTTATATGATTGAAATCACTTTCTTAAAGAAAAATACAGTTAAGTGCAATGTGTGCAGAGCAAGTCTACATTAGGGCTGTCAAAATTGCTGAAAAATTACATTTGAATATTCCCTCTAAAAAAACACGAATGTTCGAACTGTTCGAACATCTGGTTGTGCATTTTGTCAATGATGTGCATTACGTCAGTAACAGGACAAATTAATACAAAGAGACATAACTACTTGTATTATTTACGTTTAAAAATATTTGAAAAAGTATTACTTACACAAAAACAAGTAAATCAACTAGATGAAAATGTTCCCTGCGGGTATATGAGTGAGGAACGCCGCTGACGGTCTGGAGCTCACATCATAATGGCCAAGACCGCAGACCTCACTCTCTATCGCCCTCACGCTCTGAGCATTACGGTTTAAATGAACAAACTTTGAGTATTGATCAAGAGTTTTGTGCAATTTAAGGTCGCCTCTTGTCCCAAATACAGCAGGCTTTATTCAGTGATTGAAAAAAATATTATTAATATTAATTTAAGTTTTACAGCATAGTGAACGCTCCGAGCGAGCTGTGCTATGATAAACCTGGAACTTTTTAAATAATCAAACCAGTGGAAGCAGTGCATTTATCCTTTATTCATGCAGCATCTATTGAGCAGTAGCCTACACTTTAGTAATGCTTCTGTTTAACGATAAATAAAATTAGGCATGGTATGCTAACTGAATCTTACATAGCTTGCATTCAACATTATCTCACGGCTCAACAATTTTACCTCCAACCGACCAAAATCCAAAGTACTTCCAGATATGGCTTTTTAGATTTTGGAGGGTTAAAATTGCGTTCTCTGCTGCGGTTGAGTTGGGCTCTACACTTTCTGCCATCTTCCATGCAAGACGCATCACCTTTTAGCAGTGCCTGACAGTGCGACTTCTGTGACCTGTCACCCTCAGGCTTGCAAGCGCCCACTCGCAAAGCAGACAGCCACGCCTCTACTAATGAGTTTTTTCCTCTTATTTTTTTTTTAACTTTTATATTCGAATATTAATTTTCACCTTCAAAATTCATTTTTTTAAACTATTTGAATAATATATATATATATATATATATATATATATATATATATATATTCGAATTTAGAATATTAATTGACAGCCCCAGTCTACATATGGCTACATGAAATTATAGCGTATTGTTACAAGAAGAGTGCATACTCATTATTTTCATCAACAATAGGGTAAAATTTTTCATTAAAATAACTTCATTATTGACCGGGCAGAGGCTATTTAAATGTATTTAACCAAAATATTTAGATTATTTATACATAAGTAATGTTGTCCTATGACTTGTTAGCATCATTTAGACATTATTTTATTATTTGTAAGACAATTACAAATATTTGTAAGATAATTTGTAATAAATAAAGCCATAGTAGTGTAAAATACATTTTAAAACTTGCACTGGTTCAGACAAGGCTACTGTACTGTATGTTTGGCTTTTAATGGTGAGATTTTTGTTTTTGTAATCAGGCTCTTAAAAATGTAAAATAATTATAATTATCCACTTTCTATATTGAATTATCAGCCAAAATGTTCATATCGGTGAAAATGTCATATTAAATATGCAATGCAACATATTTATTAAGGGATAGTTCACCCAAACATGAAAAGTACCCCATGATTTACTCATAGTGCATCAATCCACTATAAAAGTAATCCACACAGCAGTCTGCAGTAAGCTAGATATTTTATTCTATAACATGTTAAATGTGGATATTTTTCACAAATCCATCGACTTGCTTCAGAAGGCCTTTATTAACCCCCCGGAGCCGTGTGGAGCACTTTTATAATTGATGCATGCACTCATTTGCTCTTCAAATTTTGGACTGCCAATCACTGCCATTATAAACCTTGGAAGAGCCAGTACATTTTTTTATATAACTACAATTGTATTTGCCTGAAAGAAGAACGTCACCTAGGATGGCTTGAGGGTAAATTTTGGGATAATTTTCATTTTTGGGTGAACTATCCCTTTAAGTAAATGATGTTACATGTGCAAATTAATGATAACATTCTCAAGGAAGCCGCAGGCTTTACCCCACACAAGCACCCGCTCGCCGATCCATCTGAACTGTCATTAAAAAAAAATCTTGAAAAGCTATCAGAGTTTGAGGCGTTTTACTCGTTATTTAGCTGGTAACTTGGCATACAGAAAACCTTTGTTATCCTGTTAAACCAAGAGTGCACGATGGCATTTGATCCATAATCCATACGGTTGTCAACTCACATATTTATACCCACAATAAATGTATAAAATGATGCAGATTCCATTATTTAGCTTTTTCTCATTAAAATGACCAATGAGGTCAGTATAACTGCCAACAAATCTATATAAGTCCCCATAAGAGGGCTCCTAGGTCAAAGCAGCAATAAAAAAAACAATGAGGAGGCATTGAGTCAACCGTCAAAGCCACACAAGACAAAGGAAGGAAAACGGTTAAAACAGCCTAGTGCCCTAGCAGGAAAAAACAGCATCTTGAGACAGAAGGCGTCCTAACTGCTCCCATCCTCTATATCAAAGCGCTCGCTTAAGTAAAGCGGAAATCATTTGTCCAGAAACAGAGGAAAACCCTTGTGCACAGGGGATGTTAATATGCGCATTTCATTGCAGTTCAGCCTATTTGTGTCTGTGCAGTGCAAGGCTGTCTTATACAAGTTCCATAAATGGACTGCTTAATAATATATGTCTACATTTATGACTGTTCTCAGAGTAGCTGTAACTTAACTGTAAATGCATTTCACATGATTTTGCATTGTATGGTTTATAAAAAATACAAGAGCTTCCTTTGAAATGGGTGTTTCTATCATGATGACAAGATGGCTAATAAAACAGTGATACCGCATCTGTTGATGCAAAATTAATTTGCTGTATTATCTCTGTCCATTTTCCAAAGCAATCATCATCTTCTCATGTTAAATGTTTTGGTCAAATTAAACTTAATTGTCTTTTTGATTTTAATTATTTAACTTTGTGTTAGAATAAACCCAGGCCAGTACACATACACAGTACAAAGTACCCTGAATTGCAAACCCAGTATTGACAAAATGTAAAGAAAAAAAAGAAACTGTAAAGAAACATTAGGGATGTGCCTGAAGCTGAATACATTATTTGTTAAAAAACAGATGATTGGCTTCAAAATGAATAACAAATAATTCTGTTGATTAATAGAAAAATTATTTAGCAGACAGTCACTCCTTGTGTTTGCAAGTAAACTAGGGGATAGCACCAAATTATACTAACACTGTCAAAAAAGAAATGTTGACATAACTTAAAATTCTACGGCAACTTGCTGCACATCGTTTTTGAGTTTACTTAACTTTTACACAAAGTAGTTCACTCAACTCAATTAACTGATTAAGGTTGCAGGTCTCCCAATTTAAGAGCTTTTGTTCAGCTGATTGAGTTATGTTTTTGATTTTGTGTTGAATTTTTGTGTATTTCTTTATGTCACTATCAAAGTGATCAGTGTTTGCTTTAGTTGGGCAGTTTGAGAACTTTTTAATGTTAGTGTTTCTCTGGTTGCTGAATGAGAATTTAAATCATTGTGTAGTGGTTTAATTCACTGATTTTATGACTGAGTTTAATATGAGCAATATACTATTAACTTTGTTTTATTGTGATGCTAGAAAAGCTCCAGCACGGTTTTAATCAGAAAAGTTGAATAAGGTTTAAAACCAATTGTACATTAAGCACTTTGACCTCCTGTGAGATTTACATCAATAATCAGCGTATGAATCTCAACAACGGTGACATGCTTTATGCCACAATGCATGCTGGGAGCCATGGATGAGTTTTACATGATGCACCCAGAAAGCATAATTAACTTGTTGCAACTTATATGCTTGTTAACTTGCAATTACAAAACGAATTTACAATTAATACCAACTTTTATTAATTTTAATTGTCCAGTTAAATAAAACAATCGTTAACCTAAATTTTTGTGAGTTGGATTTTCTGTCTTTTTCACAGTTCTGACTTTTTCCCACACAATTGTGAGTTATAATGTCAGAATTGCAGGATATAAATGTGCAATTATGAGAAATAAAGACAGAATTAAACTTTATAACCTTTTAAAAGATATCAATTTTTCCCTCAGAATTGCCTGTATCTCGCAATTCTGACTTTATAATATGCAACAGCAACTTTACATCATGCAATTCTGAGGTAAAAAAAAGAAAATAAAAAAGTCTGAAGTGTGCGATTAAAGTCATAAAATTCGCTTTTTTTTTATTCCATGGCGGAAACAAGCTTTCATTGAATCCTGCCTAATTATACAGAACAGAGAAGTCAACTAGATGTTTACTTCCAAGTTGATATGGAAGATGTACAGTTTTGCATTAATAAGATATGAAGTGGTTTAAATCATTTATAGTATCATTTGATATATTTTTTAACTAAAGCAAGACTGCTTCATGGTATTTACATTTAAAATATAAATTAAATAAATTCAGCAAATTTTTAGAAACATTAGTCTGTAAACTACACGATATACTCTTATATTTGTGATTCAAAATTACTTGCACTATGACATACGATTATGTTCACATTGCCTAATCCTACACTCTTAGAAGAAAAGGTTCTATCGGCGCTACGTATTTGGAACCCTTAAAAGGTTATATATAGAAGTTTAGTTGAGTATACTCCAAAGACCCTTTTTCCAAAGGGTCTCCAAAGGTTCTATAATGACAAGAAAGAATCCTTTTGGCACTTAAAAGGGGTTCTATATAGAACAGCAAAAAAAGCATTTCTTAACTGAGTTATTTTTTTCCAAAATAAGACAATTACTTTTGCTTGTCTAGTAAATACTTCTTGTTTTAAGAATGTTTAGATGTTTGGACTAGAAACAAGACAAAAATACTAAGTAAGAAAAGCATTTTTTGCAGTGAACCTTTTAGGGGTTCCAACTACATAGCGCCAATAGAACCTTTTCTTTTAAGAGTGTACAATCTACCAAAAAATACCTGGTTGACTATTGATCATTGAACAAAAATTTATGGCAGCCTAAAAGGTGGAAGGTTTTATGTCATGATTCCTAGTCTAATTGTATTCATATATCACATACAAGACACAATGACAGAATCTATACCCCTTTGACCCAGGGATTTAAAAAAATACTCTATACAGGGCTTGGTGATGTGATATGGGCCAAAAGATTATCATCATAAAAATGAATTCTCAATATCAGTTTACATTTATGCATTTGGCAGAAGCTTTTATCCAAAACGACTTAAATTGCATTTTAAGGTACATATTTTTTACATTTCTTTCAGTTCTTGCTTTCCCTGGGAATCGAACCCATGACCTTGGCGTTGCAAGCGCTACGCACTACTGTTTGAGCTACAGGAAAGCAGTTGATATTGATAATTACCACAATAAATGTCCAATCTTCATTTCGTTCAAAGGTATAAGGTAAAAGTGTAGAAACCAGACTGTTAACTGTGGATTTAAACTACCCTTTATTGTCAGAAAATGACACAAACTTAAAGTTTTTGAATTCTTTACAATTTTCCTTAACAAAATAAATAGGCTTATCTTAATAGAAAAATGTATTACTGCATGTTCTAACAGGTGATCTGGCTTCAAATTATGAAACATTTTTTTACGTAGCTTGAAGGCATGTATCTTTGGCCCATTATTGAAGTACAGGTTGCAATAATAATATGGTTTGTTAATAAAATTATTAATAATGTTTTGTCTCTTAAGCCCCTTTCACACTGCGATTCCGGCAAATACATGGATAATGCGACCCGGCATTTGTTCCCGGGCCGCTAGATTTGGTCTATTCACACTGCCAGCGAAATACCGTAATATGTGCGCTTTCACAGACAACCCGTAACGGTCCCGGGTCGAGTTGACACGTGACATGATGTGACGTATAATGGCGAGCGATCTCAGCTTCAGCGCGGATAGTAAGGAGCTCCGTGGTCTCGCGTTGTGTCCAGTTTGCGCACATAAAATTTTATGTAAAATTTAACATTTATAAAATTAAACATTTAAAACACCGACTAGGTCTTCTGGCACTGCAGGGTTGTATTATTGAAGAAACAAGCTCTAGGAGTCGCAAGATAACTACGTACACGTTGCGGCATTAGTTTCAGCTTTTGTTCACACAGCGCTCGAATTCGGTAATCAATCCCGGGACGTGGTTGCTTTCACACAGAAGGCGACCCGGCAATGTTCCGGGAATATTGCGGGTCCGACGTGCAGTGTGAAAGGGGCTTCAGAAATGCACATTTGAACAGCAGCTTGAGTTGACCGTAGTGGTAGCTTGAGTTAGGATGCAGATGTAAATTTATGTTCGTTAACCCTCTGGGGTTCTTCATTTATGGGTCACACTCAGGACCTTCGGGTCTAAAAGGACCCGGAGGTCGGGAAAAAAAAAATTGAGTAAAATCAATGAAATATATTTTTGTTCAAAAATATTTTTTCTTTTCTTTTTTGGTGTTTTGAGATAATTTTATGATTTATAAATAATATTTATGCAATAATTATGACCCATTTTTTCCCATTGAATATAATAGAATTTTATTTTATTTATTTTTTCCTTTTTTTATTAAAGCTGTATTTCATTTTAGAGTCAAGCCTAGGCCTCATGAAAGCATTTTTTTTTATTTGATTGGTGCCATCTGGTGGACACAGTGAGCATTTTTATCACGCAATAGCACATTTTTACCAATAGAGTGCATTACAGAACCTGTGTGTGTGTGTGTGTGTGTGTGTGTGTGTGTGAGTTTTTGTTTGTCTGTTTTGCACTCTTGATGTTTTAGAGATTCACCCCTTCACTGTTGAGTCCTTTTTTTCTGCATCCTGGCTGATTTGTAGATTATATGCACAAAAAACTCTGTATTTTCATATTTTTGCCAATTTCCCATTCATTTCCTATGGGGGTCTTTTTTGACCCGAAGGCCCCGAGTGTGACTATTTTTTTTACGACCACTTAGACTTTTCCAATCCTGTCCCCAATTTTTTTTTCTGTCCATATACCAAGTACCAATACCCTCACCAAGTTTCGTACCATTCAGATGAAGCTACGATTTTTAACATTTCTTTCAAAAAAAAATTCGGGTCAGAAATGACCGAAGAACCCCAGAGGGTTAACAAAACTTGTAAAAGTTGTAACATTTCAATATGGCAAAATTTTTATATTCTGACTGTTTGGGACAAGGCTTTGCAGATCTGCATTTCCAGTATACTATTTAAGTTATATTTATTAAAAAATATTTACTGCTGGATTTGGCTGATGCAATGAACTCTTTTCACATGGTGACAAGTTTTTTTCTCCATACTGCAACATAAATCTAGCAATTTCTCTCATATTTAATATTTTAGGGTAATTTGTTTTATAACAACGTTGTCTACATCAGGCGTGACCGTTGTTGTTTTGAGTATGTGTGCTGCTTGATCAATATTATATTTAAATGAACATTTTGTCAAATATTGATCAGTGAACCAAAATCGACAACTTTTATTGAGTACAATCTTGGGGGTATGGGATTTAATTGGAAGAGAAAAAGTTGAACTTATTTATCTTTGTGTTTTTAAGCAGGATAAATGAAGGCGGCAGCTTGTTATTGTTTAATGTCTCACCGTCTCATCGGATCAAGCTAGCCAGCAGCAACATGCTGAAGAAGATATTATGGAAGAACACACTCACGGCTTAAATTTTTTAAAAAGTATTTAAAAACTGAGAATGATACCATTTATGCATTTCACATTCTTTCCGGGAAAATAAAGCTTCGCTACAAATTCTGAGTGACCAGCAGTGTTTTAGCAAAAATTCATGTCACAAATCAAACAATATAATTTTAAAATCAATGTAAACAAACAAAAACTGAACTGATGGAATCACACGCTTTCAGAGCGGCGGATTGTGCGCACATTTGGTGTGTGTCAGACAGCAGGTAGTTGTTTTTTGCAAGTTATCACGTTTAATAACCCTCTTTAACATCAAGCAAGTCACATAAGTAACAGTTGTGTGCCCAGTCTATTCTATGCTAAATGCGTTAACCTAAAATGTACACTTTTCCCAATGTTGAAGTAGCCTATTAAAATCATTCAGATATTGCGTGCCGTTGTGATATGCATATCGCGATACATACATTTGCGATTATATTGTGCAGCCCTATTTTGCTCAATGAGCAACTGTTTAAAGCAGTAGCCTATTATGGTTTGTCTTTGCTGCATACTGCTTATTGCATATAGTGAAACACAGCTAAATCCAAACTAAAGCATGTGTATTTGCTTTAGTTATTTTTACATCTAATTTCATTGCCACTTAGTTGAATTATGTTTCTGCTACACAAAGTATTTGAGTTGTGTTTACGAGGAAAAATGTAGTTGAAATTACAGGTGCATGTTAAAAACATGTCTATTTGTTTGTCTACTCTAAAGTCTGGTCAAACATAAATTAGACAAGTTCAAAATACTTAGTCCGATGCAAAGATGCCTAAACATTTTTTGAGGTGATATTTTTTAGTGTAAATGGTCTGTGTGTTGCAAAGCAAATTAGTTTGTTTCCGCTTTTGGCACTTAATCATTATAACGAACATTTATCAAACTTGTTTTATCAAGGATAATTATATTGTGATAACTTTCGTTATTTTATCGCCCAGACCTATTTCAAAACAAGAAAATATGCTAAGAGGGACACACTTTAACATTCAAACTGATAGAGGTCTTGCAGCTGTCTTGCCACAAGACTGGGCAGGAAGTTGCTTTGACGTCAATGCTGGGAGTGATTAAGATTCGAGAGAAGAGTATGTACTTGCTTGAACTTGGATGCCAACCAAATTTATGTCAGGAAAATATTGCCACTAATAACAGGGTATTATTCACTTTATATGGGGCCTAACAGACAGGTTTGTTTTTTTAAATGATTGTTCATAATCAGGGTATGGTATGGTCAGGGTCAAATTGCCACTAATAGGATTGAATACAATTAACTAAAAATCCCTATGACAACAACAAACAAACAAAAATCAGCAAACATTTAACATTAATTCCACTTCAGATTCACTTAATGTGAGAACACTGTGAATATTACAGCACTTTGACTACATATTTGAAAAGCAGATATGTGTGCTTTCCTGAAGCTCAAACAACAGAGCATCACGGTTTTAAAAAATCAACCATCAATGTTCTACAACATCAAAAGTGTCAAAATGACACCATAACAAAATAAATGGTGGCACCCTGGATCTTAGCATAACTACAATGCCAGTCTTCCTGTAAATTCACGAGTACAGAAAAACCAAGCAACATTTCCAGTCTTAGCAAGAGCAAAACTTCTTTCCATCTCATTTGAGCCCACACTAATGACAGGCCTGACAAAGAACAAGACAATGTCAGCAAAATCCAAGGATGAATTCCAGCATCCAGTCCTATATCCACAAATATGCCAGACGAGCTGGGTGAACAAGGGCAACGAGTTAGTGACACCCGTGGTGGGGTTCCCCTTGTTCACCCAGCTCTGAGGGGTCTGTGGTGAAGAATTGGTCAGTGGTCTGAGGGGTGAAGAAGGGATTCATTATATTACTAGCACATTGCTCTTTTACCTCACAAATAAACTGCATCAAAACATTCAGCATTACTTACATACACAATATCAGAATACCAAGTACAAACCACTGAACTAAGAACAAAGAATATGCCATTTACGTTCTCCTCTAGTATAACAGACGGCTGTCTTGTTATTGCACTATGGGAAAAGAAGCCGAGCATGTATTTTGTGTTCATATCATTACAATCATTAATTTGACATTTATGCTCAAATATGTCTGTGCCTATATAAACAGTTTGTTTATGCACTACCATTGGAACCGAAATATGTATATAGTATTATAAACTGTTTAAGCAACACATCACTAAAAAGTTTAAGTTAGCATAGTGCTAGTTTCTTAGCCAATATTCACAATCAGAAACTGGACACTCTGCTAACGTTACCTCAAATAAAGCGAAATATTCCGCCACAAAGCATCATATATCATACTTTTTATTTCTTGAATAAAATGTAATGGGTTTTAAAAACAAATAGTCGTCATGAGCGCTTTAAACTTGCTCTTAATTGTTTGGTTTTCCATCCAACACAAAATGGCGACACGTTCGGTGTGACGGGGATGAAGATCTTTCGGTGTGTCTACTACATAACATAGGCATGACCAAATCCGCTTAACAACCATTTCTTTAACACAAAAAAGGGAATCCCTACCTTTTCTTTTCAGTGACAACTCCAGTATCCATTCCTGGGTGAAACCACTCAGTATGTGTTAGGTTTTTCCAAACCGCGAGGCCAGAAAATCAAGGACGTGGCCACCTCTTGCTAACAAATAAAACGTGTTTCTAAAGGAAACGAGCAGGCGCGATAAAATTATCCGATTTTATGAGTGTGGTGTGTGGAAAGCGTCAAAACTGTAGAGATCAACCCTTCGGTTCGCTGAAGGTCAAATCATTTGTCTGACACCCAGTCGGTGCAGCTTCTGGTCGGTACAAAGAGTTAACCGTGCCTGCGCTCCCCCTACTACTCTCCGCGCGTTCACGAGACGCTAGCGGGAGCGCGCACACCCAGCGATGTCGTACTCAAAAAATCTGTCAGTGAACCTATGGGACATCAATCCGACTAGCAGTTCGATCGACCCACACGGTGTGATGTAATCCCTTACTATTGATCTGACCACAGACAGAGTAAATTAAAATTATTTGCCTGTCCTACAACCGTATCTAAGTACGTTTCGATCCTGGTTCAGTGAATGGTGCGTAAAGAGTCAAACTTTTTATTATTTTTTTTGGAGATTATGATAATGATTATCGTGAGTGAACCCTGCTGGGGGAAAAACAGCTAAAACCAGCCTAGTTGGTTGGCTAATTTTAGCATGGTCTCCCAGCCATCCAGGCTGGTTTTAAAGGGGTTTTGGATACCTTTTTTGTTTAGCTGACCAAGCTGGTCTCTGCTGGTCAAGCTGGGATAGGCTACTAGCTAAACGACCAGCTTGGCCATTTGCCTTGTTCAATGAGCGATAACTTTGCTAATGCCAGTGCAGTAACAAGTTTGTTTCTGCTCTGAGCTGTGCTATATGGATATGGTCTATAATTATATAATTGTATAGCGTTATTGAAAATCAAATATAAACAGTTCATTTTTATTCACTCTAATGTATACACCTTTTTAAAGCCAACTTAAAATAAATAAGCACAGTTCAGTTTTATTCAGGAAGATTTAATTAAAAACAAGCCTTAAAAACTTGTGTAATATTTTTACCATAATTCTTTTTAAGTAGGATAAATAGCACATAACATTTTTACAGTGCAGCCAAACATTTAGCATTTTCCCCCTTTAACACCCTAGAAAAAATAAAAACTCTAACAACCAAAATAATCTGATGAACCAAAACACCAACCATTTAATAAACCTAGCATGTTTGACATCATGCTGCGTGCGTCAACCTCAAAACACTCTTGCAACCGCAGTAACACCTATCTGACTGTACAACACTAAAAGCTTTTAACTTTTAAAAAGTAGCCTATTTTAAACATTCAGATAAGACTTGTCAAACCAACAACTTTCTCGACAAAACCTTACTTTTTATTGTCTTTAAAAAAATGAAAACTCCACTCATTAATGAACTCTGACAAAAATCCCTTTCAGAGATATGATGAATGATAAAATCATTTACAATCAGAATTCAGCCGAGCATTTAGCAGAACGTCAATGTGCGTGGTTGTACCGTTGTGGCCGCTAATATGGTGCGAGTGGGCCTTAACTTTGGGCACATATAGGGAAGTTGATGGTAAAATGTTTCCTCAAATGTGTTGGTGTTAGCCTATTTCTTCTGGCTGCATAAGACAGTAAGACCTCTTTCGCAAACCAATCTTAATGACAGGCCTACATTCAGGTCCTTTTATTAAAACTGTGGCAAGAATGTGGGGTACTGAAGGGAGTACTCAATGTACACTGATAAAAACAACTTGTAAGATTTACTTGATAAAATCTTTGTAACAATTTGCACTCAGTTTTTCTAAGTAAAATTTACTGCTGCGATATCAAGTACAACTTACTTGCCAATATCAAGTAAAATGTACTTAACTATAAATGTAACATTTGCAAAGACATTAAGTAAATGTTACTTAATTATATTTAACTTAGCATGTTGTATTTATTAAAAGTAATCAAGTAAATTTTATTTTAAAAGGAGCATAACTATTGTGAATTTTATAAATCTGTATTATTTACTCTTATGAAGTAATTAAGTAGATTTTATAATGTTTGTCCATTTGACATTTTGAATTACTTAGTTTAATTAATTTATATTACTCACTATTATTATGTAAATGTTGCTATTTTAAACCAAATAAATGTAATAATGTTCTCTGCATCAAATACATTTATCACAAATCACACATAAATACAATGAAGTTGAACAGTTTATTATGTCAAAATTTAACCATTACATCAGTAATGTTCACATCAACTGATTAAGTAGTTAAGGTATATTCATTATAATTTACAATAACTGTAGAATTAACCATGTATGGTTCAACTAAACATCAGCAGCCAACAGTGGCATAACTAACATTAAAGGGTTAGTTCAGCCAAATATGAAATGTATCACATTTGAGTCCAAAAATAACAAAAACTACGACTTTATTCAGCATTGTCTTCTCTTCCGTGTTTGTGTTCAATCCTCAAATAAAGATTCAAACGGTGAAGAGAAGCCAATGCTGAATAAAGTCGTAGTTTTTGTTATTTTTGGACCCAAATGTATTTTGGATGCTTCAAGAGACTCTAATTAACCCACTCATGTCTCATATGGACTACTGTGATGATGTTTTTATTCCCTTTCTGGACATGGACAGTATAGTGTGCATACACTTGCATACGCTCTCGGACTAAATATAAAATATCTTAAACTGTGTGTTAAGATGAACGGAGGTCTTACGGGTGTGGAGCGACATTAGGGAGAGGAGTTAATGACAGACATTTCATTTTTGACTGAACTGAACTAACTTAACCCTTTAATGACAAGCACATGCATAGTCCAGCTGAAACAGAATGGTCACTTTTCCTTAATGCTCATTCATCGACTGGATCCTCTCGATCAGCTCCATGGACGACCATCTTAAGGATATGTTCAGCGGCAACACTGCGACTGTCCTCCTGCATACAGTTTGTAAGAAAGAAAGAACACAATTCCATTTAAGAAATAGAATTACATTTATAACATTTTATTTTCATTAAAAAGGTGACCGGACCTTCATGTCGTTAGCTCACTAAAATAGAATTGCTGACATTCATGCACTTGTTGCTAACGTTATACATCAATGCTTATTTGGTATCAGAGTTCACCTGCCATCCAAACTTTCCTTCTTTAGTGCAGAGTGCAGACTAACTTATGCTTTGATATAATAATTGCTGTGAAATTTTCAGTGGATATAAAAACAACTAACTTAGACACTTTTAAAAAATGCTAACATTAGCTAGAGGACACACACACAGGCAGCCAGCACTTAATCACGGCCAGCTAACATTAAATTATTTTGAAGTTAACCAGACAGGGTGACTTTTTCGACAACAACGTGGCTAACTACATTTAATCCCCTCTATCTTTGACCAAACACCAGTCTCAACTTTATAGAAGTGGATAATGCTTTAGCTTTAGCTACCGTTATTGTGATTAAAACTCACTTTTAGTCAATTTGAAACCGTAACGTCTATGCAATAATCAAACCATCAAAACGAAGTACATCGTTATCACAAATCTAAAATAGAAAGGTCAGAACTTACCGAGAATAAGTCAGCCATGTTAAAGCAACATCCCAAACCGACCGTCTCTGCCACTGAACCGGGATCTTTTTGAGCAACAACAAAAACGGGCAGGCAGATTCACTTTGCTTTTCAGATTAAAATTTACTTAGTATTTTTAGGTGAATGTGCTGTGACTATAAAACATTAAATACTATTTGTAAATATATGGTAAAATTTACTCTTTCTTCTCAGTTAATTTATTACATTAATAAATTGTGTAAATTTTACATAAGATATATAGTTCCAACTTAATCTTGATTTTACAATGTATAAATTACATGAATTAATGTAATAGATTTTACAATACCACAAAGTCATTTTTTTCAGTGTATATATATATTTCTTGAGTTTAGCTGCTCAGGAAAAAGGGTTCATAAACTTTTGAACAGGGTCATTTTTATAAAAAACAGTTTTTTTGTTATCCATGAGGGACCTAGGCTGAAACCAATTCCACTGAAATGATCTTGTTGCAAGTATATGAAAATTCTAAAGAAAGAAACCTTGCACAATTCTATTGTGTCATACACAAATCTGACTGTATCTAAGAGTGATACATGTTTTAATCCAAATATAAAAGGGAAGATTAGAGCTTTTGTGTCAATTAGCTGAAGTTGATGGTTGTTATATGCTGATTTATCCAAGGTTCAGTCTAGCACTTGACATTTTTGATCAAACCTTCAAACAAAAGAGTTTGTTTAGCAGGTGTTAAACTCTTTCACCTGTCAAAGTGGATTGTGAAGGGCTTTAAGGTTCTAAAAATAAGCAGCTGTATGCTTTCTCTCTACCATTCAGGAAAGATTAGAGGAATTACTAGATTGCTGTTGGGAAATGTTTCAGCAAAAGCAATCAACTCATTCTTTACTGCAAAATAACACTGTAAAACAGTTTTCCCAGTAACGTAATTTCCTGTAACAGGAGCCGAAGCCCAAATTATAAACTATCAGAGTTTGAGTCAAATATGGCATGTGAAGAAACTGAGGAATTAATGATTGAAGATAAAATGCCAGATATGAAAAGTGCTGCTCGAGTGCTAAAAATAACAGCACAGTATGTCCATTTCTGAGATCCAAAAAAACCTTCAAAAATATATATTTTTTAACCCTTTAACTGTCACCCCCGTTTTTGAGAATAGTCATGAAAATGCACTATCCAAACTTAAAAGGCTGTAATTCAAGAATGGTTTGGAATATAGACTTAAGTTTGGTCTTGATTTAAAGAAGACAATCAGCAGATTATTGCTGAAGTGAAAGCATTTCAAAATATGAAAGAATGAAAAAGTTATGGAAGTTTAAATTTACTGAAAATGAAAAATACAGTACTAAATATTTTTTATTTTATATAAAATATATATTTTACAAAAAATGTTTTACTCTAAAATTACTATAAAATCAAAGGCATATGTCTAACCAAGTTGTGTTCCAAATTTGAAGTTGATATCACAAAAATTGAAGTCCCCATGAGATTTTGTTTAGGCGCTATACCAAAAATAGCCACCGGGTGTCATTCAATTTCCATTGATTGTTTTTTTTAATGCATTTTCCTGTAAATTTCTGTCCAAATATCACTTCCATCACAAAACAGTCACCACATATGGAACCTTGAGACTCAGACCTTTCCAATGATATGTGTTTTGTCAAGATTAGAAAAGATTTTGATTATAAAGTAGTTAAAATACATTTCGTAATATGAAACATGACACTGCCCACTAGGGGAGGAACCCGCTAGAAGAAATTAGAGTACCGTTTCCATGGTAACGCAACGTCTGATTTCAAAACGGTTTTCACAGGATGAATTTTGAGTTCGTAAGCTTTCGAATGATACCTAATTTATGATAATTACTAAAATATATGATACGAAAAAAAGGCAATCAAAAAAAGAGCGCCAAGCGTCCCACCTGTGGGACGGTGACAGTTAAAGGGTTAATTAATTTGGTAAAAAAAAATTTATCATGATAATATCGTGACTGTAAAAATACTACGGTTAACTGGTTAACTGAAAGTTTCTGTACTATATACGGTGAATAATTGTAATAGATCTAATTTAAAGTCCTCATGAAATCAAAATCGACCTTACTTTGTTAGCATGTTACAGCTCTTAGGGTGAACAACTCTGTGCAAGCTGATAAACAGAGCAAATTGTTTGCCATGGTAATCTTAATCCAAATCTGAAAAGTAACTTCCGGTCTGGAATCGTGTTCCTTTTCCGATGACGGAAGTTTGACGGCCTGGGTTTGAATATCCTTAACCACTCCCCTCCAGCCGTTAGTCTGCTATGAGGGAGAGATGGAGAGGAGGAGCGCTGAGGTAAAACCCTGCCCTCTCTTCAATATAATTTGAAATGTTGCTACTGTATTTTTTAACTGTTAAGTTCTGGAAACCACAGCTGCCGTATTTCTACTGTAAATTTTACAGGGATTTTTTTTTTTTTTTTTACAGTGAGGGAGAGACGGCAACTGATATAATGCATCATATGCTTTTCATTGAGTACCAGCAGGACTTTACTGATTTCAACTCCAAATGTACATTTAATTGTTTTTAATTGTTAAGCATGTGAACATTATTTATGAAGCTGGAGAAATGAACAGCCGAACACTACTGAAGACCGCAGAAAACAGTCAAGCCCCTGAATTAGCTGAGAAACATTTCATTTCCAGTAAGAGCTTAGTCTGCTTGCCAAAACCATTACTTTTGAATTTGAACTAGAATAAATGCAATACATTTGGCTTTCTTTTTTTTTTCTAGAGGAACCCAGTGAACTCCTCAGCAATGCTGACTCAATGAATGGTTTGAGTCATGATACATCCACCCAACCAGACATGGCTGGCTTTTGGCAGTTTAAAAGCCTAACTGGGAAAATCACCAGAGCACCTGACTACAAGTCAAAACATTTCACACACCATCGGTGAGTATTTCATCATATGACCTGCAGGGAAATAGTCTTGGAAACAATATCACCATAACCTGGTTACAGTAAAACACAATGGGGCCAATCCATACATGTTACAATACTTATTGCTTCAATAGTTGAGCCAGAAGAAGTAAATGATATACATGTTTACATGATTCTAATGCTAAGAAATATCTTCTAATCTAGTCTGTGTAAATATATATCAAAGTTTTACAACTTTATTGCCATGACAACATAATGGCAAAACCCTAAAATGATCATAAAATTAATGAGAACTTATATACAGCTCAAGTAATACACACATTTTATTGTATTATAATGAATGTGCTTTTATGAAATTATAAGCTTAATTTTTTTTCTTATAAATCCTCCAAAAGCAAAAATCCCCATTCACTTAAATTTAAAGTGACTTGCATTTACTTTTTTTTTTTTTTTACTTTAGAGAATGCTCAGGACAATGGTGACACCAGAACAAAAACATTCATGATTCGGAAGCTAAAAAATATACACTAAAATACACTTGTATTGTTAAATATTGTGGCATGATATATTGTTAGACTCCTAATAACTATCAAAAATAAAGTGCTGGACAATAAACAAGCAGACCGATACATTTTCTTCACTATCTCAGAAGTGGAAACATGTTTGTCATTGTTTACTATCACTATTGTTTGTAAGAACATGGTGCCAAAATAAATAAATAAATAAATAAAATTGTCAGAGCCATAGAGTTTCCAGTTACAACTGGTTTAGGGCAAGTGTGTAAAATCCTAAATTGGGTAATCCCCTTTCAAACAGAATGCTTGAATAGAAATACAAACAATCCTCAAACATGTCATTTAAGCATAAACAACAAGGCCATTACAGTCTTGTTGTATAAGCTATGTTCATGGCATTTTATTCTTATCTTATTCAAACCAAAAGGTATATCTCGATTCTCTGTGAGTTTGCTCAGCAGCTTCATGAGACACTTAATGCACTGCAGTAAGCTAGATCGATATTAGGGTTGAGCTGTATAACAATTATACGTTTTCTGTTGATGGATCTATCCAAACGGTTGCTCACCTGTCTAATAAAACACATCATATATTAAAGGGTCTTTGGTGTTTACATGTTTAATAAAACCTAAAATCGAGGGTAATGTGTGTATGATGTCAATGATGTAGGCGATGCAAGGACACGGTCCATGTCCTGGTTAAAATGGCTTATTTCTCTGGATTTAAACATTCTTGGAAACATTTAGGATAAAGTACACAAGTCAACAAACATTATAAAATAACATTGTTCTAGTGGTTTTTGGATATTTTAATCCAAAAATCGTACATATTGTGCCTTTAATGGTGTGCAGCACTAGTGCAGTGCATTAACTACTTCAAATACAGCGTGTGCGTGTGAGAACAACAAATAAATCCAGGGTAATAAATCATTCATAGAGGATTTGCATGTCTTCAGAGAAATGTGACAACTTAAAGGTGTAAAGGATATGTTTTTTTGTTTTTCTCATGAAAATTTCATGTTTCTGTCTCATGCCACATGTCCCTTGGTTCATTATTCAATATACTGGACAGATGATATGTGTCACATGTGGTTTAGGTAAGCCAAAACTGTCCAAACAATCTGTTACAAAAGGATTTTTCAAGTTTATTACTCAGACTTTAGCTGGCAATACTTTACAACACATAAGTTAAATCATTACAATGACTCAATTAACAACTCAATTAATAAGTGCTCAATGTCAGTAACCTGTTGAGAATTTGTTCCCATGCTTATTATAAAGCTGCAAGATATTACCGTAGTAACAAATAAAAAAATAGATACATTTGTAGAAATAATATGCAAGATAGACTATGTGTATATTTATGAATATAAAAACTCACACTTTCACACATAGAGAAAAAAAGATATTATTTTCTTCTTGGCATTGTCACTACAAATAATCTTTTGGTCTTTATGGAGCTGTGGAGAACATTGTATTGCCTTCTTCTACGGTTCGAAACGTATCCATATTTTTGTCTTGGCAACAAGTCTGTCAAGTGTATAACAACAAGTTGGCCTGAGGAATTTAATTAGGGAAAGTAACATAATCTATATAATCCATGGCTAATGTTAGTTCAGCCGCAGCTCTGGAGCGGTGTAGGTGAAGTCTTTAAAATGATCCTGGTGGAAAGGGAAAAGGCTGTCCTCTATGGGTGTAAGTGAGGGTTCCTCTTGGGTGAAGTCAGGGTCAAAATTGGCCACATCCTCAATAGATTCCTAAAAAACAAAAAAACAAAAAAAAACATTATTTATAACCAACATTCACACTTTTTTAATTAATCAGATATTGGTTGTTTAATGTCTCATCTGTTGATAATTTTGTGCGTCTATGAAGAATAGCACTCAACAACAGTATTTCACAAGTAATGTAATTATAGGCTAGTAATTACTTACATATATGTAAAATATATTAAGTATTGTAAAATGTCTTAAAATGGAATAAATATTACTACTATTATAAACCTAAAAAGGCTATTTGTAACAGCGTGAGCAAGCAAGAAAAAGGAGAGGTGAATCCAAATGCAGCAAAACGTGTTTTTATTTATCAACAAAATAAACTACAAAAGAAAGAACGCAACAGCTTTACAAAGACAATACATGACAAGGAATCGACGAAAACCGAGGGCTTAAGGCGGGCGTACACTGTGCGAATTCGGACACTCGGAATGTCGTGAGATATTGCAGACGCTACGAGTCATTTAATTTGATCATCGCATCAAATCAGCTGGTACACGGCACGACTGTGCACCGCGAGCCGGCCGCGATCACACGAGTTTTCGTGTACACGGATACCGGAGCTTTCAATGTTGTTGCTATAGCTTCAGATACAAAAAATAATGAAAAAATGTGTGCAAATGATTTGTTGAAAAGGAGAGAACAGTAGTAGCCATTCCTTTTAACCGAAACAACCAGAGGGAGAGAGAAGAGTGCACATGAGAGAGAGAAAATGTGTGTGTGAGAGAACGCAGTAGGCCTATGTTTGCAGCCACTGAGCTAATAATAGTCATAGATGGAGCCTATGTGACGTGCTTGTGCATGATTTGGCAATAGGGGACAGCCATATGCTGGTAAAAATCGGGCCGACTCCCCGAACTTTTTAAACATGTTTAAAAATTATCGTAAGGTCGGGAGGTGCTCTTAACGTGCTCGGCTCGTTTCGTATTTCCTCTCACACGGTGCGAGCCGCGACCATACGAGCATCTACGATGTTCATGCGTTTTCTCCCGAGAAAAAAAAAATCATCTGCGAGTTCGTACGACAGCAAAAATCGCACCGTGTACGCCCGCCTTTACATTCACAGGATAATGAAGCAGACTAGAAACAGGTGTGCAACTAAATCAGTAGCCATGGTAACAAATGAAGAATCTGAAATCACCCCCTATACCCTCAAATAGGGCATTATTTGAGAGGACAACCTTAGTGGTGTCCGAAACCATAGTGGACATTATCGAGCGCACTCATTCAATCCCATAATGACTGTTTGAATTCACTCACTCGTTTTCATTCACTCCTTCAAGTGAACTATATTAGTGGACTAACGTAGGGAATAGTGAATGAGGGTTTAGGGGGCGATTTCGGATTCAGCCTAGGAGGGGGGAACAAAAGTAACAGGAACACAACAAAGGAAAACAAGGGCTGACTCTGAAATCGCCCCCTTTACCCTCAAACGGGACATTATTTGAGGGGATAGCAATATGTTGTGGTGCCCGAAACCATAGTGGACATTTTTGAGTGCACTCATTCAATCCCACATTGCAACCAATGTTCACTCAACGGCTGTCTGACTTCAGAGACGATACAGATTAATAATACATAAAAATGAACAAATATACAAATACAAATTTTCATTTGTAGTCCCTTGGTAGGTTGATATTAAGGACAAGGACAATCGTTTTCATTCACTGCTTCAAGTGAACTACATAAATGCACTAACGTAGGGAATCGTGAATGAGGGTTTAGTGGGGGCGATTTCGGATTCAGCAAAGGGAAGTAGGGAACAAAAGTAACAGGAATACAGCAGAGGAAAACAAAGGCTGAATAAAAAAATGGTTCTGTTTATTTAATATAAAGAAACTTTAACTGAAACCATAACTGAACTGAATAACAGAAGAGAATTAAACAGTAGAAGTGCAGAAGTAGGCTTACTATTCGAGGTATGAACGGTGGTGTGATCTCTCGTTTGTTCAGCTTCTCCCAGTCCAGTCCTGTGAAAAACGGGTGTGCAGTGATGGCCTCTTCTCCTCCATCTCTATCCATGCAGCCTAACCGACACGCTGGGTCTCTGGTGAGTAACTGGATAGATAGCAAACACAAAACACAAAGATTTTTTGATTCAAATATTCAAAAACCACTAGAACAATGTTATATATTTTGTTGACTTGTGTACTAACATTATCGCAAATGTTACCAAGAATGTTTAATTCCAGAGAAATAAGCAGTTTTAACCAGGACACGAACCATGTCCGGGCATCGCCTATCAATGACATTATACCCGTATTACAGCTGGTTTCCAAAATTACGCTTTAATATATTATGTGCTTTATTAGACAGGTGAGCAACTGTTTGGATACATTCATCGACAGAAAACAAATCATTGTTATACAGCTCAACACAGTTAGCCTTATTGTTTAAATCTGGTTGTCTTGATTTACCGCGAGTACCATGTTTTACCACGTCTAATATCGATCTAGCTCACTGCAGTGTGCAACAAGTGTCTTATAGTAGCCGCCGAGCAAACGCCCAGAGTAGCATTATAACATAACTTTCAAAAAAATCAAATGTATAAAACAGCTCTGCCTTACCACGCATGAGCAGAAGAAGAGGAAGTGGCGAGTGTGACATTATGAAAGCTCTGCGAAATCAAGGCATCATCAAGTCACACCTTTTTTTGAATAAGCGACCTCTAGTGGCAAAAAATTACATATTGTGCCTTCAAAGTGGAATTTTTACTATAAATTAATGTTCTGTAAATAGGTTAGTTTAGTTATGTTGAATAATATTTTACGCTTGAATAAAACCAGTTAGTTTAGATGTTACCATTTTTTCATTGCACCTGGTTTAACATTTGGTTTCAAATACCAAGTCAAAAATACTAAAGAATCACTGGAGAAATACAACTTTGTCTTTTTATACTGCCTCAGTGGTATCTGCCATACAAAGGCAAAGTGTCCACAATACTGCACAGATCAGATCACTGACTTAAGCCCTTGGAAAGGAGACAGAGATATTACCACTAATGCGAGAAGACCTCTACTTAGTCACATGGTGTTAATCCTTATACCATGACACAGCTCTTTAACCCTTCATGGGGCACAATGGAGTTTATGTTGCAAAGCACAGGGATAGCCTGATGACATTTTGGGTCAAACTGAAGCAATGTAGTAGCCTGACAAATTTGCTGCCGCTAGGGTGCGTCTAGATTTCTAGGCTAGCAATGGAGGGTCTGCCCACGGGCTGTGCTCTCTGCTCCTTATTATCATCATTTAACCGGTGCTTACATAGGAGCAGCTGGCCAAGACCCTTAGAACAGCCAAAAAAACATGTTCACTCTGAGCTCTTAAATGAAGCCAGATTAGAGGCTTGAAGAATCCGAGCTTGATAAAGATTAAATCAGAACCATGTTTCAGCATGAAGGCCTATGTAAATGTTTTGGTAATGAATGATCACAATAAAAGAGGAAGAGAGTAGCTTAATCAAACGTCACTGCCAGGAAAGTCACAGATTTCCCAACATAGCTGCCTGAAATGCAAGTCAAGACTCTGGGTCGTGTCCTTAGAGTAAAGTAGACACGTGTCTAAAAGTCCGATAAATATACTTGTTGTACAAAACTATGGATTTCATTCAAGTGGAGTATTTTGAGTACACTTACACTGAAGCTTTAACTAAGACAGGTCTTTTTGGGCTAGTGTGGTTGGGCTACAGTTTTCACCGCCCCAGTTTTGAATGAATTTACTACAGTCGCATAATCCAGGGGCCTGCTACAGTCGCATAATACAGGGGCCTGCTACAGTCACATAATCCAGGGGCCCGCTACAGTCGCATAATACAGGGGCCCGCTACAGTCGCATAATACAGGCGCCCGCTACAGTCGCATAATCCAGGGGCCTGCTACAGTTGCATAATACAGGGGCCCGCTACAGTCGCATAATACAGGGGCCCGCTACAGTCGCATAATACAGGGGCCCGCTACAGTCGCATAATACAGGCGCCCGCTACAGTCGCATAATCCAGGGGCCTGCTACAGTCGCATAATACAGGGGCCCGCTACAGTCACATAATCCAGGGGCCTGCTACAGTCGCATAATACAGGGGCCCGCTACAGTCACATAATCCAGGGGCCCGCTACAGTCGCTTAATCCAGGAGCCCGCTACAGTCGCATAATCCAGGGGCCCGCTACAGTCGCATAATCCAGGGGCCCGCTACAGTCGCATAATCCAGGGGCCCGCTACAGTCGCATAATCCAGGGGCCCACTACAGTCGCATAATCCAGGGGCCCGCTACAATCGCATAATCCAGGGGCCCGCTCTTCATTCCTCCCTTAATACATCTCAGATGATTTGACAGATGCCAGATCTTCTGATTGTGATAACTGATGTCTGGCGAATTTGTTTCTTCAAACGAATTTAAGGATTTGATTAAAATATCTGGATTAAATTGCAAGAGATTATTATGCATTCTTGTGTTCAATGGAAAGGGCAGATATATTGATACTCAAAACCATGATCAGCAATGCAGCGATTAGCTTGCCTAAAAACTTCTGAGGCGTAAGTGTTATTTCAAAACCGTTTTACAAAACGTACTCGGGCCGAGTGCAATAACAAACTTGTAGCCAATCAGCAGGTAAGGGGCGTGTCTACTAACGATGGTGAGAAGAGAGCACTCAGTGCACGTCATTATTCAAAACACACGACACACACATAACAGACATTAGCCGAGAACTAATATATGCTGGCTTTGGCTTGAATATGCTCGTGTGTCATGTTCGTTTGTTTGTCCATTTTCAATCATGTTGCTCACTTCAGCGATGATAAAGAGTGACACATTTCCACATGAATCTCCTCACTCTGTTTCAAGCGCCAGCTCACAAAATGTGTCCCACAAGTAAGATACTATATTCCTAATATATGTTTGTTTCCAATTTTCATGATCTATATAACTCTTATCCGGTCATAATTGTAATATGTCTTGCTTGTGTACTATCGAGTTGTCATGAGATAGGTTTGTGTTTTTGTGTTTATTTATTTGTTTATTTATTTGGAACCCCATTAGCTTCCACGAGTGGTCGCTAATCTTCCTGGGGTCCATTTTACAATATCAAAACATTATACACAATCACATTACACTTTTTACAATATGTTATCAAACGAATCAATACACTTCAATTTGAGTCATTACACTTAGTTTTCATTACAGATCATACTTTTTTTTTTACCATCTTTTTAAAATAAGATCTGTTGCTTATTTGTCTTATACACATTGACAGTTGATTCCAAGCTACTGAGGATCTAAATAGTAAAGTTCTCCTCATATAATTTGACTGTTCAAAAGGAACAACTAAATCACTAGAGCTGACCTGCCGAGTAATATGTTGGTGGCAATACCCACTGTAAACCAATTTATCCACAAAAAAATCTGGGGTTGTTTTTATAGATGGCATTATGCATGTAGCACAGAAGAGTTATCTTTAATTTATCCTGTACCTTTAACCATACTAATATAGTGTATATCTCATTCACACCGGTCCTGTACGAACAGCCAAGAGCAACTCTGGCTGCTCTATTCTGAGCAAGTTGAAGTTTTTTCAAGTGCTCCTGTGTAGCACTGGACCAAATAACTGAGCAGTACTCCAGGTGTGACAAGACCAAAGACTGGACTACTGTTCTCATGACTGAGGGTGGACAAAACGGCACACACTTCCTAGCTAAAGCAATGCCTCTGCCCATCCTAGAAACAAAATGATTTATCTGATCAGTCCATGAGAGCTGATTATCCAGCTTGACACCCAAGAGTTTAATCTGCTCAACCAAAGTTGTATCAATATTTAAAATTTAGGTTACAAGGTTTATTTAACAAATGTTTAGTACCAAAAACAATACATTTGGTTTTGGAAATATTTAGTACTAATTTGTTCAAATTAACCCAGTTGATAATCAAATTTATTTGGTTTTGAAGGTCCATACTTAGATCGGTTATTGAAGGAGATGCACAAAATAAACTTGCATCATCTGCATACAGTACAACTTCTGCATTTCTAACAGCATGGGGCAAATCATTCACAAAAATTGAAAATAAGAGTGGACCCAGACAGCTGCCCTGTGGAATACCGCATGATATACATTTACTGTCAGAAAAACTACCATTAAAAAATACTTGCTGATCTTGTCATAATTGCTTGTGTACTATTGAGTTGGCGATGATTCGGATCGCCAATGTCACGTGATTTCAGCAGTTTGGCAGTTTGACACGTGATCCAAACTCCTGAAATCACGTGACATTGGCGATCCGAATCATTGATAGATTCACTGATTCATGGCCGTTTGAATCTTTATTTGAGGTTTGAAAACAAACGCGGAAGAGAAGACAATCCTGAATAAAACCATAGTTTTTGTTATTTTTGGACCAAAATGTATTTTCGATGCTTCAAGAGATTCTAATCAACTAACTGATGTCACATATGGACTACTTTGATGATGTTTATTATTTACTTTCTCGACATGGACAGTAAAGTGGGCATTGACTGCATATGCTCTGGGACTAAAATATAAAATATCTTAAACTGTGTTCTGAAGATGAACGGAGGTCTTACGGGTGTGGAACGACATTAGGGCGAGTCATTAAAGACATCAATTTCATTTTTAGGTGAACTAATCCTTTAAGTATCACCACCGCTTAAAAAGATGCATTCTAATCATGTTTACATTAAATAAGCCCGCTTTTGAGCAGGTTTAAGTTTATGGACCTGCAATTCCAGGATGAGCTTAGAAGAAAATAACGATCCTGGATCATGTCAAATCATCATCTATGAAATCCAGCTAATTGAGATATCCAATTTGTCTGTTAGCCCGGCTTCACAAAAACCAAAGTGGTGCAATTTTAGTGTTTTTACGAGACATTTTATAAAGACAAATTGTTTTAGTCTGAGGGATTTTCAGTCATCGTGTGTAATCAATCCCAGTTTTTGACTACAGATCTTGGCTCACCCCTCTAAGCATGTCCTCTGCCTCATTGCTGAGCCAGGATGAATAAATGATATCTTCTCTGAGGATGCACTCAAACAGCTCGTCCTCAGTCTCTGATTCAAATGGAGCATGACCCGACAGCATCTCATAAAGCAGCACGCCCAGAGCCCACCAGTCCACTGATACGCCATACGGCTCCTCCAGGATGATCTGAGAGGGACACACAGCATAAAACATCTACATGGGAAGAGAACACACACACATAATAACCATCATCTTCTTACATATCCTCTTTTAGTGATGCTAACCTCAGGTGCAATATAATCTGGAGTCCCACAGAAGGTGCTAGTGCGTTTTCCATTAAAGATTTCCTCTTTGCACATGCCAAAATCCGCCAGTTTGCAGTGGCCATGTCTGTCCAGGAGAATATTGTCCAGTTTTAGGTCCCTTTAAAACACAAAACAGAATGACAGAACTCAAAATATTAATAAATACTATAATAGTAAAATAATACTGGTTGTAACCAGCAAGTAAATGACAATACAGTAAAAGTTATTATTAAGTATCAATGAATAATTCACTTTGGTTAATTACAGATTACAGAGTTCTTCATTTTCATCACTTAATTTGTGGCAAAATCTGTGCAATTCTGCTGAATGGATTTAAATGTGGTCATAAACTGAGAAATTAAATTTTCCTTGAGTTTAGAGCATATAAGATATCCTCGTGTTATAAGTTTCAGACGTAGAAAATGACTACGTCGTTGCAACTTTGGCTCCGCCCACTGGCGTGTTAGTAAGATGACGAGGAGAGAAGAGCAATACAGGACGGACTACAAATAACATTACCCCCCAAAGGATCCTAATGCTAGGAATGTGGTTATTTATTTTCAACAACTTGAATGTACATTTCACTGTGGATTATTTGGTAAATCAGTCGCAATTTTGGAGCAGGCTTTGCAAACAGACTTTACGCTCTGGGCTCGACAATAATGCCACAACATGTAAGTGTTCATTCTAATGCCTGATCTGTGACCAGTGATTTCTGATATGTAATGATTCATGTATAGTCATATGATCTTTGTCTAGGTGTAAGTAGATCTAATCAGTGACTAATTGGTCAACTTCACATTTTTTCTTTTAGTAGGATAATAATAATATGTTATATTTAAACTGAGATTCAATTATATATAGAAAGCGATCAAATAATTTTTCCTTTACAATCGCTGGAGCTGTCAATCAAACAGCGTGCGTTTATCAGTGACTGAGTTCTGGACTCTCGCCAAAACTACCATTATAACAAAGTCCCTTTTATTTAAAGTCTTTGGTTATAATCAATTAATGATGAAAGCATATGTTAGTGTGCAGAAATTGAGTTGCAATGACAAGATCACTGCATCCATGCGTTCAACATGTGCTACACGGTCGGCTACAATTTCATGCCACAATATAATGCTGTAGTCAACACTTTTACACAATTATTTAAGCTTGAGAGCTATAATATTAAAAACGTGCTGAAAGGTTTATGGATATTTCATATACAAAGACGTTAGCCAATCACAGCAGTATATGTTTACACTAAAGTCTCACAGCAGATCTACAAAAAAGCGTTCAAATCAGAGGGCTTAAATCAGGTTAGGAAGGCGCCCTTTATTTCTAAAGACAGCCTGCAGTAGCACAAAGGCAATGTACAAACCCGATTCCAAAAAAGTTGGGACACTGTACAAATTGTGAATAAAAAAGGAATGCAATAATTTACAAAAAAACTTATATTTTATTCACAATAGTATATAGATATCATATCAAATGTTGAATGTGAGACATTCTGAAATGTCATGCCAAATATTGGCTCATTTTGGATTTCATGAGAGCTACACATTCCAATAAAGTTGGGGTAGGTTGTAATAAGAGGCCGGAAAAATTAAATGTACATATAAGGAACAGGCGGAGGACCAATTTGCAACTTATTAGGTCAACTGGCAACATGATTGGATATAAAAAGAGCTTTTCAGAGTGGCAATGTCTCTCAGAAGTCAAGATGGGCAGAGGATCACCAATTCCCCCAATGCTGCAGTGAAAATAATGGAGCAATATCAGAAAGGATTTCTCAGAGAAAAATTGCAAAGAGTTTGAAGTTATCATCATCTACAGTGCATAATATTATCCAAAGATTCAGAGAATCTTCAGAGGAAGATGCGACAAAGAAGACCTAAGACAGTTGAGTAACTAGAAGTCGGTATTAGACAAGAATGGGACAACATTCTTATTCCTAAACTTGAGCAACAGCCCCCAGACGTTTGCAGACTGTTTTAAAAAGAAGATGGGATGCCACACAGTGGTAAACATGGCCATGTCCCAACTTTTTTGAGATGTGCTGATGCCATGAAATTTAAAATCAACTTATTTTCCCCTTAAAATGATATATGTTCTCAGTTTAAACATTTGATATGTCATCTATGTTGTATTCTGAATAAAATCTTGAAATGTGTAACTTTTACATCATTGCATTCCATTTTTATTCACAATTTGCACAGTGTCCCAACTTTTTTTGGAATCGGGTTTGTAAAATAAATATTGCAAACATATAATCATAGTGAATAACAAACAGGGTTCACAGAGTTCAAATGGTATGCACAATGACAAAATGAGTGTGTACTGCAATACTTGCATGCTTGACACAAAGGTGTAGAGTAATCAGCATAGGGAGCATAATTCATCAGAGAAGGAGAGGCAATATTGATCCAGTGGAAAAGAGAAGGACGCAATGAAAATTGGATTAACAGCTTCTTGTGGCCAAAGGTTCCCAAAGAAATGTGGTCTAATTTCATTAGAACAATTAACAGAGAACACATTGAGAGGTGACCTCTTTACTGTGATGTTAAAAATGCATGACTATGCCGCATTACCCAGTAAACAACAAAGAACAGAGTGTTTTACAAAAACACTTTGAATACGTGTCGTTCCATCTCTTATTACTTGGTTCAGTCAAGGGTACAATTACATCAATGTATGGGCAACACCGGAGCCACATTCATGAAACAGGAGCATTTATGTGTGAATCAATTATTAAACAATTCTCTTGAGAATACTTCAACAAACTAATCAGTCAAATATAATTCACCTTTTTTTGAAAATGAAAAAATGCAGAGGGTTTTGTGTGATGGCTAGGTTTAGGGGTTAGTGTAAGGGGAGAGAATATACAGTTTGTACAGTATAAAAACCATTACGTCTATAGAGAGTCCCCACAAAGATAGTGAACCAGACGTGTGTGTGTGTGTGAGAGAGAGAGTGTGTGTCTGTGTGTGTGGTCCTGGTAAACCCTATATTATCAGGAAAAAATTTGTCCACAAAGATGGCCATGTGAGGACATTTTTTTGGTCCACGTGAGGAAAACAGCTTATAAATCAGACTAAATTATGTTAGAAAGTTTTCTGTGATGGGTAGTTTTAAGGGTCGGGATAGAATATACAGTTTGTAGAGTATTAAAATCATTATGTCTATGGAAAATCCCCATAAAACATAACAAAACGACATTACTCCATGCCTGGTGAACCAGCACAGTGACATGCAGAGACTCACGCTCACAGTTTCAGAGGGCTGGCAGTGGCAAAAATAACAGCATGGCAAAGTCACCAGCCTGGCCATCAGCCACAGCCTGAATCTGCAGCTGGAGAAATAGGCAAATCTCTCTTCTGCCTACAATCATAAATTGATGTAACCAAATGCTTCCTTCGCTACGTAAAACAACCCAAGACACTACACTGTAAAAATAAAATGGTGGTTTTTGTTGGTTTAACTTAAAAAGAAAGTAACCTGGTTGCCTTAAAATTTTGAGTTTATTGAAATAAAAAATTTGAGTTGATACAATGAAGGAAATTTGTTTACTAAATAGAAACTCAAAATATTATTGTATCTGAACCACATAAAAAATGTGATAAATCATGAAAATAGCACTATTTGGCATGTTTAACTGCGTCATCAGAAATAAAACACACCCAATATGCTTACAAAATCTTTTAATAATATTTTAATAAAGGTTGTCGTATCTCAAAATTTTTTTCATTATATTAACTCAAAATTTTAATTTCAATGAACTCAAAATTTTAAGGCAACCCTGGAGGTAAAAAAAAAAATTCTAACTAATTTTTTTACAGTGTAGCAACGTTGCAACAAAAATCTTCAAATAGTATTCTGATAAAATAAAAAAAGTTTATCATTTCACTTTAAAAAAATAAATAAAACAACAAAGGAAATTATGTCATTTCTGAAGTCCTTTTGGAAACCAGATATAATTTAGCAACAGTGGAACAATTTGAGAGGTCAATAAACACTCTGTATCTGTATTTTATACAAGCCTCCGGGTATAACAGGCGTGGGTGAGACCAAAACACTAAAGCCATTAATGGACTTCCGTCATGCACTGCCCGTTCTTTCTAAACCTAGCATAGCCTAGTCCTCGGATTAGAGCAGAGCCAGATTACACAGCATTACAGCAGCATCTAATATAAGATCAAGGTGAAGTGGAGAGGAACAGCTTGATGACTCAGAGGTCAATGAATTGTTGTATTGCTGGTTTTATTAAAGCTAGGTTACAGATGGCCCTGCAAAATCAATGCTGAAATAATGTGATGGGATTTTTTATATTTATTAAGAATAATCTGTGCACGTTATGCTATATTGCACTTTGTAACAGAAAATGAGTCAAGTAATAAAATCAGAGCAGTGCACAGGCCACTTGCTCCCCCCCTCCCTTGCTCTCAATGTCTTTCTGAGTAAACAGCTTATGTAATAATAGCTCCATTGCATGCTGGGCAGGCCTGTGATGGCAGCTCAAGTCTGCACTCAAAATGTCCCCTCGGTCCTCTTGCACTACAACACTGCCATCTTTCCCAGGACTATACCCTTCTCCCCATAAGCTTCCCTTTACAGAAGCTGTATAATTACCTTAAAACAATGTGCTTTAAAGCCCAATTAAATCGAAAGGAAAGGTGAGAGTGGCCATAAAGAGGCCTGTATGATTGTAAAGACGACAGAGGGTCAGCAAAGTTCACTGAAATTTCAGAAAAGGCCCCGTGGGGAAGCTCATAAAGCTGCGAGCCTCATTTGAATGGGAAAACAGTCTGTCAGATCTGTTTACTTTGGGCTTGGCTTCATTACAAGGGTGATCGGAAAAGCTTATTCAGGTAGGCAAAGGTCATGTGATCACAGCCAGGAAGAGCACAATGTCCCGGCAAGGAAAAGGAAGGCTAAGCCAGGGGCGGAGACTGTCTGTAAAATCAGACTCATTCTGTCAGGACATGCGCAGACGAGATTTTGCGGGCTGAACACATGCATGTCAAAGCAAACAACAGAAAGGCAGTTGCAATGGGGTGTGAAAATCAACAGTTATTTCAGATGAACATTATGAATTTCAAATATTCTCCCCTTCTGTCAAAGGAATCATGTTTTGTACATTAAATCTGTGAGGAAAGATAAGCTAACCTGGACAGCTAACTCAAAAATAATGTAGCAAATTTCAAACCAGAGAGATGCTTGCGAAATAACAGGAAATATGGGACGATATCATGATCCACAGTATTCCTCACCTGTAAATAATGCCTTTGGAGTGAAGGAACATCAGGGCCGAAATGATCTCCGCGGCATAAAACTGTGCTCGTGGCTCATCAAAACGCCTACACTTCTGGATGTGGAACATGAGGTCACCGCCATTCACAAACTCCATTACAAAGAATAACCGCTCCTGGGAAATGAAAAGCACAGATTAGCATATACATAGAAAAATGATTAGAAAAACATGTTATAAAAGTATATAAAAAAGTCAAATACACAGGGAATATAGTCAATATATTAATTCTATTACTTCTTAAAGCATTAATAAACCTGTAATACGCACAGTATTTGAACTTGTGTTCTAACACATTGATACTATTAATGTAAAAATGACCATATAAAATAACATTATCTATCTGATAGCAAAATATAGGTTACAAAATAAAGTATTATATTTTATATAATACATATTATACCCAAAAATCTTCATACAGTGAGTGGACTACCAGTAAAATTGATACAAATTTATTCAGACACTTCGACCTGACACTGTTTTGCTCCTTTAATCCTGCTAATGTGACCTTTTACAACACAGACTAAACAAAATGAAGCATTGCTTGGTAATTGGTTGACCTTAATTGGTATGATCTAATTGTGTACATAGTCAAGTGACATAAACGTGTAAGTCAACAAAAAAAACTTGCTCAATCCCGTTAACATTCCTCCCACACTTAGGTATGTAGAGCAGGAAGTGAATACCCACATTAATAACCAAGACGCTCCATCTACTGTTTACATTTGGTATTGCAATGGTCATTGCTCATTTAGATAGCTATTTTCTAAGGTTGGCTTTTGTTTTAAATTATGCTCCCAGAAAGACCATTGATCTTATGGAGTGTATATTAAGTATCAAATAGTGATAAAATAGCATTTGATACCATTAAAGGAACCTAATGCTATTCAAATGTCCGATTTTTAACCCCAAATATTCTCATGAAGTTTCATGGGATTGAAGATGTTCCAGGAGATTAAAGATAAAACCAAGGCATTTCAGGAATGTACACACATTTTGTTGTTATGACGTCAAGGGGTTTTACCGAAAAGCATTGGGTTTCCTGGTTTGATTGAGGGAAATGGAATGTCTACATTCGACAACACCTGTCAATGTGCGAACTGTGATGACATAAGTCAACCTCTAATGCATTGTCTAGCACAGCAGGTTTCCTCAAATCCAGCCCTGGAGGGCCACTTTCCTGCAGCGTTTACCTCAAACCATGATCAAACTCACTTACTTGCAATTTACTAGTTATTCTGAATACTTTGGCTGCATCCGAAATCGCATGCTTCCCTGCTATACATAGTAGGTGAAAAACAATACGTGACAAAATAATTTTTTCCAAATTTACAGTACTCATAAAAGAGTAGGCAAAGAGAAACCGGGATGATCTACTTCTTCCAGCAAGATTCTGAAGTGCCCATACGATTGACATTTTACTATGAGGCCATGGGAGAGGATTTATGAAGGATTTATTTAAGTGATGCGACACAACTGGTGTGAGTGTGACCTACCAGCGTCAGTTGCATGATTCCCCCCAAACCAGTTCAGTGGAAACTACGCCCTGCAGCCATTTCTTAAGATTGTATTGGTCATTTTAATCACAGTAATGATTGCCTACATCAAAGACTGATCCCTAAACCTACCCGGCACCGTAGCCTTAAAGGGATAGTTCACCCAAAAATGCAAAAATGAAAATGTGATGTTTATCTGCTTACCCCCAGTGCATTCAACATGTAGGTGTCTTTGTTTCTTCAGTAGAACACAAATGAAGATTTTTAACTCCAAGCTTCTCCAGTGGAAACTGATCGGTTCGTGTCTTAAGACATCAATGTGTCATCACGAGCTGCAGGTTTTTTTTGCATATTGCGTAAGCATGTTTTTTTGTTTGTTGTTTTGCTCTCATAGAATTGTTACCTATTCACGCCATTATATGACTGGCACACAGCAACGGTTGGAGTTAAAAATCTTAATTTGTGTTCTATTGAATAAACAAAGACACCTAAATGTTGGATGCACTGGGGGTAAAGAGATAAACATCCCATTTTAATTTTTGGATGAACTATCCCTTTAGCCAATGAAATTAGCTGCAGGGTGGGATTTCAGCTGAACTGGTTTGGGGAGAAAAAAAAACATACCACTGATGCTGGTAGGTCACATGATAATGACAGCATGGTGAATGTAGATTACATTCATAACATATAGAACATACTTTTATAACAGTTGTGAAGTAATAACTTCTTTATAATAAGTACCTACTCAAGAGAGTATTCGATTTCGGACGCAGCCCTTGACTAGCTTGTTCAGGTGTGTTTGATTAGGGTTGGAACTAAACTCTGGAGGCCCTTCAGGACCGGATCTGAGAAACCCTGGTCTAACGTGATTTCTTCTGCTCTCACATTACAGATTATCTATCTGATAACATACATGCCAGTAATTCAAACACTGAACAAAATTCACCTCTGACCGGATTATGGCATTCACTCTGGTTTCCTGAAAGCGATTAGCGAAGCCTTTCTAGATTCTATTGTCTGAGAATGTGCCTTCTACCAATGATATAACAAGGAATCGAGTTCAATGTACACGGTAGAAAAAGGTACTGTTAATTTTTTTTTCTGTGTGGATATTATCTGTTAAGTTTACGGACATTTCCTTTAACCCTAAAACACAATGCAATGTGAGTCATAAATCAGTTTAATTCAAGGGAAGGCCCTTTAAATGGAATATTGGCTATATCAAAACCTGTTATTTATTGTCATTATTTTACCTTCATCATATGAAATGCTCTTAGCACCTTGAATCTCTTTGTGGACTCTTACCGCAGTCTGAAAGCAGTAGTAGAGCTGTGTAAGAAATGGGTGTTGGTGGGCCAGAGTCAGCACTCGCTTCTCGATCATGGTTGCTTCGACATCATCGTCTTGCAGTATGACATCTTTCTTCAGCATTTTCACAGCAAAGACCCTGTGGTCACTTTTTAGACGAGCCAACATCACCTACAGATACACACAAATACAGTGCAAAAACGTATTTAGTCAGCCACCAATTGTGCAAGTTCTCCCATTTAAAAAGATGAGAGAGGCCTATAATTGCCATCATAGGTACACTTCAACTATGACTGAAAAAAAATCAGGAATTCACATTGATTGGAATCCATGATCCAGATTTTGAGTAAAAATGTCGTTCCATCAGCAAGGGCATTGAATATGAAACGTGGCTGGGTCTTTCAGCATGACAATGGTCCCAAACACACCGCCCGGGCAATGAAGGAGTGGCTTCGTAAGAAGCATTTCAAGGTCCTGGAGTGGCCTAGCCAGTCTCCAGATTTCAACCCCAAAGGAAATATTTGAAGGGAGTTGAAAATCGGTCCCAAAACATCACTGCTCTAGAGGAGATCTGCATGGAGCAATGGGCCAAACTACCAGCGACAGTGTGTAAAATCCTTGTGGCGACTTACTGAAAACGATTGACCTCTGTCATTGCCAACAAAGGGTATATAACAAAGTATTGAGATGAACTTTTGTTATGGACCAAATACTTATTTTCCACCATAACTTGCAAATAAATTATTTAAAAATCAGACAATGTGATTTTCTGGATTTTAGTTCTCATTCTGTCTCTCATACTAGAAGTGTACCTATGATGAAAATCACAGGCCTCTCTGATTTTTTAAGTGGGAGAACATGCACAATTGGTGGCTGACTAAATACTTTTTGCCCCACTGTATACACATCTGTGGTTTAAAAGTTCCAGCAACTGCTATGGACATTCTTAAGATATACTGAGACTTTATAATGATCAAATGCAAGGGAATGTAATCTTGGTAATAGCTGCATGTGCAATACCAATGTGTCTACCTTTCCAAAGCTGCCTTTTCCCAGCACTTGCAAGAAACTAAAGTCTTCCAGACCAACTTTAACAGCCTCGTCCTCTTGCCCCTCGGATGCCGTTTCTGTGCTTTTAATGGAGTTCTGACCATTTATCCCTGTCATGTGCAGAGAACTCTGAGAAAAAATATGGAGGAAAAAATACAATAAATGTCCATGTAACCGAAGCAACTATTCCTTGATAGAGGATTTTTGAGACCTGAAAGATACCTGAGCCTTTCGTTTGGAGAGCGTGTTGAGCAATCCAATCTCTGACAATTTGCTTGCCAGTTCAGAACTGTTCACCCCACAGTTGGGTGCAACATTCTGTTCACAGCGTTTGTGGATGTTCATCTTGCAACCTGAAAGAATCCACACCACACAGATGACAACAACAATCACATGTTCACATGTATTCCAATAAGTAGAGTATGTGCTTACTCTTGCATTGGAGACCCTGTTTTATCAGGCCGTAAAGGAGAGAACCGCAGTGGTTACAGTATGTGGGAGTTTTGTAGTTGTGCTCTCTGAACTGGTGGGGTAAGTTGATGCTGAAGCCCTGCCTTTGGTCCTGTACACATTTGAAATGGATCCACAATACATATTTTTGTCATCAAAAATTCGTTTACACACACTATCTTTGTGGGGACTCTCCACAATGGTTTTCATACTGTACAAACTGTATATTATCTCCCCTTACACTAACACCTACCCATCAAAGAAACTTTCTGCATTTTTACATTTAAAAAAAAATAGTTCTGTAGGATTTATAAGCTGTTTCCTAATGGAGACCTCAATTTAGGTCCTCGCGGTGACACGAGACCCCATGAATCTGTATGCATTCAGGTGGAAGTCCCCACTGGGATAAAAAAATATATATGTACACACACGCACACACGCACACACACACACACACACACACACACACACACACACACACACACACACACACACACACACACACACACACACACACACACACACACACACTCTTACCTCATTTAAATCTTTCCTCATCCGTGGACACTCACTTACAACCAAGCTATGACACCTCTTATGGACCACACACGCGCACACTAGAATAGTAGGGCAAAAGGTGAACGCTGCTATTCCTGGTGTGTGTGCATACGGGAAAATTTTTATTACACTTATATTTGTAACCATACACACCTTGACATTGATATCCTTGCTTTCCAATAACACCCCTGGGAAAAGATTATATATTTATAACCACATGGCATACCATGCATTAAATGAGGCTTGTTAATTCTGGTTTTATGTGTATGAAAGTGTGTTTTCTATGGTCTTACCAAATGAAGTTTTTGCAATGGCAGCAAAAAGTCGGCTGGGGAAGAAAGGTTGCCATAAACTTATGACCGTAGACTTGGTGGACCTTTCTTTTCTTTAAAACCTTTTTTCTTTTAAAATCTTTGTGGAGTTTCAATCCATTCACAGCTTCATCTGAAATTAATGGCAACACTCAGTCAGCACAATTAAAATGCTAACAAAATTAAGTGTAGTGTTGTAGGTAAGTAGGGCATTATGAAATATTGGTTATGATCCTGACAACATTTTAGAACATACTGTAACTTAAAACTAAATTCTAAACTATATTTAAATAAAAAAATACAACATTTATTTAAGAGGTCAAAAAATGTTTTTTTTTATAACCAATTTATAACTTACCTGTCCACACATAAACAAACACATTATATTATAATTACACACAAATGATTGCTTTTTATGTAATAATAATAAACATTTATATTTAAAACATTAAAAATATCTATAGTTAATGAAAACTGCTAACCATCTGTAAAGGAGCCGGTGAGAGAGATGGATATATACACGCTTCCCTCTGGTTCCAGATTCACCTAGAAGAGGAGATAACCACACTATGATAAAATATCACTTTTATATAAAATATAATATCCTGAAGTAATAATAAATAATAATAATATGTTTTATTTGTAACACACTTTATATTCAATAAACAAAATCTCAAAGTGGTACAGATTTAAAACAATCAACAACAACAAAATAAATAAATAAATAAATTTGAAAAACTGAAAAATGAAGAAGTAGTAGCTTCATAACCAGTTTTGGGGTAACGCATTACAAGTAACTCGAGTTACATAATCATATTACTTTTTTCAAGTAACTTGTAAACTAACAAACTCTCTTTACAACAAAGTTACTTTTTCAAATAAGTAAAGCAAGTTGCTTTGTTTTCCCAATTATTGACTGCCACGTCTCTTGTCCCCATGAAAAATCAGTAGTTGTGTGTAAACGTGATAAATGTAAGCATGCGTTTACTCATCTCACTGGAACAAAAAGATTCAGTATTCTCCAAAATGAATAAAATAAGCGAAATGAAAAATCAGACTACGCAAACCTCCAATAATTAAATGTTAAAGAAAACAAATATTTCGATGCATTTAATCTCACTTTTTGAATGTAGTGCTGACCTTCAATGATTCATGAAACCAAAAGCAAAAATGACATTAAAAAAATTGTTAGTTTGAGCTGCTCCCTCTACTGTACACACGTGAATTTGCATTTCCTCCAGCCTTAATATTTCATTTTAAAATAGAACTTTTTAAAAATACAAGCTCAAAGCCCAACACATTGCTTTTCTTAAAAAAAAAAAGTATGTAACACAATTAATTACTATTGCAATGCATTACTTTTCAAACTAACTTTCCCCAACAGGGTTCATTACATTTGTGTTAAATATTTAGCAGTTCTGCAAAAATAAAAATAAACAAAAAAACATTTACATTTTTTTTAAATTTACAAACACTGCTTATCGTCACGGGTTATCGTCATTCTAAACACTGCTTTTAAACCCGGGGTTATGAAACCCTGCTCCTGAGCAGTGTGCCACACAAGTCCTGAAAAGTGAAGCCAAAGTGTATTGATCGTCCCCAGGTGAATGGATGTATGTCATAAACCTAGCCCTCTCCATGAAATGTAATGGGACATAGACAAATGATTAAAAGACAGGAAAAAAATCGCCATGCCACGGCTCCAAACCATGTAAAACTTTAATGCTAGACTAGATGCAAGCACATAGACAAACTAAACAATCAAATTACACTTCAAATACATTTTTTACAAAGATGTTAGCAATGTTACTTCAAGTGTTCATTCTTTAAATAAGTTTGGTTTTAGTTAGTTATTTGATGCTATAAAAACAGGGGTGCTGCATTTTGATTGACGGCTGAGATTGAGAGCTTCTTTGAGTGAAGCTTCTTTGAGTATCACAAGCTTCTTTGAGCTTTTCTGAGGCACCAAAAGATACTTTTGGGACCTTCGGGAGGAGATTGGAGCTTTAACTTTAGTCTCTACATTTCCATAACTGTTTATTTCACAAAAATTTGTTGATTAGTCAGAAGTGTGGGTGCCTAAGCGGGACCTTGATATCGCTCGCTCACTACTGCACAGACTTGGGCTCCAAGTTGCTACCGCGCAGACCCGAGACCCTACATATCAGCGTCATTTAGACGCTGCCAGCTTCATGAGGTCTCTGCGGAACAAGAGTTGGCGTTTGTAAATTTGTGGATGTTTTCAAACTCATGGGCGTTTGTAAATCACGCAATCAAAATGATCCCCTTCATCTGACCCCATCCCACCCCTTAACCCTACCCACACTGCACTGTAAAAAGTTATTTAAAGGGGGGGGGGGGGGGGACACTCAGTTTTAGTCAATCTCATGTCAATCTTGAGTACCTATAGAGTAGTATTGCATCCTTCATATCCCCGAAAAGTCTTTAGTTTTATTATATTTATAAAAGAAATATGGGCTGTACCGAGTCTTTCCAGAAAAAAACGAGCGCCTGGAGGCGTATCGAGTGGGCGGAGCTAAAGAATGACGAGAGCGCAAAGTGGTGGCGTCCTCAAGCTTTGAGAAACCCATGCTATCGATCTCAGCTAATACAGATATGATCCAGAATCTAATTCGGAGGCTGAAATAGAAACAGCAACAGCAGGACGTCCGTCTCTGTGGTATGTACTGTATTTAGTGGCCTGTCAACATTTCTGTGTCTTTACTCGCAGTTTATGAGGACATGATTCGGTTTATGGACTATATGTATGCGACTAAACCTAGCAGTAGCAAGCAAAACGGTTTTGCACGTCAGACTAGTGTAACGTTATACATAGAACAACAATAGAGTAACGTTAGCGCATTTGAATGACGAAGCACGCGATCGTGTCGTTTACTGATGCGACGGTAGCCAACAACACAGACATTTGAAGCAGTTTTACTCACCGGCTGCTTCCAAAGCAGGACCGAACCTTTATCGCTGGGACCGCTCCGTCAAAAACACACTTCTTTGGTATGATTTGGTGAAGTCCTGACAGCAGTGAACGGTGGAGATCCACTTTTTCGACGCGACTGAAGCGATGGGAAGCTTCCCGTCATTTCTGCGTTCAAATCGGGTCAAATGCAGCGCTGCCTTCCCGGAATGCTGTGCTGAAGTGTTGAAGTCACCCATAAGAATAAAGTGGAGCACGGCGCCTGGATCGAGTGGATCTGCACCTTGAGTGTTTACGGGCGTGCACTTCCTCTCTCGCTCTAGTCACGCACGCGCACCCTACAGGGAGAAGAGCCCATACAAGGACCTTCCGATCTATTAACGTCAAGTTGAGCCATACTCGAAAAAAACTCTCCGAAACTTGTGAGAAACGGAAGGAGTATTTTTAACACAGAAATACTCCATCAAATGTTACCATCACATTAGTTTTTGAAACTTTGTCTATGTTTAGGATGGGAATCCAAGTCTTTAACAGTGTAAAAAGCTCAGTATGCATGAAACAGCATTTCACTCCCCCTTTAAAACATAGGTTACCTGGTTGCCTTAAAACTTTGAGTTCATTGAAATGAAAAATTTGAGTTAATACAACGAACATTTTTGAGAATCGACAACCTTTATTCAAATATTATTAAAATATTTTGTAAGCATATTGGGTAATTGTGTGTTTTATTTGTGAAGACGCAGTGAAAGATGACAAATGATTTATCACATTTTCTATTTGGTTCAGATACAATAATACTTTGAGTTTCTATTTATTAAACAAATTTCGTTCATTGTATCAACTCAAGGCTTAGCAACCGACAACCAATCAGTGCCTTTATATTCACGCTCGTTGGGTAGCTGCGATAACTGCGCGATAAACTTAATTTCTGTCACAAGAAGTCACTTTTGCGTATGATAGGAAAACGATAATGAAAAACGTGACAATTGTGAAGACGAGACCATTTCATTCTTATCTTTTATAGCTCAAAAAGTTCACTCAGAAAAAAAAACATATTACAGTCAGCAATGTGTAATATGAGGATGCGCATTGCTAGAGCCTTTATGTAAACAGACCACGTGCTGTGTTTGTCTAGTCAGCAACACTGACGCTGCATTTATGCAAATAAGGACTTTAACTGGGGTTTAGGAATGTGCAGTGTGAAACAGCATTAACTACAACCCCCGGAAAAGTATGAGCAGTGTGACATGTAAATAAAGATAACCCAGGGGATAATCCATTTTTTTACCCAGGGTTTAGAATGACCCAGAGTTAAATATTTAGGGTTATATTTTTATAAGTGTGAAAAGCCAGTTATATTACCAGTAAAAAAACACCATGCTCTTTTAAAACGCACCAGACTTTCCACTTAGGAGATAACACTGATGCTAAATGTGATATATCTGACTAAATGGAAATGTTTTTTAGAGTGAAGGATGTGGCTGTAGTTTCTGATGTGGTTAAGATCCTGACAGGTCACAACAGACCACGTGGAAATAAAAGAAATTTGCTGTGAGCTCTTATTACTCTTCAATGCCTGTATGAGTTAAGGTTGTTTGATTTGCTATATAACTGAAAATTATATTTCACTGCAGCATAATAACAGTTGTCTCTCTCTCGCTATCTTTTCACACTGACCTTCTAGCACAGTCTCAATCATTTGGTCTCGCTTACTATCATTTACTGTAGCTTGCCTTGCAATGTGGGAGGAATTCCAGTAATGTGAGACAAGACGAGGAAAGCAGGACAAGCTGGTTCAGGGAGTCGAGTCCATAGCACGCACCACAAAGCACAACACGTTTTTAGGGACTGGAAGGCTAAATCATTGACCCAAGACACTTGAATGGTCTTCAAAAAATATAAAATGTAAAGAGACAAAATTCAGCATCGCATAAGGCACATAGTTTTCCATATAAATTACACAGTACATAGGTTGCAAACTGCATAACAGATGCAAAGATAACAAGTATTTCCGTAACAAACTTTCAGCTGTGAAGCCAAAGCAGTGGTTTAACACACTCGCCAACACATTTATGTTTGGCAGCTGGCTTTAAAATTACACTTCATGCCACACAACCTAACAGAAATGCAAAACTTGAGTTCTGTTGAACACTACTGTACATGCGGAAAGCTTAAAGGGTTAGTTCATCCAAAAATGAAATTGATGTCATTAATGACTAGCCCTAATGTCGTTCCACATCCATAAGACCTCCGTTCATCTTCATGTCAAGATAATAAAAAAGGTAATAAAAACATCATCAAAGTAGTCCATATGTGACATCAGTTGGTTGATTAGAATCTCTTGAAGCATCAAAAATAAATTTTGGTCCAAAAATCACAAAAACTACGACTTTATTCAGCATTGTCTTTTCTTCCGCGTTTGTTTTCAAACCTTAAATAAAGATTCAAACGGACATGCTTCAGTGAATTGATCAATGATTCGGATTCCCAATGTCACGAGATTTCAGCAACTGATGTCACATATGGACTACTTTGATGATGTTTTTATTCCCTTTCTGGACATGGACAGTAAAGTGGGCATCGACTGCATATGCTCTGGGACTAAAATATAAAATATCTTACACTGTGTTCTGAAGATGAACGGAGGTCTTACGGGTGTGGAACGACATTAGGGCGAGTCATTAAAGACATCAATTTCATTTTTGGGTGAACTAACCCTTTAAGATTCTCAACATATGGTAGGGTAATGTGGGGCAAAGAGAGGAATCTGGCTAGTTTGGTTTAGCAGCATGTTTGCAATGGTGGTACGCGAGTTTGCAAGCACGTCCCCTGCAAACGCAAAAGTGAGAGAACCACATTTGCAAAATAACCAGCACATTTTCTGCAACCTACATTTTCATCATGCATGGTAACTTTAAAATGATCAGTAAAAGTTTAAACATGAAACTGTGACCATGAGGAATATTTTAGGTTAAATTTTTTTTGATAGCCCACTTTTAGACATTCTACTATCTATATGTCACCTTGCAACTACATGTCCATTAACTTACATTAGGGTAATAGTAGCCTGTTAGGTTAGGGTTAGGTTAGGTTAGGTTAGGTTAGGTTAGGTTAGGTTAGGTTAGGTTAGGTTAGAACTTATAGTCAATAAAATGTATGTTGGGGACCATCAAAATAAAGTGTTAGCATGCAGATACTAAGCAGATAGTTTACCAATACTCTAGGTGACATGTAGTTACAAAGTTACCACCGAAATACCGTCCAAATCAAGCCTAAAGCAAATTCTGTAAATACTAAATAATGATTTAAAGTTCTGTGCCAAATTTGTAACCTTTAAAAATCTAAATGTGTGAATGTAATTTGTTTTAAAATAGGAAACATAACCTTAAAACCCACAAAAAAATGTCATAATCAGATTTAACAGTGAGAAAAACATCTGCTTACAAGGGTTCATTTGACCACATTGTCACACTTGGACCAAAGGAAAAGCAGAGCACGAGTATGTCAAACCACACATCACCATTTACCCAATAGATGTATGAGAAGGTAACACTCTGAGAGTTTCCGTGATGCATGGTGGGGTGCAACTAACGTGGTTTTGAGCATGACCTAGTTATTGCACAAATGAAAGCAACAGGACCCTCTGTCAAGAGCACTGACAGGCCTGTAGTCAGAAAAGACTAAAAGAAAATGGAGCGATTTCCACATCTTTCTTACTTTGTAATTTATATCTAAGTAGTTATAAGTAGATCAGGGTACAAATCTGAATATAACATTTAAAGGGATAGTTCACCCAAAGATGAAAATTCTTCTAAAAAATGTCTTTCTTTTGCTGAACACACGAAGATATTTTCGGGTAAAGAATATGGGTAAAGAAACAGTTGATGGGTCCTATTGACTTCCATTGTATTTTATTTTCCAACTACACTGTAAAAAAATGTTGTTGGTTTAACTTAAAAAAGTAAGTAAGTTAAAAATTTGATTTGATACAATGAAGGAAATTGGTTTAATAAATAGACACGATTTATCTGAACCACATCTAAAATGTGATAAATCATGAAAATAGCACAAGTTTCACTGCGTCATCACACACACACACACACACACACACACACACACACACACACACACACACACACACACACACACACACACACATACACACACACACACACACACACACACACACACACACACACACACACACACACAATTACCCAATGCTTACAAAATCTTTTAATAATATTTGAATAAAGGTTGTCGAGTCACAAAAATGTTCATTGTATTAACTCAAATTTTTTATTTCAATTAACTCCAAATTTCAAGGCAACCAGGTAACTTTTTTTTTAAATATTTTTTTACAGAGTATGTAAGTCAATAGGGTCCATTCATACAGGTTTGGAACAACTTTAGTGTGAGTAAATTATGATGGAATTTTCATTTTTGAGTGACCTATCCAAGGTTAACAGATACACTCATGACAATTTCATGAGAAAATTGTATATGCTACAGGAGGAAAACATAGCAACTGCTGCTCAATCTATGTTTCACATTAACATAGATAAAACATATACAAACCCGATTTTCAAAAAAAGTTGGGACACTGTACAAATTTTGAATAAAAAAGGATTTTTTTAAAAGTATATAAAAAGAATAAAAAGCAATAATTTGAAAATATCATAAACTTGCAAGAATATAGATAACATCAAATGTTTAAAGTGAGACATTTTGAAATGTCATGCCAAATATTGGCTCATTTTGGATTCACATTCTAAAAAAGTTGGGACAGGTAGCAATAAGAGGCCGGAAAAATTAAATGTACATAGTGTATAAGGAACAGTTGGAGGAACAATTTGCAACTTATTGGGTCAATTGGCAACATGATTGGATATAAAAAGAGCCTCTCAGAGTGGCAATGTCTCTTAGAAGTCAAGATGGGCAGAGGAGCACCAATTCCCCCAATGCTGCGGCAAAAAAAGAGTCTGTAGTTATCATCATCTACAGTGCATAATATCATCCAAAGATTCAGAGAATCTGGAAAAATCTCTGTGCGTAAGGGTCAGGCTGGAAAACCATACTGGATGCCCTTAATTTTCGGCCCTAGACGGCACTGCATCACATGTACAGGAATGCTACACATACAGAATGCTAGAAAATCACAACATGGGCTCAGGAATACTTTCAGAACCTGTTGCGCCCTAAAACTACAGGTCAAAAAAGAAGCCATATTTAAACATGATCCAAAAGCGCAGGCGTTTTTTCTAAGCCAAGGCTAATTAAAAATGGACTGTGGCATAAAGTGGAAAACTGTTCAGTGGTCAAATGAATCAAAGTTTGAAGCTCTTTTTGGAAATCTGAGATGCCATGTCATCTGGACTAAAGAGGACAAGGACAACCCAAGTTGTTATCAGCACTCAGTTTAGAAGCCTGCATTTCTGATGGTATGGGGTTGCATGAGTGTGTGTGGCATGGGTAGCTTACACATTTGGAAAGGCACCATCAATGCTGAAAGGTATATCCAAGTTATAGAAGAACATGCTCCCATCCAGACGTTGTCTCTTTCAGGGAAGACCTTGTATTTTCCAACATGACAATGCCAGACCACATACTGCATCAATTACAACATCAATGTTGCGTAGAAGATGGATCCAAGTACTGAAATGGCCATCCTGCTGTCCAGATCTTTCACCCATAGAAAACATTTGGCACATCATAAAGAGGAAGATGTGACAAAGAAGACCTAAGACAGTTGAGTAACTAGAAAGCCTGTATTAGACAAGAATGGGACAACATTCTTATTCCTAAACTTGAGCAACAGCCCCCAGACGTTTGCAGACTGTTTTAAAAAGAAGAGGGGATGCCACACAGTGGTAAACATGGCCATGTCCCAACTTTTTTGAGATGTGTTAATGCCATGAAATTAAAAATCAACTTATTTTCCCTTAAAATAATACATGTTCTCAGTTTAAACATTTGATATGTCATCTATGTTGTATTCTGAATAAAATGTTTACATTTTAAACTTTTTATTCACAATTTGTACAGTGATTGGTAATTAACCATGGTAAATCACATATGCTCATGTCAACATTCCTGCCTTAGATTAGCATACTTGTAAAACTCTATATTTGTAGTTAGCATATCATTTATAGGCCTAGGGGCAATGACAAAAAACACTCAAAAAACAAATAAAAACATTTTCACTTTTCTTAATTTACACTCAAACCACCCTTGTTCATATTACTTAAATACCCATGTAACTACATTTAACTGAGTTGTTTATTTTGTAGAGCAAATAGTTAATTTAATAAGGTAAATTAAGTAAATAATCTTAACCTTACCTAATACAATGTTATACATTTAACACTATGTAATTCAAATGTATTTTGTAAAGAAATTTGGTCAGTTTTCATTGAATTTATGTTGTTTATACAACTAAATTGCCATTTGAACAAATTACTCCATATAGTTGCGTGGAAGCCACGACCCTGCTTTTTTAGTGTAGTATACACAGTGAAAACTCACCCATCCTTCAAATGTTTGTCTTGTGTTTGATGGCACTATCAATTCGTCAAGCTGGATTCTGTAATTGGCGACAAAATTATCGTATCCTATAGCGGTGTTATGGAAAACAGCCAGTTCCAGCTCTTTGCCATTCGAGATGTATGGGCAGAATTCATCATTGAAGGCAGGCTGGTTGGTCTTCGATTTTGTGGCGGTTTGTCCAATTTTCAGATTATCTACTTTAGCAACGATGTAAGGATCCAGCTGGATTTTTTTATGAAAGGTGTGGCGAGTTAAAAAAGTTGTTGGTTTTAAATCCACCGCCTCCCCGATACGTAGCCTCAAATATCCGTTGAATTTCATGGTCGTAGCTCCAATGGGCTTAATATCCGATTCAATAAACCGAAATAATTCACTTTCAATTATCACGAAATCATAATAAACTACACAACAAAACGTCCTGAAGACACAGAAACATTGTCACACAGTCAATATAAACCGAAACGGCGAAACCACAGGTTGAGTCCTGAGCTCTCGTTCTTCTGAAAACGTTCACTACTCTCTCTCTCTCTCTCTCTCTCTCTCTCTCTCTCTCTCTCTCTCTCTCTCTCTCTGTACGAAGTTTGAGCTATGCGAAGTAGAACGTCATGCCTCATTCCGTGTTTGTGCCGTCATGTATAGAAACTATGCAGACAATGCGAGCATAACAAAGACAAAGCCGACGATTAGACACACCTGTGATTCCCTTACCAACAGACGACATTGAAATCCATTTAGAATTAATCACAATTATTAGGGCTAGACTCCAGCAGTTGTTTCAGTTACTTTGCAGTGCACAAATAAATGTTATCAATCAAAGACTAATTACTATGAAGCTTCAAAACATTACATTTCTCTCGATATTTAACAGGTGTATTAACAGGACTGTAATGACATAGGTCATTAAGGCCAACACGAACTTTCCCAAAAAATAAGAGAAGAACTTATTGAAAGGTGCCTGCTGGCACTAGAGGAAAGTGAAAGTGAAAGATAGAGATATTTATCATTTGTGACGCAAAAATATTAATGTTAGCAACTGAATCTAATATCTGAATACAATATCTGACACACACACACACATTTTTTTTTTTTTTTAACACACGTGTTTTTGTTTATACATACACACATCAGGCATAACATTTTGACCTCAAAGTTGAAAAAATGGGCAAGTGTAAGGATTTAAGCGAGTTTGACAAGGGCCAAAACTGCAGCTCTTGTTCCTGGTCTGCAATGCTCAGTATCTATCAAAAGTGGTACAAGGATGAACCGGCGACCGGGATGAACCCTTCCAAAAATTAACCATAGTTTTACTACAAATAACCATAGTTTTGCATGGTATTTGGGGTAAAACTGTGGTTATATAAATGGTTATCAATTAGCCAAGAAAAAAAAAATTGGTTACTACACTTTTACTATAATAAAGCCATGGTTATTTTTCATTGATGCACGTGGGCTGGCCCATGTGGTCTGATCTAACAGACAAGCTATGGCTCAAATTGCTATAGAAGTTGATGCTGGTTCTGATAGAAAGGTGTCAGAATAGAAAGTGCGTTGCAGTTTGTTGCTTATGGGTTTGCATAGCCGTGGACCAATGCCCATGCTGGACCAGACTGGGTGTCCACCGCTGAAAGGGTCAACAAAGGAAGTGCCGAAAGTGGGCACATGAGCATCAGACCTGGACCACAGAGCAATTGAAGAGGGTGGCCTGGTCTGATGAATCACATTTTCTTTTACTTCAAGTGGATAGCTGCCAATGTTGGGCAATGTTCTGCTGGGAAACCTTGGGTGATACTTTGACACGTATCACCGACCAAAACATTGTTGCAGACCATGTACACCCTATAATGGAAACGGTATTCCCTGGGGGCTTTGGAATCTTTCAGCAGATAATGCGCCCTGCCACAAAGCAAAAATGGTTCAGAAATGGTCCGTGCCTTGACAGGTCAGAACTGTTTTGGCAGCAAAAGGCGGACCAACACAATATTAAGAAGGTCATAATGTTATGCCTTATGTTAATGTTATGTTATGACAAAATTGGTGTGTGTATATATATATCAGTTTCTTTGAATTTAATATTTGTATGTGGATTTAATATTTGAGTAAAATTAGCATTTTTGTTTTATTTATTCTATAAACTCAATTTCTTCCAAATGTCAAGTAAAACATTGTCATTTAAACTACAGCATTTATTTTCAGAAAATGACAACTGGTCAAAATAACAAAAAAGTTCATAAAAAATGTAATGTATCTTTGGCATGCTGTCCACCAGCCTTTCATATTGCTGCTGGGTGACTTTATGCCACTCCCGGCACAATAATTTAAGCAGCTCAGCTTTGCTTGATGGCCCGTGACCTTTTATATTCCTCTTGATCACATTCCAGAGGTTTTCAGTGAGGGTTCAGGCCTGGAATTTGGCCTGGACATGATAAGTTCTTGATCTGATGGTCCTCCATCCACCTTTATTGACCTGACTGTGTGGCATTGAGCATTGTCTTTGGGAAAAATCAATAATTTGAGCAGCATTGCCAGAAAAAAAGGAAGCAATTTTTCTTTCAGGATAACCTTGTGTGTGTTTGAGTCGCGCGTCCTTCATAAAGACAGATCTGCCAGATACTAGCCTTACCGAAGAACCACCACATCATTAGCCTACCAATTCTCCACCAAATTACACAGTGGGTGTGAGAGATGCGGGTTGTAGGCCTCTCCAGGTCTCTGTTTAACCCTTAGAGGACCAGGTGTGGGCAAAGCTGAAAACTGGACTCATCCGAGAAGATCAGACTGTTTTAGTTAAGAATAACAATAAATGTTGGAATATTTTAAGTGAGTGCATAACTTGATTAAAACAAACAAATAAACAGTTATGCGGTAGTGCTATGCAGTTTTCCACAAGAGGGCAGTGTTGCATAACACTGTATTGTGAAATCAAACGTCATCTTTAGTTTCTAAAATGCTCGTCCAGGCAGAAGCATTCTGGCTGATTTGTTGCCCTATGGGTGCAATAAGTCAAATTAGTCATTACTCGGTCACAGCTATTATTAGGCCTACATGTATTTTACATAACCAACCAGGGTCATTTATAATAATTACTGGCCAATCATACAGCTAACCCATGAAATGACCTTCACAGGTCCAGCTCTATAGGGGGGCCTGGGTGGTTCTGGACGATCAGGAGTTTGGCCCAGCCTGGCAAACACCTTTCTACCTCTTCCCTTAACCATCTGGCCCAGTCTAATGGCGAACCTTGTGAAATCACATGCAATGAAAATGCATTACACAGTGGAAGTTATTTACATGGGAATATGAATAGTGACTGGGAAAAAATGAAAAAGAAGACTATTAAAATTCTTCTAAAGTCAATGTAATTATAGACCACTAAAATTGTTGTACTCACTTTACAAAACTATTCTGCAAGTAACACTAAATAAACTATTTGTTTGTTTTTGTAATCCCTAATTTTACAGTAACTCAGAATTGCAACGCATTACATTTAACAGTAACTTTCCCCAACACTGGTGATATGTGACATTAAACAAACAAAAAATCTAAAATAAAATTACAACACCTGCTTTGCCATCACAGCCCTGCAATGTGAATGTCAGCAAGTGGGCTACTGAGTTTCTATATTGGCAGCCGAGCGAGTCAGGCCTCAAACTGTGAATAGCACCTCATTCATCATGCTCCATAAAGAACCCCAGGGAACACGTGCACCATAACCACATGCATAAAAATAGACACTGCAGATTTACAAAGCCTCTCTCAAACACCTTCGTATATGTCCGGCATATTGATTTGAGGAATCGACTATATGTTTCTTAAGTGCATGAGAGCAGACTGCTCAGACTGCTCATGTTCTTTTGTCTTAATTGTGCCATATGGTGTTTGAAACCAAACCCGGCTTTTGCTGGCGCTTCTATACTATGAAAGGAATTTTCAAATGTATCCACCTGCAAGCTGCTACCCGGTTTGCCTCCATAAAATACTCTGTAAAAAGTAACCTGCAATTGTATACCTTAAAGAACTATTTTCTACCCAATTTCATACATTAAAGTTAGGTTTGTTGATAAAAAATGAATGTCTATGGTTGGTTCGGTTATGTTAAATAATATAGTTGACTTGTATAAAAGCAGTTAATGTAAACGTCTGGTGGTCTTTGATCATTGTTGATCAAAAAAGGTTACTTTTTAATTTTAGTTTTGGTGTCATTGGAAATTAATGGGATAAAATGTAATCCATTTATATTGCACCCAAACAAAAAACATTTTTTGTTGTTGTTGTGGGTTTATTTTTTTTGTATCAACCTCAAATTTGGAAAATAACCTGTTTATATTATTAAAACACACACACACACACACACACACACACACACACACACACACACACACACACACACACACACACACACACACACACACACACACACACACACACACACACACACACACACACACACACACACACACACACACACACACACACACACACACACACACACACACACACATATATTTAATACTTTTTAAGAGAGACTTTAAGGGATGGTTCACCCAAAAATTCTGTCATCATTTACTCACCCTCAAGTTGTTCAAGATCTGTATGAATGTCTTTCTTCTGCTAAACACGAAAGAAGATATTTTGAAGAATGTCGATAACCAAACAGATCATGGACCCATTGACTTCCACATAGAATTATTTCCTACTATGGAAGTCAATGGAGTCCATCAGCTGTTTAGTTACCCATATTCTTATCTTCTTATTCTTATCTTATCACAACATATCTGTCGTGTTCAGCAGAAGAAAAACATTCATACAAGTTTGGAACAACTTAAGGGCGAGTAAATGATGAAAGAATTTTATTTTTGGGTGAACTATGCCTTTAAAGGAACACTCCACCGTTTTTAGAAATAGGGTTTATTCAACTTTTTTCCTACATTTAGATATGTGGGCGAATGCATTTTTGTCTCAGTGCATGCATTGTTTTAGTTTGGCAGGGTCACCGCTAGCTTAGCTTAGCATAGTGAATGGAATCCTATTTTGCCAGCAAGCATGTCCCAAGTAAAAGTGATCCAAAAACAAAAAACACCCCACAACGAGTACAAATAGCGATGCAGATTAAGACTAGGCGATTTCCTCTGCAGATATTGACTTGGGACTATATTATGTGAGAGATATCACTGCTCTCATCCTCTGGCTGTTGAGCGATCGCAATGTGTTGCGTGATATCTCTGTGCCCAAGTAGCAGTGCTTCGCCTGTGCTTCCGCATAATATAGTCCCAAGTCAATATTTGCCTAGGAAATCTTAATCTGCATCACTATACTCAATGTGAATACGCAGGCCACAAGAAGTAATTAGGTGTTGTTGGTTTTTTTTTTTTTGGATCACTTTTACTCGGGACATGCTAGCTGGCAACATAGGATTCCATTTATTATGCTAAGCTAAGCTAGCGACGACCCTGCCAAACTAAAACAATACATGAACTGAGACAAAAATGAATTTGCCCACATATCTAAATGTAGGAAAGAAGTTGAATAAGCCCTATTTCTAAAAACAGTGGAGTGTTCCTTTAAGTCTCCAAAGCATTCATGATATATGACAGTTTAAGTTGGAAATTTCATTTTCACGTCTATACTCAAAAAGTGAATAAATGGAATTATAAACATTATAAAACATTATTAAACTAAAATACTTTACAATTATTGCATTAAAAGAAAAAAAAACTTTTAACCATGTAAGTCTTTATTTTATTTTTTTTAAGTTCAGCGTATAGCAACAGTATCGATGCTGCTCTTCACCACAATGTCATCACATTACAATTATACATAAAACACGATTGTCTTTAGATAGTTGAAATAGCTCATGCTACATGTAAAAACTTGTAGCATTGTTAATTCTCTGTCTATTGTGTTGCGACAGGCCTGTAATTAACCCTGCATGTCATTCTTATGCGGACAATGATGTTTACACACACCATCTTCTACTTGTTTAAGGAGCATGACAGTAATTTCTGTCACACTACGACCTTTAAGCAATGATTCACAGCAGATCACATTAATAGGAAGCTTCTGATACAAAGTGGTCCCATTTTAAAGGTATCGACCTCATTTATAAGCTCTCCTCCAGGTCACCACAATTCACCTCTGAAGGAAGAAAAACAGCATGTTAAGGATCCGATTTAGGAAATAATGCGGACACGTGTAACCCTAGCTCCCCGCTGCTCTTTCAGATGATTGAGAGTGCCCAATAAAAGCTTCGTCTATTTTCTTCAGTCATTCCTTCAAGGGCAAATAAGATTGTGTGTGTGTACTATATATGTGTGTGTGTGTGTGTGTGTGTGTGTGTGTGTGTGTGTGTGTGTGTGTGTGTGTGTGTGTGTGTGTGTGTGAGAGAGAGAGAGAGAGAGAGAGAGAGAGAGAGAGAGAGAGAGAGAGAGAGAGAGAGAGAGAGAGAGAGGCAGAAAGAGAAAGGTATGATTCAATTAGAAATTATTATGAGAGTTTGTGCTCAATCAATACACACATTTTGCAGACGCCAAGAAAGAGGTTTATGTCTTTTGGACTGCTTTTAGCACTTGCATAGACCCACACACACAACCACATACAAAGGCACATACAGAGGCCTACAGTGAGCATACTAGAAATGGAAACCTGCACTTCAGTGAATTCTATATCACTATCCATCTTAGTCAGTTTTTAACTTCTAAAGCAAGAGCTTAACTCTATTAAATGTATTAATATGACTTATGTTTTCGTACCAAAAAGCCCAGACAATATAAAACTGTAAAACTCAAATCCTCCGTTGGATTTAATAACTGATGTGGACACTCCAAAGCAGGAATGTAAAGCTTTGGATATGCAGGGTCATATTTTCAATAGCCAGTTGCGTTTCTTTACCGTTGGCTACAATTTCCACGCTTGTGAGATACAGTCGTGCGCCTGTGACCATGGAACACGTGGGAAACATTCGACCACTAAAGTATAATTCAGCCCAGCTGTACGGACACGCCACTCTGAGGATGAGGCTTCAGCCACTGCATGAACTCGTTCCCACCAGAGGGAAACTGAGAGCGAAACATAATTTTCTCAACCTGGATATCAATCAGCCATTCCTCATCCCACAAGCTGTGCTAAAACCCTGGTCTGGCCTTGCTGGATGGTGCTTGGTTTAGAGCTCTTACTTCACTACAGTGCCAACACGATCACATGGTAATGCGTATCATGCGATCTAGTGGAATGTATACGGCAAAATGAGTTTTGGCGTGCATATGCTACGCAGTTTTGTGCGTGCATACTTTATGGCGTGTATATGACACACTCTAGGTTGGAGGTGGTGGGGTGGGGGGTTTGTGCGTATAATACGCCATAAAGTGCGTATCATATGCACGTGAAAAAATGCGTACCATATGCACGCCAAAACTCATTTTGGCGTATACATTCCACGAGATTGCACACTCGTACTATTTTTGCGCATTTTCTTAAGATCGGGCTCCCAGTACTGTGATTGATTCAATGATCTGATAAATACACAATACACTCTTTACAGTAAGGTAGTTTAACACAAGAGGTAATTAAGCAATATCACATAAGCTTATAACACTTTAGTTTAGTGTCCAATTCTCATAATTCTAGTTCTCAAAACTAGTTGCTTATTAGCATGCATATTACTCGGATGTTGCCTGTTTATTAGTGCTTATAAAGCACATATTAAAGGGGTGATGAATTGCGAAATCAACTTTCCCTTAAGCATTTGATATATAAAAGGTCATGGTAATATAAGAATATCCTGTAAATTTCGGAGCTGAAAACTTCCTTGTTAGTAAAAGAAAAGACACCAGGCCCAGAAAGCGAGAGCTCTCAAATCAATGACGTATTAGAAGGGGGAAACACCACCTCTACAGATAAATGTGTACGCCTGCTTCTGTAGCCCCGCCCACCGACTCATGTGGCTAAACGGATCGCAAGCAATAAACATGCCGAAGATAGCAAGATAGTCGTTTGTAAACAGGTCGACACTGGATTTGCAGACATATTGAGATTAAAACACAATGCTGTGCCTTCTATATTGGATCTGACAGGCAACACACTTATGTGAGTAAAACATGTTTTTTATATATGATAGTATTGCATTGTTACAGATTGATTATGTGTACGTGTCTAACCGAACATTAGCACTGTCACAGGCTGGAGAATCCCTTGTTTGTTGGCAGTGCCATTTCTAGACATAGGCAAACTAGGCGGTCCCCTAGGGCGCCAACAGCTGGGGGGGCGCCAGTTGTGCCCCCGCCCCAACAAGATTTTTTAGTTATTTCATATATATTTTATTATTAATATTTCGTACTTTTGCTATTTCGAGGTATTATGATTAGTTGCGATTATTGGAGTGAAGTCGCCATGGTGATAGTGGCGCTGCTGTAATGAAATGAGCTCATGTAGTGGGCGGCAGGAGACATCGTCATCCGTGCTTTAGTTTTTATCATCATGAAAAGGTCAAAACCATCAGGGGCTCAGTATCGTTTTGGTATTCAAGCTATTGTTATCTAATTTTTGGGCCTTCAGATCATCTTAAAATACACATATGTAGATCATAGAAATCAAAATTGTCTCTAGGGAGCATGCCCTCTGAACCCCCCTAACATTTGTGATCTCATTGATAATAAATCTGCCTACATTATTGGATTAATGCATGTACAATATACAATATGGCCATGAAATAAGGAAGTCATATTTGCTTTATAAGTTATAGTTTTTTTTTCTTCTTTATAGTTTTTTAGTTTTCTGGACCTTGAAAGTTGCAATGACGTTGCTGTCTATGGGTGGTTCAGAGAGCTCTCCGATTTCATCAAGAATATCTTAACTTGTGTTCCGAAGATGAAGGTCTTACTGATTTGGAATTACACGAGGGCGAGTAATTAATGACAGAATTTAGTTTGCTATTGCTGTGATATTATGTGAGTGACAGGTTGTCCCGCCCTCGCGCCAGTCATCAGAGAATAGAAGATATCAGAATAATCAAATGACTCCCTCAGTCGCAACCTACTGGCGTAAGGGTGTAACCTGCAGAACAAGTCACACAAAAATAACCCCAACCATTAATCCACAGGCTGATAGTGTCTGGAACAAACACAGACATGCAGCATCACAGGCAAAAGAGCAGAAATAAATAGGCCTATATATTTAATACTTAATATAATTTAATAATTTTTGTATCGTTTGAGTCATTTGGCTTTGATTAGACTCTTGCAAAACCAAATTCTGTGTGAAAACAAACAGATCCAATCCCAGTAAACACGTCGCATTAATTGCATAGCAAAATTTAGCCATATTTATACTCTTTATATTTATACTATTTATCAACCCCAGATGGAAAGGCAAATTCCAGTGACAAGTTCATCACCGTCAAGACATAAGCAAGTTGCCTTTTGATTTGTGGTCAGTAAATTTGGCAAAGAGGGCAAGCTTGAGGGTGAATGTCTATTTCTGGGAAGACTGACAGGGACATGTCTAAAATAATTGACGAGCCTGCTCCAAAACAAATACTCTCCTGAGACACTACTGAGAGCACGTCATCTGAAAAAAATTCTAAATAAACAATTTGAATTTGAGCCAAGACTCATTTTCCGCATCTTATTCACAGTGTGGGCCAGTAGGTTCAGGAAATCTCTTAGAAAGCCGTGAGTATTAGTATCCAGGCCTCGACCGGATGCCCCAAAGCTCATGGTTCAAGCTTCTTTCCGTTCTTCCCTGTCCGGGAGTAGAGGAGAAGGAAAAGTAATATGAAAGACAGAGCAAGTTAAAATAAAGCATGAATCTCCAAACATTTTTTTGCATTGTATTAGATGTATTATTTCCCTTTGTTTGCTGTTACTGAGACCGTACACATATTCCATATTTACATGGCAATTCTCACTCTATCCTTATAAGCCACACATCATCCATGAGCCTTAAGCTTTCACAACACAGCACAGCGTCCCTCAGGGATGTTTTACTCCAGGTCTCGGCAAAGGTAATCCCCGGCCTTAGACAACAAGTAGTCCTCTTACACTGTCCCATTCAGAAACAGCCCTCCCGCCCTGGCCTCTCCCTTTTCCCCCCATCAGCAGGCCAGCTGTCACTGCAAACTGAGCCGGGCGGACCCTCGCAAACAGCTCAGCCTCTGCCCAGCTGCCGCCCCGGGATCTTATCAGCCACGGGACCATGCAACACAGACAATCTGGACCTGGTTTGTGTTTCAAGGCCATGCAGAATGACCTAAATGACATCAATACACACTTGTGGTGAAAACAGGTCCAAAAACCTTTGTCATGAAAATGTACAGTGCTCCAGCTTGGCACACAACAACAAAACTGAGAGATTAAAGATATAAAATTTGGTTACACTTTATTTGAATAGTCCTCTTTTACCAACTACTTGACAATTAACTCTCATTCGAGTATTAGTAAACTGTTAATTGACCACTAGTTGACATGTAGTTGCAAAGTTACTTATAGTTAAAGTGACTATCGACAGTGCAAATGAAACTTCATTTGCATTGCTTTAGCACAAGCATCCAGCAACAACAAAATACACAACAAAAAACAAACACAGCCATCTTAGAGACAACTTTATTTCAACATTTCAATCCTTTTAATTTAATTAGTGCACTAAGTAGTATTTTTGCAGTAAAATATCCAAAAAAAACACCAGGCCAGTGTTATATATTTTGTTCAGTTGAGTTCTTACAATATCCCAAATGTTTCCAACTATTTGTAAATTGTGAGAAAATTGCTATTTTAACCAAGGACCCGGGACGTCTGAGGAAGTCACCTGTCAATTGTGTCATATCTGCGTTACCCTCGGTTTCAGAAACGCTTTATTCTCACTGCAGTGTGAACAAGTGTCACAGCAGCCGCTGAGCGAACGCACAGTGTAACGTCATAACATAATTTTAAACACACTCAAATGTATCTAATATGATAAACAGAGCTGTGTTGGTACATCTTTTTGTAGATTCTGTGTTGCGTATCTTTTAATGTACTGTAATGCCCATAACATTTTTCTTTTGTTGTTGTAGAACTATCTTGACAATTGAATTCAGAAGTAAGATGGGTAACTAGCCTATTCACATTTATTGACTTTGGGGACATAACTGTATAGAGTACACAAGATGTTTGTATTGGTGTCACTCCTATTTTTACCACTTGGAGATCTCTTATTTTTCCTTGTATTTGTATGGTTTAACTTTTGACATTAGCCAGTAGCCGAACTATTGCCTCTAGTGGCAAAAAGTTGTGTTACAAGTGCCAGAGTAGCACACCTGAAACCAATGCAACTTTAAGTAGTGCTTGATCCTGTCTGTTTGTTACCAACACCCTGATGAAGGCCTATGGGCCGATACGCGTTGGTGTTTTAATGTTTTAGCCCTACCATTAAAGGCTTTTTTACTTTTTGCATCCTATTGAGTGCCTGGACTTGGATTTTTTCCAAATTTGTTTTCAACATTTAACCCTTCCAAGAGCACCAGAGGGTGAAAGGGATTCCAGCAGCGCTCCAGTTCTCTTTTGTCTAGAGCTGTGTTGGTGTTACCTCATACTTACGACCGGAAAAGTGAAATGGCGCCGGCGAATGTGTCCCGTCATAATAAAAGTCCCGCTGCTCGCGAGGCGTGTGTTTGCTTAACAATCGCTCCAGCGGCCTTGCTAAGCTCCACAACACTGTCTTGCTCTGCTTCATATACAGTAACATTAATAACTGCATCAATGAACATGATTTTCATGACTCCTATCCCGACTATTTCCCACCGGCTGTGAGGTGAAAACCACATGTCCCAAGATTCTGAGCTTAAACTTGGCATCATCAAATTACGCCTTAGCTTTGAATAGACGCTCTCTAGCGGATTTTTTTTTTTTTTTTTTTGCATAGTGCAGCTTTAAATTCAACATGAAAATAAAATATTTTTAACTCAGAAATCATCTAATTGTTTCAGCTTTTAGGACATCTTAATGGTTGAAGTCGATTTAGGGGGGGGGTAATGCTATATGCATTCAGACTTATTTACACTGTTAAAAAGTTAGATTTTAATGATAAATATGGCCAAAATAAAAAAAATATATATTAAAATAATGTTGGACGTATAATGGAGTATTTCTGTCCTAAATACACTCCTTCAGGATTCAAATAAGGAAAGTGCAGAATTTCTTGTGTAACAGAGGCCAGCTGGTAGTTGTTGCTGTGCGAGTAAACCTCACTCCTCTGACCTCAAGAGACGCTCTAGCGACCGACGCTAGAGGTTGCAGCCTTTAGCCTCCTTGTTAGAGCGTCCGACTCTCATGCCAGCAGACCCGGGTTCGAGTCCCGGTCTGAACAGGAAGGGGTTCGGTGTGTCAGAGCAAGGCCAAGAGATTCTTGATAGGTTGATGGGCCGTGCTAAAGATGTCGTAAGGACTTGCATTCGCAATAACCCCCTGATTGATGTATGTAGAGACCCACATGCTATTTTCTCTATTTTGAGACAGCATTTTGGGGATGCAATTTCCTCCTCTACCCCGTTGAGAGACTTTTACGAGACCTTGCCCAGGCGATCAGAAAGTGGCTTAGACTATTGGATCAGACTTAATAAGGCTGTTGATCTAGCCGACGAGTGCCTAAGGAGACAAGGAAAAAGAGTTGAAGACCCTTGTCATGAAGTAACGATGATGTTTGTTAGACACTGTCCAGAACCTACCTTGTATGCAGCTCTGCGAAGTAAGCCATTGGAAAGTTGGACTGCTAGGGAGGTTCAAGCGCTGATAGACAGCCATCATAGAGATAAGCAGTCAGCCAGTGTGGAAAGAGCGTCACAAGTTGAAGAAAAACCCTCTGGTGCCTGGTGTATGACACAACAGCAAGCTTCTGGCAGTAGTCAGCCTAGTGGTTTTGACCCAGCTCTTCTTGGTAGAGCGGTGTCTCTCCTAGAACAGATTCTCATTTCACAGAAGGGGCAGGAGCCAAAAGCAGAGCAAGCCAAAGCATCGTCTGAGGAGTCAGGTGTACATTCAGATTCCTGTAGAGTTTGTAAGGCTCTTGATCATACAACAAAGACACACTGCTTCAAAGAAGGACTGTGTTTCAGGTGCTATGAGACTGGACACAGGGGTTTTGAATGCCCCAAAAGAAAGCCAGTGAAACGAGAAACGACCAGAATGTCTTCTGATCCCCAGCGGCCTTTAAACTAGAAAGCCCGCACTCTGAGGGGGACAGTGTGGGTCCCAGCCAACCAAAATCCCCAGAGAATTTTGCTAATGTTCAGACTAAAGTTGATGACAGTCTGATTCAAGAGTCAAGCAATGATAATGAAGCAAGTACCTTTGAGAATAGTTGTTCACACTTCTTTCAAGAACTGATTTATACAAAAGTGAATGATGAGGGTGATCTTTTCCATGCTCCGGCCTTAGTTGAAGGAAAAGTAGAACTCTTAGCCCTTGTAGACAGTGGATCTGTAACCTGCACCCTGAGTGAGTCAGCTGAGCGCATACTTAAGGATCACAGTCTCATTTGTGATAATATGAGTAAACCCACAACGAAAGTGCTGACCGGATGTGGAGGCAACCAGACAAAGCCAAAATGTGCATATGAGCTGAATATAGATTTGCTTGGATGCAAGATGACTGTGAACTTTTTAGTTGTTCCGGGTCAAGAGGATGACATGATAGTAGGCTCTAATGTTTTAAGACATGTGACTCAGCAGGTCAAGAACACAAAGTGGTACTGGGAGAAAATCTCACAGCCCGTAAAGGAAGACAGTAATGACCCTCTCCTCAGTCTACTCTCCAATGTTGACCGTTGGCATGGAGACAGGATGCCAAAAAGAGTTGGTACTGTGTTATTAAGACAGTGTGACGCTGGAGCCGCAACACGAACACTTAGTCTGGGGAAGGTTGAAAGAAGAAGTTCCTTTGTCTGTTGGGAGTACTGTGATGGTAGAGTCCTCAACTTCCAGATCTTCACCACGGAACATTATGATTGCTCGCAGTGTGTGTTCATTGTGGGCTGATAAGTGGGTTCCTGTAAAGGTGATAAATATGTTGGATCGACCTGTAGTGTTACGTCGGAATGCAAAGATTGCTCAGGTACACCCGTGTCTTGCCCTTGAGGAGTTAGAGCTTACGAAGCACATGAATTGTGAATCAAGAGAGGTCCTTCAGAATGTTGTCCATGTTTGCAAACCTAATGAAGAAGACAAGAAGTTGCAAACAGACTATGCAGCTAAGTTACGAGAGCTGGGACTGACACAGATTGATATTGACTCTTCTGAGGTGAATGACTTTTGGAAAAGGAAATTGGCAGACCTCATTGTGCAGTATGAGGGTATCTTCTCTCATGATAAGTTAGATTGTGGTGAGGTGAAGAATATTGTCCACCGGATACATCTGAAAGATGAAAAACCTTTCCGACTGCCTTATAGAAGGGTTCCGCCAGCTCACTATCACAAGTTAAGACAGACCCTGGATGAAATGGAGGAACGTGGTATCATCCGGAAGTCCAACAGTGAGTGGGCCTCACCTTTAGTCCTGGTTTGGAAGCCCTCTGGAGAATTGCGTATATGCACAGACTTCAGATGGCTTAACCAAAGAACAGAGAAGGACGCATATCCATTGCCTCACCAGGCTGACGCCCTAGCATCCTTGGGAAATAACTGTTATTTTAGCACCATGGATCTAACATCTGGATTTTATAATATCCCTATCCACGAGGAAGACCGCAAATATACAGCATGCACAACTCCGGTGGGTCTGTATGAATACAACCGAATGGCTCAGGGATTATGCAACAGTCCTGCAACGTTCTCTCGTATGATGACTGCAATATTTGGGGACCAGAATTACCTCTCTCTCCTTTGCTACCTAGATGACTTACTGGTGTTTGGGAAGACTGAGGAGGAGGCACTCGACCGCCTCGAGATGGTATTTTCTCGGCTTAGAGGGCACAACCTCAAATTGTCCCAAAAGAAATGCTACTTCATGAGGAAGACTGTGAAGTTTCTGGGTCACATTGTATCAGAAACTGGCATTGCAACCGATCCAACAAAGGTATCCATTATCAGTGAGTTCAAGGTGGCAGATTTGATGGAGGAGGATGGAAAGACTCCATCACCAATGAAGATCAGATCTTTCCTTGGAATGGCAAACTATTATTCTCATTTCATGGAGGGTCTCTCCGCATTAGCCAAGCCACTGTTTAAGCTGACCGCTGGGCAGAAGACTTTAAGAGACCATTCCTGTTGTCCACTGATGCATCTATGGATGGGTTGGGTGCAGTTCTGAGTCAGATACCAGAGGGGGACAAAAAGCCGAGACCAGTAGCCTTCGCAAGTAAGACCCTGTCGAGGGCTCAGTCCCGTTACCCAGCTCATAGATTAGAGTTTTATGCTCTAAAGTGGGCAGTTTGTGAAAAGTTCGCTCACTGGTTAAAAGGGACTACGTTCACAGTGCTAACGGATAATAATCCTTTGACATATATCATGTCTAAACCTAAATTAGATGCCTGTGAACAAAGGTGGGTATCCAAGCTGGCCCCCTTTGACTTTGACTTGAAATACATACCTGGAACCCAGAACATCCCTGCTGACCTGTTGAGTCGACGTCCCTTTGTCAGAACTTTGGAAGCCTGTGAAGCCTTGGAAAGTAAGGCTCATTGTGTAACCTCGGAATCAATTCAAGAAGCTTTCCGTTTGTCAGTGAATGTGCTCCATCAAAATTCTGAGGGTAGTGTTCAAAGCGTCCAAGTTGGGAGCTTGAGCCAGATAAGAAGTGAAGGTGTGAAGGCTATTTTCGAGTCCTGTCTAGATTGGGAATCCAGCAGGCCTGTACGTGGTGTTCAGTTGACCCACTGTGCCAACAGTTTGATTCATGGGGGAGTGAATACACTCCCAGTCTTCTCAACGGAGGAAATACTTGGGAAACAGAGAGCTGACCCCATCATCGGCCGTGTAGTATCCTTTGTTGACAGAAGAAGGAGACCATCAAGGAGAGAGAGGTATACTGAATCTGCCCTGGTACTGAGAATGCTGAAACACTGGGAAAAGTTGGAAGTAAAGGACAATGTTCTCTACCGCAGATCCAAAGATAGGGTGGGAAAAATCAGATACCAACTTGTACTTCCTCATTCTTTGAGGGCTGCTGCCCTAAAAGGGACACATGATGATGCCGGTCATCAAGGACAAAGTAGAACTCTCCACCTGGTGCGTCAGAGATTCTTTTGGTCTGGAATGGACGCAGATGTCAAAAGGTATGTCTCTCACTGTAAGCGCTGTGTGGTCGGGAAGACTCAGGAACCCGAGGCTAGAGCGCCTCTTGAATCTATCAAGACAAATGTGCCGCTGGAACTTGTATGTATAGATTTCTGGTCTGCAGAAGGGAGACATGGGGAGAATGTTGACGTCCTAGTGATAACCGATCACTTTACAAAGTTAGCCCATGCGTTCCCTTGCCCCAACCAGACAGCTAAAGTTGTGGCTCAGAAGCTGTGGAATCAGTTTTTCTGCATATATGGTTTTCCGCAGAGGATACACTCAGACAAAGGAGCCAACTTTGAAAGTAAGTTGATCGCTGAGTTGCTGTTGGTATCGGGTGTCCTTAAGTCCCATACTACTCCTTACCATCCAATGGGTAATGGGCAAACGGAAAGATTCAACCGCACACTTGGAAATATGATTCGCTCCTTGCCACCTCGATTGAAAGAGAGATGGCCTCAGATGATACAGACACTCACGTTTTCCTACAACTGTACCACTCATGAGACAACGGGCTTTGCACCATTCTACTTGATGTTTGGTAGGGTGCCTAGGTTGCCCGTAGATATCATGTTCGGGAGTGCCCTGAAGAACAATGATGTGCAGACTTACGATGAGTATGTGGAAACTCTTCAGAAGGATCTTAGGGAGGCAATGAGGATTGCTCAAGGAAACACCACTGAAGCCCAGAGAAGACAAGCTAAGGGGTACAACAAGAGATCCAAAGGTATTGCCTTGGAAGTTGGAGATCGTGTCCTTCTGGTGAATAAGAAAGAAAAGGGAAAAAGAAAGCTAGCGGATGTGTGGGACTCTGTGGTTCATGTGGTGACATGGAAAGACCCAACTCTACACATCTATAGGGTTGAAGACCCAGCCACAAGGAAAAGTAAGGTGGTTCACCGTAACTTCCTCCTCCCTGTAAACTTCCTCCCTTTGGAAAAGCCCGAAGTTGAGTCCACAATTTTTTTCCACAGTGTCTGAGGAAGAAACGAGTAAGACAAAGGACGAAGGACAACGATCTCTGTTTAGTTCTGAAATAGAATCAGGGAGCAGCAGGATAGCTGCTTGGATCTTACAAGGCCAGGGCCCAAAGCCATCTCAGCCTGTTGGAGCACATTCTATTCAAGGACAAAGCACTGGGCAGGTTACAGAGATACATGCTTCCACCGATCACACAAGATATGGTGGTCCTTCAATCACCAATAATGGGAGCAACCCCAGTGAATTGTCTAGTGATTGTGATACAGATAACCTCAATGAAAGTGGGTGGAGTGCAGAAGATTTGAGCAGTGCATCTGAGTCAGGTTCGGCTAGTGAAGACATGTCTGAAAGGTCTGTCGACAGTCGCAGTGTTCAAGCAGAACCAGTAACCATGCCAAGAGAATCTGACTCTGATAACAGATCGGGCCATTGCTCGAGGTTTCAAGCCCCAAGTAGTAAACCTAGAGTCATGCTAAAAGTTTCCCCAAGAAAAGTGACTGGATCGGACACGGTCCCAAAAGCAAATGAAGGAACTGTGAGAACCAGATCGGGCAGGATAGTGAAACCTGTTAAGAGACTGCTTGAATGCATGAGCATGATCATATCCGAGCCCAATCAAAGAGACCCCTTAGCAGAATTGTTCAGAGTTCTTTCCAGTTTTGTGGGGACTTAGGTTAATCTATACAAATATAGGTCTTCTGTTTGAAAAGTGATCAGAATTGGGTAGAGGAAACTTTAGGAGGATTTGAGAAGTACTTTATTGAGGAATGTATGGTGATATGTATAAGGGCATATTTCTCCCAAGCAAAATTTTTGCTATTCATTTGAATGACTGGAGTCTGGGTATACCTCTTTATAGGAAAATGTCTCACCTATAGCCTTAAAGTTTGCTGAAATTTAGGAGGGGAGAGTGTAGTGTTGGTAGTTTTTTTTGTTAAACAAATTGTTCCAGCAAACTTTTATTTGTTTTATTGATTTGTTATAAACGGAGCTGGAAAGAAATAATTGCATTATTTTACTTTTATGTGTTTCATCTTTATTTTGTTCGGCAACACAAAGGAAAAATATGTAATTTTGTTTATAATTAATATTTTGAGTTCTTTCCGTGAGTGACGTCATTTGTGATGGACTGGTCGCACCTGCTCTCTCAGAACAGCCTGTGACTGGAGAGAGTCAGGTATGTTTTTGAAGTGCTCTACATTAAAGAGCAAGGATGTGCTGAATTAAGATACATTTTGAGATTATATTAATTCTAGGAATGTCATGGTATCGAAACCAGTTTATGAATGCGTTTTTCGCCAGGGATTTAACGTGTTTTCAGAATTTTATAAAACGCACGTGTTTGTTTAATGTTGCCGCCCGCGCGCCGAATTGAAGCGCAGGGTTTTCACTGTTAAAATGTTTCTCCACTTATAATTTTGGAGGATTGAGTCTGTGGAAATATCATTTAATGTAGTGAATGTGTGTAGATGTTTTTATTTTATTTTAAAATGCAAGTTATAGCCATTTTTTTGTGTGTGACCTGTTTATTAAATGCATTACAGTTGCTGTTTGAGAGGGCAGTATTTAACATGTATTTTCTCATACATCCTTCAGCTGGAAAAGAGTAAACCTGAAGGCGTGTGAGTTAATTGTCTGTCCTCTGTTAATAAATTGCAGGTATGTTGAACAACAACAAAAATCCACTATACGATCTAACGAATTGAGACATTTTGGCTATAATATTAATGTAAATGTATGTACTGTTGCTGTAATTTTATTTTTATAATTTAATTTGTTTTGTGTAATGTGAATTTTTTTTTTATGAGTAAGAAACAGAAAGAAATGTATTTGAGGTATGAGACTTTATTGTATTGAATACTCTCGCAGAACAGCCTGTGACTGGAGAGAGTCAGCTGGAAAAGAGTAAACCTGAAGGCGTGTGAGTTAATTGTCTGTCCTCTGTTAATAAATTGCAGACGCTGTCCCTCCAAAGAGCCTTGTGTCAGTGGTTCATTTGTGGTGCTGGGTGAAATCCGCTACAAAATTGGTGCCGTGACCCGGATATCAAGAGATCAGCCATCGCAGATCGCCGGGAGAAACCTTCGCTGACATCGCCTTAAAGGAGAACTTTGGGGAGCAGATAAGCTTTGACATTTAAACATGGACAGTTACAGTTATACACACACCAGATCACACGAAGAGTTGCGAGATGCAAATGTTGATGATGTGAATGTTACTCCTCGTAATGTTGTTCCAAGGTTACCAAGGGTTTCAACTGGGTTGGGGCGGGGGGCTTTATTGAATAGTATGCTAGAGCATGACATGAGTGCTGCCCCAGTAGTCTCCCCACCCATCAAGAACACAAGTCATTCAGGTGTAAGATGTGACTCACCAGCTTTTCATAGTGAAAGACGAGGTTCTGTAGGAGGTGACCATCCGAACCAGTGGCAAACTATGGCAGACCTAATGAAGCAGTTAGGCAGTGAAATAGGCAACCAGATTGCTGCCAGCTTGTCATCATCAGGGCAAAATGCCCAGAGAGAAAATGCCCAACAGTCTTCCGCTCAGCCACCTGACTGGTCAAATCTCAACCTTGTTATCAGACATCAGGATATCAAAGAACCTCCAACATTCAGAGGTGACAAAACAGACAGATGCACTGTTGGTGAATGGGAGGAGTTGATGCAAACGTATCCGAACAGAAGAAGGGGTTACATTAGTGCCGTGTACCCGGATGGGAGTGAGGTTTAGGGGGGTGAGTGTAACAGAGGCCAGCTGGTAGTTGTTGCTGTGCGAGTAAACCTCACTCCTCTGACCTCAAGAGACGCTCTAGCGACCGACGCTAGAGGTTGCAGCCTTTAGCCTCCTTGTTAGAGCGTCCGACTCTCATGCCAGCAGACCCGGGTTTGAGTCCCGGTCCGAACAGAAGAAGGGGTTACACTTGTATGGGCACTTTTCCCAGATGAGAACTTGCGCACATTAACCAGGGGTGCGTTTCCCGTACAACGACGTACTATATATACATTGCATCGTTAAAGAAATCAACTAGCTATTCATGACTGTTTCCCAAAACAAAATTGTCTTTATTTCTTGACAAACTAAAAGACATAAATTACGTTTGTATGTATTCGAATTAGAATATATAGATTGTACTAAATGTCAGCATGCTTACTTTGCTCAAGATAAGGATTTATTAATTCCACATGTCATGCAAACAAGAAACTATGCTTCTAACCATATTGAGAGCTGTCGTTGCAACCACACAAGTTTGCGATGCTGTTTGCAAATGTTCGTTGGAACTATGGTTTCGGGAAACACGGACTGGTTGAACTATGCTGATAATGACGGAACTTGCAACCTTGGTTGTGAGGGAAATACTTTGTTCAGCTTCCCAAATAACCCAGAGTTATGAAAACAGTGGATACAGTTTGTTTTTTGGAACAGCAACAGAGTAGTGCATTTGTTTGTTCCCAGGTCATGAGTCGAAACCGCAGGCGGTGAGTCAAACTGAATTAAATGTCTGTGTTTTGTTGGCAATCGGCTCGTAAGTGCATATAATGTCAACAACACAAACGTATAGTGATTCAAAAGTTATCCAGGGATAATGCCATGATGTAGCCTAGAAATCTAGACGCACCCTAGCGGCAGCAAATTTAATTTGCCCGCAAGTGTGGTCTAGCAACTCTCACTACCTATCTGAGCTGTATTCCTCAGAATCTGGACGGCCCAATCACATCGTGTAGGTAGGCTATAGAGTCGGCCGGCGGGGCCATAATGACGACGGCCGAGTTGCGTTTGCGTGCTTCTAGTAAACACAGAAACTGGCGAACTGCGGCGGTCTTTCGAATCAGCTCTGCCCGCGCCTCCGGAAGACTTGGAGTTAAGCTTTCCTCTGAGAAAAGAACAAAGAGCGGCACTGAAGTCATTCTTAAAAAGGGAAGATGTGTTCGGAGTTTAGCCGACCGGATACGGCGAATGTTTAATCAGTCAGCGAGCTCTGTTTCACCTTCGTTGCTCCGGTTGGTGTACCGCTATCCTATCGTGTGCAGAGGGAGTTTGAACGACAACCGTTTATCCCGCCCCTCGGACTGAGCCCTGTCTATGGTGAGTTTCCAGACCAAACATCTTGATGTGGGTCTGGCTTGTCAGGCTAGCCATGATGCATTTTGTGTGTGATAGTGTGTGTGTGTGTCCTGTCTCTTTAGCTCCACCCACTGCACGCCTTCATGGGTTCGGCTGTTTTCGGAAAGAATCCGGTACACTGAAAAAAAATATTTTTACTGCTCGTTCAAATTGCTTAATTAAAATGAACTAAAGCAACACAATTGCTTTACATTTTGTCCAAACTTAATTTGATTGTGTTCAATCGACATAAATATAAGTGAAACTGTCAAAAAGTCAAACTTAATCTGTTTGTGTTGTTACATGAATGATTTGTGTTACATTAACTGAAACTGGGTGGGTCTTGTTAGTCCCCAGCATGATTTGCATATGGCTAAATCAAGAGAGAGTAAATGTTGTTAATTCAGATGTAAAAGTGTTTTTTATGTATTTTTGAGCAAAATGAGAACGGGGGAAACGTGATTGTGTTTAATAGAGTTTAATATTCAATTTGTTGGAATTATTAGAACAATTTAAATTATTACCATTTGGTTACCATTATGGAGAAGAGTGGAGCTTTTGCTTAGGCTGTGGACTAATCCAACTAATTTCAAAATGACTTTGCTTAAGGAGCTTTTATTGCATCACATTTATTTTAGATGCTAATGTACTATTGCTAGCTAAATTTATTAACTGTTTAACAATAAAGTATATGAAATTGAAGTGGATGAATGAATATATGAAATTGAATTTTTGAATAATGACAGGAAGTCATATAAAATTAATTTTGAAACTTTTTTTGAGTCACTAAAAATGTATTAATTTCATTATTTTGAAGTTACATGAACACATTTTGTTTGTTTAACACAATTCATTCATGTGGGACCGATGTACACAAATAAATAATGTAAATCCAACACACTTTTTTTTGTCAGTGTACAGCATCTGTCTTTTATAAATATGATAAAACAAGACGCTTCTGAGATATGAAGGACACAATACTCAAGATTAACATGAGATTGGCAGAAACTGTGTGTGTTATGTTCACTTTAAATGATATATGTTGCTGCTCAACTGCACTCAGTTTAATTTGGAATTTTAATTTTGATAAGCAAGAAAGTAAACATTATGTGCACTGTGTTCCTTGAGAAAATTAAGGAAGAAGGTTTTCTTTATTGTAGTAGAGGGCAAAAGTTAAATATATATATTATTTTTATTTATTATTATTTTATTTATTATTATTATTCATTTATTATTTATATAGTGTATCCCATATTTAACATTACAATTCATTTCTATGACATATTTGTGTGAGCATTAAAATCACTGTAAAAAAAAAATCTGTGAAAATAACTTTAACATTCTGTAAAATCCTGACATCAAAATATTGTAAACAGAAAATGTACATTTAAATTAAAAATACAAAAAATGAAAAATTGAAAATTTAATTGAAAATACTAAAAAGGTTGTTGTAAAATACTGAACCAAACAAAACTGTTAAATGTACAGTAACAGTATGTTAAAATAATCATATTTATCTGCAGATTTTACAGATAAATTAAACTTTAATACAAAAAGCAATACAATTCACTACAACATGACAGTGTTAAAATTGCAAAAATACAATCATTGTCCATGATATAGTTGTGTGAGCATATTTATTTATAAATGTTGTACTAAAAAATATTTTCTTACTTCTTGCACTGAGATATTTTGCACTTTTTGGCCTCTGGACGACACTAAACAGAATGTTAAAGGGGTAGATCATCAAAAAAATTAAATACTGTAATCATTTAGGCTACTCACCTTCATATCGTTCCAAATGAATTTCTTTCTTACGAACAATAAGTAATGTGCACAAGGCAAGTAATGTAAAAACGAATGTGTTTCAGTGTTTGGCACGGATGTCTCAGCTGTTTCGAATTCTGTCCTGATGTGATACCAAATGAATAAAACAAAAGCTCTCAGAGTGCTGTACGGCCGGGTCCTCATCCCAGCTGTGGAATTCATGACACACCAGCGCACCTCAAACTGCAGCCTCTTAATTAGAACAAATGCCTTCCCTCCAGGCTGTCTTGCCATAACAGCGGGGCTGTAATTAAACTCAATTAGCTCATCAGCTTTAAACTGGGTTAAGTGATGTTTACTCAACATGGGCTAATTGTATGGCATATGGTAAGCTTTGTAGATGGAAGTGCAGAGGTGGGTTTGTTGTTGGATAGTTTGGGATAGGTCTGCAGTAAAGCTATTAGGGATTACCCAGGCTGATGGTGGCGGTCCCGATGGCCCTGAGGGGACATGAGGTTTGAGAATTCTGGATCCACCCTATGTAATCAGCAGGGAGCTTCAAGCTCGGAGAACTCACTTTAAATGTCTCATATGTATGTGTATGTGTGTTTTTCTATCCTGGTTTGGACTTTGGACTCCCTCATGAGGACACTGTGTCACAGTGGAGACCTGAACTGAGGTCCGCCCATGAGGACACAAGCTTATAAATCATACAGAAAATGTAAAAATGCAGGTTTTGTGTGAGGGTTAGGTTTAGGGTTAGTCTAAGGGGAGAGAATATACAGTTTGTACAGTATAAAAACCATTACGCCTGAGAGTCCCCACAGAGATATCGCACCAGACGTGTGTGAGTGTGTGTATAGTCAGTGGGACCTCCTAAACCCTACTCTTCTAAAATCAGATGGAAATGATAGGTGAATAACACAGATGTAGAAGCTCCTACCCCTGGTTGTAAGCCTAAACTTGACATAAACTGTAAAATTGTCCCTCAAATCTGATTGAATGTTGTTCCAGAATACACAAAGATGTTGATCTAGGAACATGTTGTACTTGGTGAAATCACTTTCACCACACCGTATGTGTGTTTGTGTGAAGTGTATGTTCAGTTTTGGTTTTGATTCACTCTGCTCAGTTCCTGTTTTGCCGGCCTGAGTTCTCTAGCTAGTTTCCCTGGCTGTTAATCAGTTCCCAATATTCTTATTTATCCTTGATTACACTCCCATGTTTTTAAGTCCAGTGTTTTGTTCAGTTATTTGTCCGGTATCGTAGATCGTAGAGTGGTTCTGTGTTTTTTTTCTGCTTAGTTGTGTATATGGGGCGCAGTATAACATGTCTTAATACTACTTTTTTTTTTTTTTTTAAACGCTGTATTTTTCTTATATTTGACCTTTACTCCCCACCACTGTCTGCACTGTCCTTTGAACGGCTCGTTTGCTTCCTGCTTCTATGAAGCCCATCCCTCTGAAAATCGCAATGGTCTTAGATTGGTTAGATGGCCAAATGTAGTTTCCTGTATTTTTATTGGCTGAAGTGCCAAGCAGAGGCTGTCCGGAAACGCCACGCCCCTTACCATTACGGGCAGAAGTCACATCTGCGGTGACTAGCAAGGGTTTATGATGTCACCAACCCGGGAAGAAGCTCGTTGTAGTCCAAACCGGCCATTTTTGTAGGCAATAAACTGGCATAACTTTAAAAGACAATATCTCCGTTTGCATTAAACTTTCAGCGCTGTAACTTTGCAGATACTGTTTATGCTCAAGCAGCAACATTACACACTAACTGAAGTTAAAAAAGTGAAATCGCAGGCAACCACCCCTTTAAAGTGCTATGTTATTCTCCTTTAATCTACAGAGTGTTCCCTTTTTAGACTTATCACGAAAGACTTTATTTTCTACTCTTTGTATGCTTTATTACAGCCCAAACATATCTACCTATAAAAATGTAATTTGTCCGTACCTATATAAAAAACTATACTTTCTGCTATTACAAATTGCTATCAAAATAAAGCTCATCATAGTAAACAGAGCGATGTTGTATTTCAGTTTCACTGGTTGGTTGGCAGGGTTGCTCTTTTCCATCTACCAAGGGAACAGTGACAGCTGTGGGGCCAACAGTGGGCCCGAGCTCCCCTGCAGCTGTCTGGTGTGCCTGAGGTGGAATGACTCAGTGATCCTCCTCTAACTGGACAGATCCGGACCAGAACAACACCTGCTCTTTCTGGCAACCCACACGCAGGGCAACCTTGGTATGGGGTTATTGTGCAATAATTCCACAGGATAGGCTAGTCGGCATCTTGTTGATGACGAGACATTATATCTGATTACCTTGATCCATGTGTCATTAGTGCATTGTTCAAATAGAAAGCATAGATGCGGGATTCTTCAGGCAGAGCTTATAAGGAGCACAGAAGAAGAAGAACAAGGGGATTCTGGGAGCGGAGAGAACAATAGGCTGAAACGCCCTCTGTGCTCCTGGATTTGCAACGTTCAGTGTTTTTCTGTTTCTGTTAGTCAGCAAATTAATCATATTATAAATTCTGATGACTGCAGAATAACTAACCAGTGTCTTTTCCCCTTCGCTGTTTTTCATAAGCCCGAAGGAACTGACTTTGAAGAAAAGGTTATTTTTTTCTTCATTGGATTTCTTTTCCATCTTTTTCCTTGACCTAACTCCGCTTGAGTCGTCTCCACGTCTCATTATCTGCTATAAGAAGAAGCTTTCTGAGTGGTTGTTGTTTTTTTTTTAGGTAGGTGACCTTGTTATGTTGAGTCAGCAGAATAAACTGTAAAGCATGGCCTTTAGGATTCTGTTGGGGTCGACAAAGTGCAAAGTATAATCAATAATTCCATTCACCTTTACAATTTTCTTGTGCAGCGAACTCTTTTCTTGCAATGAAAAGTTGTGAAAACTATAGGAAAGACTTTGACTTCTGATCGTATATGAAGTGTTTAGCAACTAGACGTCATGGCAATTGGGTATGCGGTTGCACAATCAAAGAACCTCTATCACAACCTCTCCTTGGAGGATGTGTGTTATTAGTCTCGTTGACAGACAAATATTCTGTATGGCTACCATCCGCAAGGGAGTAAGAGGCTTAGCAATGGCTTTTTTGGGATTCTACCCGTGCCAAGATTGAGGAAGTATGTGTTTAGAGCATTCACGAGGATTGCCCTTTGGATTGACATGGGGATAGAAGGGCTACTATATGCTGCCCTTCTGAAGGACAACTGAAGGAGAGAAGAATATTGGGGAGAAGAAAATGCTGACAGGGTGATGCAGTAAGATGAGAACAGCAGGGTACAGTGTAAATGGAGTTGGCACCGTACAGAGAGAGTAAAGAGATTCACAGTAACTTACCAAGCTGGCTCTTTTTGCCCATGCAGCTTTGCAGCAAAATATAGTTATGGAGCAGCCTAGTGCATCCAGAGCAGCTTAAATACATCTCAAATAAACATCCTAACTTATGAGCTCATTTATAGTTCATTAATCAAAATAAAATAAATATGAGCAATTTAAAGCCACAATATGTAATTTAGTTATTCAAAACAAAGCGGTGGCTTGAGAGTTTGTGGAGCTTTTATTATGGTGCAGATGAGCGCTTACTCTTCTTCCGCTCGTGCGTATTTGTGGTAAGGGAGCGCTGTTTTATCATATTCTATACATTTGAGTGTGTTAAAAGTTATGTTAATGCAACTCTGTGCGTTTGCCCGGCGGCTACTATGAGACAGTGCCGTGAGCTAGATCGATATTATACATGGTAAAACATACTTGCGGTAAATCAAGACTTAGATTTAAACTAGATTTAAACAATAAGACTAACTGTTGAACTGTGTAACAATGATTAGTTTTCTTTCAATGAATGTATACAAACAACTGTCTAATAAAACATGTAATAAATGAAAGGTTCTTTGCTGTTTCCATTATTTCTATAAAACAAAATGGAAATCGAGCATAAAGCCGGTATGATGTCATTGATAGGCGACGCACGGACACGGTCCGTGTCCTGGTTAAAACTGCTTATTTCTCTGGATTTTAACATTCTTGGAAACATTTGGGATAATGTAAATACACAAGTCAACTAAATATATAACATAGTTCTAGTGGTTTTTGGATATTTTAATCCAAAAGTCACATTGAACCTTTAATAAATTATTTTAAAATAAATGTTAAATATATAAAAAAATTCATTCACAATTTAGGAACTCATATTTATTATCTTAACTGTTGTACATCAATGACTCTACTTGAGGATGTGCTTTAGTGACAAAATCTGGTGAAATAAACAAATAAAGAGTGCATAAAAAGAAAATAGACACCGGATAAGCCAAGTAGGACGATGTCCCTTGGAAAATAATCATCTTTCCATTATTCCCCAGACTCAACAAGCAAACAAAGTACAGAAGAAATAGCTCAACAGGATATGAAATCTGAGTTTAATTGTTTAAATAAACCTAATAACTTTTTTCTTGGAAATGGGGTCTTTGAATATTTGAGCTTTACCCGATAAAGAGATCCCAGACATGAACTATAAATCATGGCAACATTTTACAAATAAAGTTCAATATATTTACATTAGCTAAATCATTAACAAAGCTAATAATAATAAAAAATACAATCTTTCATATAAATGATTAAAAATAAGATACATATATATTATATATAAATATTAAAGGCACAGTGTGTAAGTTTCGTCGGTAGAGGTTGTTTATTCAAAACAAAGGCGTGGCTTGATGATGCTGAGAATGAGAGGGAATCATGGGAGTTGTAGTTTTGACTCTTCACCTCCACAGCCGATGGAAAGGAATCCGATGGACTCGGGCAGAAATCATGTCCATGAATAAGCGAATGTATTAAAGTTTTATTAACGTTAAGGTGGACATGCTGAGAGAGATGCGGCAAACATCGTCTCTGAGCTTTTATTCTGCTTACGCTGCAGTCGTTGCTTCGGCTTTTTCCGTTGTGTATGTGGGGGAACGCAGCGCTGTTTTACATGCTTAAAACAATCATACCAAATACATTTGAATGTGTTGAAATTATATGTTATAACATTACTCTGGGAGATTCGCTCGGTTAGCAGTAATCTAGATCGATATTAGAATATCATATATATCATATTAATAAAATCAGGATGACTAAATTACATGCAATTCATTTTAAAATATATTCGATAAAAGCTGTTTGACAAAACAGTGTTGTCTCTGAGGCATGGTAAAAACGTTATTTGCGGTGAATCAAGAAAACAAGCCATTCAAACAATAAGACTGTGTTTTGCTGTATATCAATAATTTGTTTTCTGTTGATAAATGTATATCCAAACATAATAAAATACGTACTATATTAAAGCATCTTTGGTGTTTCCATGGTTTCTTTGGAAATCAAGGGTAATGTAGATATGACGTCATTGACAGGCGACGCAAGGATACAGTCTGTAATACTGGTGATTTCTCTGGATTTAAACATTGTTGGAAATGTTTGGGATAATGTAAGTACACAGATCAATAAAATATATAACATTGTTCTTGTGGTTTTTGGATAATTTAATCTAAAAGTCTTACATATTGTGCCTTTAATGTTTCATTTATTCATTTAAATCCTTGAATTAAATCCGGAGTGTATATAAAGATGAATTTTACTAGTGCAAATAAAAATAATGCTCAAATTCTGTTAGGGGACCCCACATGCTTCACATCAAACCAAGGGTTCACCTCATCCAAACCAGACAACAGCTGACCTTTGACCTCAAATTACACTAATACTTCCTGTGTTCCTCTCAGCACATCTCCTAAAGCAGATAGGCGTGAGGGAATTCCAAAACACATGCCAGAGGGGGCTAAACACACGGAAGAATATACCAGTGCGATGATCGAACATATGGATAGGCTGCCATGGAGGTAAAGCAAAACTTAAATGGAGATTATCTCTGAGAGGCCATCAGTGTATTGATTTGCTGAGAAGTTTTTTTTCCCTTCTCTGTTAGAGTTTCAAGGCTATTTCCAGCTCAGCACGGGCGGCTGTCCTTCCTGGTTTGATCCCCTAGGCAACCGATGTGGTCATTCCTTCCAGAAAATGGAGAGCAATGTGTAACCAAACACCAACAGGGGCCCCTGAAAAACCTGTGTGTGTGTGTGTGTGTGTGTGTGTGTGTGTGTGTGTGTGTGTGTGTGTGTGTGTGTGTGTGTGTGTGTGTGTGTGTGTGTGTGTGTGTGTGTGGGCGGGTGGGTAGGTGTACAATATGGATGAAAAAGGAAAAGAAAGTCAGAATATGCTTCTTTAGCTGAAGATTGCATAGATTTTATATATAATCTATGCCATCTTCAGCTAAAGAAGCAAATATATATAGTATATACAACTTTATATGTTTTCTGCCATGGAATTATTTCCATAAAGTATATATTTCATGTTGAATAATGTCTATTGTAAAATGAATAGTATTCTGTATTTCCTTGTTTTCAGCTACATCCTTCATATTTAATTCTTCTTCCCACTGTTCAATTTTACTGACTATTTCATGCACAATCATTTCGTCTCTCGATCAACTCCCTCCTGCTCGAGTGTCTTTCGTATTCTTTCCCCCCTCCCTATACGTTTGCCCTCCCTTTTTATTTCCCAACTCTCCCTCTATATAATTTCCTTTCCACAGGCTTTGTTAGGCACCTTGAAACCTTAGCCGTTTCAAATAGCAATGTCTCTCAGCAGCAGGTCCTTGCTATAGCATTAGATGCAACTTGATCTGGGCCCTCAAGCAGAGCCTTGTTATTGGATAAATACAGGCCTCCTGCGATAAACGGTCTGTTCCACAGGGGGCACTAGAGGAGAGAAGATTCAAGGATAGACAAAAGTGAAAAGTGTTTTTATACCATTGCAGGATCTTTCTGCTGCAAAACATTTAGATAGTTATTGATATACTTTATCGAAAGTGTAATTTAAAGTGTATTTACTTTGCCATTCAGTCTAAACTGTAAAAGGGTGAATGAGCAACTCTATAGGAAGCCGTGTTACTCAAACAAAGAGAGTACGTAGGCTGGGCCCCACATTAGCAGACACACTCTCAAGCTCCATTAGAGACATAATGAAGATACAAATCAATCTAATCCTATTGTGGAGACATTCCCTCCCACTCATCCACATAATCCCACTGCAGAGTCCTGCTGGAATGCCGTGCTGAGGGAATACAGATATCTTGCTGAGATAATTAGCATTTCGCAGCTCTGAGTACCACTTGCCTAGCTCTTACAACATCGCAAATATGATCATTTTACAAACTATTTCACACAATATAATGCAAAAAAATTAAAAATGTATTATATGCTTTTAAAAAATCCATATGGTTTTATAACAGTTTTAGGTTGTGACTGAAAGGAACGTTTTGAGAATAAAGACGGGGGCCTGTGAGTGACTGATGGGAAGAGATGAACATGAGAGTGACTTTTGGGGGCCAGGTCTTCTCAGCAGGGCTGCTGCAGGTTCTGTCCCACATGTGTTCCGCATAAAGACTATCAAAGGCTGAGTTCCCCCCTGCGGCATAAGCCCGCCCTGCTGTAAAGAGCCATCAAACGAAAGTGTGACAGTCTGAAGGGGCTGTAATGGGTATATGAGGGGCTGGAGAGAGTCCAGACACACATACATAAATGCAGGTCTGCATGAATACATAAAATTGAATTTTGCAGCGCTTGTGTCTCACTCAAAACCTCAACCTCAATCAGTAAATGTACTTGACTAATATGAAAACCTACCTACCTACCTACCTACCTATACCTACCCACCCTACCTACCTACCTACCTACCTACCTACCCACCCACATACCGTACTGCTGCGAGTATGATAATGCTTTCATACAACAGTTGAATAAACAAGAAGTTAATATTGGATGTGGTAATTTTGGACATATCACATACAGTGTTGCCAGTTACTTTGTCTCGTTTTGTTGCACAAAACTAATATAGTTTTAAGTGATGCAACAGAAGAAAAACTTGTGAATCCTATGATGACAAAAGTGATTCAGTGAATGATTCAATGACCCACTGCTAAACACAGACACCCTGTCCAAAATGACACATCATATGCATACGATCTTACGGACTTACTACATGCTGGGTGTCTGTTACATTTACATTTTACATTTATGCATTTAGCAGATGCTTTTATCCAAAGCGACTTAAAACTGAGGTGTACAGGAAGTGATCTGTCATGAAGAGGAGAAGAAACGCAAAAAGTGCCTTAAATACAAAGATTTGGATATATTACTCAGAGTAGGAAAAGCTAGAATAGGGAGGAAAAAAAGAGAAAAATAAAGGGAGAAGAATTATATATATATATATATATATATATATATTTTTTATATATATATGATACGTTAAATCCACAAGACTGTACAGAGTATCCCATTTGCATGTTAAAGGGATAGTTCACCCAAAAATGAAAATGTGATGTTTATCTGTTTACCCCCAGTGCATCCAACATGTAGGTGTGTTTGTTTCTCAGTAGAACACAAATGAAGGATTTTAAACTTGATTTGTATGAGATTAATTTCTGGTGTTGGCGTAAACTACACCGGATTGTGTATGCTGGAAGTGATGTCTTAACACATACACAACGCCAGAGCGTGTATTTTGACCTTACCGGAAGTGAAGCGTGTTCCAGGCTATTGGATATATCGTTCTATTTGAGATAAAAAATGATATAAATACGGCTCGATTTCTCACATAAACTGATCGTTTTGTGTCTTAAGATATCAATGTGTCGTGCATGTTGTCTAAGCATGTTTTTTTTTTTTTTCCTTTCATAGAATTGTTACCCATTCACATGCATTATATGACTGGCACACAGCAACAGTTGGAGTTAAAAATCTTCATTTGTGTTCTACTGAAGAAACAAACACACCTACATGTTGGATGCCCTGGAGGTAAGCAGATAAACATCACCTTTTCCTTTTTGGGTGAACTATCCCTTTACGTTTCAGAAGTGTGCTCACGACTGCCCCTTTTGCAGATGCTATGCGACTTTGATGCGCGCTTCTGCCGAGCCCACACTGACTATGCTTACATGCAACTTTTGTTTCAATCGGACTGAATTAATTCCGTTTGATAAATCTGTATGAAATGTTTACATGAACGCTAAACTAAGTGATTGGGTTGATGTGCGCGTTTATGTCACAAGCTTCAAATTGGAATAGATTTTTTATGTGCACACAGCACAAATATGTTTCCATCTGTTTGTGCCTAATGACTATTCTCCAACATTGGTTCTTTTTTTGTGTTAAACAGCAAACTTAATATTAATCGATCTCTGGTCATCATTTGGAGACAATTAAGCATATGAATAATTTTGCCATGCTGCTTATATTTATCAGGCAGTAAAAATGTCCCTCCCTGAGGATGGTGGATGAGAATCTAAAACAAGAAGTGGTGGGATGTTGTCCTCTTCCACTTTACAGACGCTAAGTGAAAGGATAATTGTAGAATGACAGGACACTCAATAGGAAGAACAGCTCGTTACGCAAGTCATCCGTCATTATACTATTTCTACGTCGATGCACATGTGCAGTCCTTTCAGTTTGAGTTTTCAATCCGATCAACTGTTAACATGTTCTCTCAATTGGATTAGAAGAGGAATAAACCACCCAATTCGATCAAAATTTAATTTGGATAGAGTTAAATAGGATCGATTAAGGTGATTACATGAAGACTTTTCAGTCAGTTTGAGCCTTCAATCCGATTACTAATGGATCATTTGGTTGCATGTAAACATCCACTGAGATGAACACTTCTACCAAACACAGTAGCATTATATCACAAAAGTGTGGACTCAGAGTAAGACTGTGAGGTCTTGTTCCAGTTGGGTAAGGCATTCTTGTTTTGTTCCTGAAAGAATCTATGATTTTGACCAAATTGGCTGAGTGAATTATTCAGTGACTCACTGTGTTGCTGCCTACTGGTGTTACAATGTAACCTGCAGAAGGAGTCTAATATATATATATATATATATATATATATATATATATATATATAAATATATAAGAAAAATACTTTATATATTATTTTTATATATTATGTCCATCAATCCATTCTCCAAACAGCCTTATCCTATGCAGGGTCATCGGGATGCTGGAGTTTATCTCAGTGTCTCGGCCCACAGACGGTAGGTACATCACAGGGCTCACACATAGAAACACTCATGCACGCACACACACACACACACACACACACACACACACACACACACACACACACACACACACACACACACACACACACACACACACACACACACACACACACACGTTTGTTTTGTGACATATGGAGACATTCCATAGGCGTAATGGTTTTTATACAATACAAACCGTATTTTCTATCCCATTACACTGCCCCTACCCCTAAACATTACAGGAAACATTCTGCATTTTTACTTTCTAAACAAATTAATACTGTATGATTTATAAGCATTTTGAAAAGTGGGGACATGGCCAATATCCTCATATTTCACCCTCTCCTTGTAATACCTATGTCATGCCCATGTCATTATACCCATTTTTGTACTCACATGTCACAAAAACACACACACACACACACACACACACACACACACACACACACACACACACACACACACACACACACACACACACACACACACACACACACACACACACACACACACACACACACACACACACACACACACACATGTTGGTCTTACAGGGACTCTCCATAGGTGTAATGTGTTTTATACTGTACAAACCGTATTTTCTATCCCCTTACACTGCCCCTGCCCCTAAACCTACCCATCACAGGAAACATTCTGCATTTTTACTTTCTCAAAAAAACATCATTTAGTATGTTTTTAAGGCCATTTGAATTATGAGGACTTTTGATATGTCCTCATAAACCACATTTATAGTGTAATACCAGTGTAATACCCATGTAGTTATACAAATTTGTGTCCTCATAAACCACATAAACAGGCTCACACACACACACACACACACACACACACACACACACACACACACACACACACACACACACACACACGGATACATCTGAGAGCTAAGTTGTGTATAGTCCAGCACTTGTGTTGGCTCTACTGAGATGAGTGGCACACCTGCTGAGTAATCTGTCATTACAGCTGGGGGACAAATCTCAGCTGCCCACACCAATCAACCTCTCCTCTGCCCACCCCTGAACACCCCCAACATTCCTCACACAGCTCTGTTTTCAGACCTCTCTGTGTACGTGTGTGTCACAACACAGAGTGTACTGTCCTGTTGTTTGTGTGGATGTTTAATTTAGACTGGGTACTTATGTGAGAGCTGACATTACATAAAAACAATGCAGATATTGTAATACAAACCAAGACAAACATCATATTTATACATGTTTTTAAATTAAGCATCTTGACAACTTGATCGAAAATACAGTAAAAACAGTAATATTATGAAATATCATTATAATTAATTTGCATTTTAATGTATTTTATCCCTGTGATGGAAAACATTAACATCCATTACTTCAATTTTCAGTGTCATTTGATCCTGATCCTATATATATATATATATATATATATATATATATATATATATATATATATATATATATATATATATATATATATATATATATATATAATTTCAACCCTATACAGCCAAATCTCAGGGAACTAATATTTTATATATATATATATATATATATATATATATATATATATATATATATATATATATATATATATATATATATATATATATATATATATAATATTAGTTCCCTGAGATTTGGCTGTAGCAAAATCTCATCAAGACAAATAGACAAAACTCGGTAGCTATCTAAGAGCAACCTTGAAATGTGCAACTTTAAATATATATAATATTAGTTCCCTGAGATTTGGCTGTATAGGGTTGAAATTACAGTGTGATGTGTGCCAGAGACATGTGAGGCTAATAAAACCATTATCTGACTGGACTGCATGACTGCTCAAGTTTGCTGTCCCACTGACTTGTCAAATGACAAATGGAGAGAATAATAGTCTTTACATCAAGACAAATAGACAAAACTCGGTAGCTATCTAAGAGCAACCTTGAAATGTGCAACTTTAAACTTGGTATTTCGATATGGTATTCTATACAGATTAAATCATTTTCTTTGCCTTTTAAAACAAAAATATTACTCATGTATGAGGTTAACCTGGCATAAATGAAAGGGATAGTCCCCCCCAAAATGAAAATTCATTCACTCACCCTAATGTCATTCCTAATCTGAATGACTGAGAAGACTGAGACCGTATTTTGAAGAATGTTGGTAACCAAACAGTTTATGTTCCCATTGATTTCCATTGTATTTTTTGTCTATATGGAGTTTTATGACAGGGTTTTCTACAGATTTTTTTCCATGATATCACTAAATGTGATATACAGTAATCATAGAGGAGATAATGACTGAAAGGAGATCATGTGGGCATCACAGACTTCACTCTCATTGGTAGGCGGCGCTGCATCAAGTTTCTGCTCTTTTAGATGAAGGTAAACTTCTCTTGTGCGAGAAGGTCACCGGATCTCATCGGTTGCTTTGTCAATGAAATTGCTGTCAGGGCGAACTCCTCCTTTTTAAGAATCAGTGTTGGGCTCATGATGCTTTGGTGTGAAACTTGATCTAGGAGTTCCCAGCTGGGTTGAGTGCAATATACTGGGAGGGAAAACACTGAAAGGGACTTTATTCTAGAGGGAAAAAATATGAAAGCAGTTGAAAAAAAGAAAATCAGAGTCAGAACACCCAATTAGGTCAAATGAATTTGTATAGTTTCTATTACAACATTTACCAACAATATGTTTTAAGAAAGTTTGGCTTATGTTCCCATTTAGTTATAAAAACATTATTTCAGAATGGTATTTGAACTGAATTTTCTTTTGGTTATGAAATAAAGGTACCCTGACAAGCCAGACCCACATCAAGATGTTTGGTCTGGGAACTCACGATTGTCAGGGCTCAATCCAAGAGGCGGGATGAACGATTGTCTTTCAAATTCCCTCTGCACGCGATAGGATAGCTAGCCTGGTTTTACCAGACTCTCGTACATTTCATTTATACATAGAGTCTGGCCACTCTCCATTGACAAGGGTTTATTTCCGCGACGGCGGGCACCCTGTTGAGGTTTAAAACTATTGGATCTGCCCTGAGCCACTCTGGATCTGCCATAACCAATCGCTAACTTTTGGTCGTGACGTATGTCATGCGCCCTTCGCCTGTTTCACATGGAAATCCGACAAAATAAAAGTGCACATGTGCATGCCACCTCAGTAATAAAACTATAGGATAAAACCTAAAACTTGTGCATTCGGATTGTGATATATTCACGTCACAGTGGAGAGGAGAGTTCTGTGACCGGGAACGCTGCGCTCACGCGGTCCGTAACATCATTGTATGCTGTAAATAAAATGTCATATGCTTGGTATGATAATAAAGGCTTTAACTTCTGGATATTCGGCAACGGTGCCACAATGCAATGAATGGTTTAGTTTGCATCTTTCTCTGCCGCCATTACTGAACTACATCTCAAACTAGCGCTCAACATCAACGTCATCGTTCTCAGCCACTCCCTCTGTTCGCTGATTGGACCGGTAAAAATTTGTTCGGAGAAAACCTAAGACTACACAGCAGTCCCAGACGTAGTACTGAAGGAAAATGAAAATTGAGCGGAAGTACGTAGGAGGGCAGAGCCAGGCTATAGGATAGCGCCTCAAGCTATTTTTGTTTTGTTTTGCGACTTACTTTTCAAGCTAGTTGATAGATTAAACTTTTCCTGTATCCGGTCGGCAAAACTCCGAACACATCTTCCCTTTTTAAGAATGACTTCAGTGCTGTTCTTTGTTCTTTTCTCAAAAAAAAACTTAACTCCAAGTCTTCCAGAGTTGCAGTCTAAGCCGGTTCGAAAGACCGCCGTTCGCCAGCTTCTTTGTTTTTGAAACCGTCACAACTATGCTGTCATTATGTTAAGCCCAAGCCCGACCCCCGACTCTATACACGATGTGATTGGCCTGAGTTTGTTTTTTCCAGGTCGCAAGCCAACGGAGAGTTGCTAGACGACCCTGGCTGCAAATTAGATTTGCTGTCACTAGGGTGCGTCAAGATTTCTAAGCTACAATAAAGGAGCATTTTTCCATTTTATCATTCATTAAACATTGTGGGAATATTAGATTTGAATCTTTTTTTAAATAACTACTACAACTTTTCAGAATAAAAAGTTCCATGAACAATGTTTACATTTTCATGTTAACGTTTTGAGAATATTATTAAAGACCAGATCATTTTGAGAGAACCTTGCCATAACGTCCTTCTTAGCTGGGTAGCTTCCCCACACACATACTGTGAGAAGTTACAGCCCAGTAGACTAATACTAGTAGTAGATCACAAAATTAATATATCACCTCAAGGACACCTGTTCAATTTCTCATTAATGCAATTATCTAATCAACCAATCACATGGCAGTTGCTCCATTGCATTTAGGAGTGTGGTTCTGGTCAAGACAATCTCCTGAACTGTAAACTAAATGTTAGAATGGGAAAGAAAGGTGATTTAAGCAGTTTTGAGTGTGGCATGGATGTTGGTATCAGACAGGCCGGTCTAAGTATTTCACAATCTGCTCAGTTACTGGGATTTTCACACACAACCATTTCTAGGGTTTACAAAGAATGATGTGAAAAGGGAAAAACATCCAGTATGCGGCAGTCCTGTGGGCGAAAATGCCTTGTTGTTGCTAGAGGTCAGAGGAGAATGGGCCGACTGATTCAGGCTGATAGAAGAGCAACTTTGAATAGAAATAACTGAATTAACCCCTTGTTACAACCAAGGTATGAAGCAAAGCATTTGTGAAGCCACAACACATACAACCTTGAGGCGGATAGGATAAAACAGCAGAAGACCCCACCGGGTACCACTCATCTCCACTACAAATAGGAAAAAGAGGCTACAATTTGCACGAGTTGAAGACTGGAAAAATGTTGCCTGGTCTGATGAGTCTTGATTTCAGTTGAGACATTCAGATGGTAGAGTCAGAATTTGGCGTAAACAGAATGAGAACATGGATCCATCATGCCTTGTCACCACTGTGCAGGCTGGTGGCGGTGGTGTAATGGTGTGGGGGATGTTTTCTTGGCACACTTTAGGCCCCTTAGTGCCAACAGGGCATCGTTTAAATGCCACAGCCTACCTGAGCATTGTTTCTGACCATGTCCATCCCTTTATGACCACCATGTACCCATCCTCTGATGACTACTTCCAGCAGGATAATGCACCATGTCACAAAGCTCGAATCCTTTCAGATTGGTTTCTTGAACATGACAATGAGTTCACTGTACTAAAATGGCCCCCACAGTCATTAGATCTCAGCCCAATAGAGTATCTATGTGTGCATCCCACAAATCTCCATCAACTGCAAGATGCTATCCTATCAATATGGGCCAACATTTCTAAAGAAGTGCTTTCAGCACCTTGTTGAATCAATGCCACGTAGAATTAAGTCAGTTCTGAAGGTGAAAGGGGGTCAAACACAGTATTAGTATGGTGTTCCTAATAATCATTTAGGTGAGTATATATATACTTCTCACAAAAACATGGTCTAACCATGTGACTATGTATATGGGTCCTAAACAGAGAGTTTAGCCACTTGAGACTCCCCCTGTTAGTGAAGCAAGGGCGTTAGCTAAACTAATAAACATTAAATTATTAATCATGATCTTTTCCAACCACTCAGATCCCCAAAGGTCCATAAGGAGGGTGTGTGGAGGCTGAACTTCCTGCTTTGTCGTCATGCTGCTGTTGCTTAGAGAGAGGGTGGGAGAGCACTAACACTCATCACTGCTGTCCTTCTCTTCTTCCTCTGATGATGAGAGATGATTTCCCGACAACTGCTCCTTGGTAAAACAAATGAACAGAAAATCCTCTGGGTATCCCACCAATTAACCCGAAAAGGGGAAAATGCCTTTGGAATGTTTGCCTGATTGACAGTTAGTGCCGAGAAATCTGCGTCTCTCCGAGATGAAGTCATTTTCTTGCTCTGCGCCAACAGCAACAAGAGCAAGATCGCTAGCTGCTTTTCTCTCTTGCTGTCAGCATTTGAGGTTTAACTCAGGTTTGAGGAACTGCACTGCAAACTCTTACAATCCTCATGAGTTTTTTGTTTCTCCTTTAATACACCACATGGTGCCTACTGCCAAGATATGTGTAAGGAAAACATTTACTCATGGCAAAAATCAGATCTCAGCAAATCAGAATATATGAGTCAGGGCACTCAGATACATTTTGCACCATTTATTGATGTGAATAAATTGCATATGACTATATAAACATAATGGCTTTCTACTTCATAATGTAGGCTTAAAGCTTATAGCATTGATTTGGATCCTCATCTTCACCAGTGACTCATCTATGAACTATTATTATTTGAACTGATATCTGATTGACATTTGCACACACATGCACAATACATTTTATTTATCAGTTCACTTCTATTACTAACTAAAATCAAATCAATATTTGGTGTGACCGACCTTCGCTTTTATATTAGGTTGCACATAGTTTTAGGGCTTTGTGTTTCCTCATATTTATACTCCTGTGGAACAGGAAGCCATAGCTGGACAGCTTCATGCTCCTAGTCACCCTGGTGTGTAAATATGAATACTTCAGAAAATACTCATTATAAGGGGTGCCAATAATTGTGTTGCCAACATGCATTGGAAAAAAAAAATTCATAATGTGAGTTTCCCTCTACTTTTAATTGCTTTATTTTAATGAATGGTCAGAATTTGGTAAATGTTCTGATTGAAAGATCAAAATAATATACAATGCAGATTTATTTTAACAGCTGCCTTTACTCATATTTACCAAGGGTGCCAATATTAGCGGAGGGCATTATAACATAATACAAACATAATAATCACTGCAATAATGATCCATTCACAAACTCCAAAGTATTTGCCAATATTTACATATACATAAATATATTTCACAAATATACAATGCATTTTGAACGACATATATAGAACAGCATTGCATGCATTAGACAGTTCTTTCATTTCTTCCAAACATCACTGCTGGTGTTAATTGTCTGAGGTATAAACCTGTTCAGAACGTCTTTGCAAAACAAACCTAACCGCAAGCTTTTTTTCTTTCGACTCTTATCAAAGGACAAGTGTTGTCCCTGTATAATAAACATAGAGCCAAAATATGGCAGCTGCCCTGGCCACATCTACGGTTCAAGTTCCATATTCACACTGTAATACGCTGGGTGATTTATGATGAGCCGATGTAGGTCCCCTGCAGCTGGCTTATAAACCGGACCGAAAAAAATATGCCTATAAAGAAAAGAGTGAGTGTGAGTGTGTGTGTGTGAGTGTGAGTGTGAGTGTGTGTGTGAGTGTGTGTGTGTTTGTGTGAGGGAGAGAGAGAGAGAGAGAGAGAGAGAGAGAGAGAGAGAGAGAGAGAGAGAGAGAGAGAGAGAGAGAGAGAGAGAGAGAGAGAGAGAGAGAGAGAGAGAGAGAGAGAGAGATAATGGCCAATAGTAATGGCAAGAGAGCACTCACTCCAGTTCTCTGACCATTTCTCATCCTTCTGGAGAATAATATTGATCACAGACAAATGAGCAGGCCAGCTTGTCATGAGAACATAACGTTGTCTTTGAAAGAGGAATTCTTTGTGGATATTAACAGTCCAGGTTGTTGTTGTAAGTCTGTTTGGGGTTGTCTGCATTATCCGTTAAATGCTGTAGCAACTATTTTTACAAAAACAACTTTCTAGAATCACAAGCAAAGCTTAAAGGGGCAGTGCTTAATTTCCACATCATTACCAACAACACCAAATTACATCTCCAGGTGTTGTGGGTGGTTGCCAGGGTGTTTCTATGGGGTTGTTGTTTAATATTTGTTAATATGTGGGGTTATATGTTGCTGTGTGATCACTGGGGTTTTCTAAATGCTTATTATAAAACAGGCAAAATCTGTACATCTAACAACTTTGCTATCTTCTATCAACGAAAATTAATAGAGGAATGAGTTACGCATTGAAGTTTAAACATTAGATTTAGGAGTTTATTTTAATCCCTAACCCTAAGTATGAGTAACAGAAATCAGCATATTGTAACGATTTATTAATAAATATAATTTTAAAATATATTTAAATAAAAGGTTATTTTAAATTCTAATATTTCACAATATTACAGTCTTACTGTATTGCTTAAATAAATACAACCTTGGTAAGAGACAGAAATAGTGGTCTACAGTTTGGTGCCAAACAGGGTTGCCAAGTTTGCATAACAAAACAATTCAATCAAAACCAATTGAATCTGACTTGCAGCTTCCACACTAGGTGCAATAATATAAGTAAAAACTATGTTAAAATGACTAATTAGAAATACAATTTTATTAGATAACCAAACAGATAGAATAATCTTGTCCAACCGACCTTTCACAAAGACCCACCCTCCCTTTAGTTACTGTTGCTACGTCCGACAAGCCATGACGATTCCATGCCACACATTATGTTCTCACCCAGTGAACAGACAGGACAGAGCATGTTACTTTTGATATGAAACAAAATCTCACCTTTGTTTTGACAATTTTTTTAAAGTGCTATGTAGCTTTTCCGTCCGCTAGAGGTCGTTTCACCACATATCCTGAAAATTATCGGGATAGGACTTGGGCAGAAATCTTGTCCATGGGTGTGATTATTAATGTTACTGTAGCAGAGCAGGACCGAGTGTTGTGGAGCTGAGCAAGGCCGCTGGAGCGATTGCTAGTAAGATGAACATAACACGTGCCTCCCGAGCAGCGGGACTTTTATTATGCCACAGCTGCCAGCGCCATTTCCACTTTTCCGGTCATTAGTATGAGGAAACGCAGCTCTGTTTATTATATTAGATACATTTGAGTGTGTTTAAAATGATGTTATGACAGCAGGGGCATAGCACCAAATTTTGGGCCCTGGGTACAAACCATCTTGCTGGGCCCCCGTACCATGTATGTGTATGTATAGAAAACGGACTTCCCTGCCTTGGGCCCTGGTTACTCAGTACCCTTTGTCCCCCCAGTCCCACGCCCCTGTATGACAGTACTCAGCCGCGTTTGCTCAGCGGCTGCTGTGACACTTGTTCACACTGCTGAGAGTAAAGCGTTTCTGCCGAATAAAAACAGAAACCGAGGGTAACGCAGACATGACGCAATTGACAGGCGACTCCCTCAGACGTCCCGGCTCCTTGGTTAAAATAGCAATTTTTTCACAATTTACAAATAGTTGGAAACATATGGGATATTGTATATATACTAAAAATCCATGTGAAAAATTACTTCTCATTGTTCTCAGGTCAAATATTTTGCAATTAAAATGTGATTAATTTCGATTAATTAATTTCAAAGCCTCTAATTAATTAGATAAAAAAATGTAATCGAGTCCCGGCCCTAATATATATATATATATATATATATATATATATATATATATATATATATATATATATATATATATATATATATATATATATAACACTGTCCTAGTGATTTTTGGATATTTTACGGCAAAGATCCTACATAGTGCACTTTAATGTGTTGTGCCAGATCGCTGTAGAATTTCAGTTAAAGCTGCTCTTCCTTCTAGTTAATTTATAGCATCATAAACATGAATGTATATCAGAATAAATGGTGTTTTAACCGCGGAAAGACGTCAATACACCATTTTCAAGTTCAAGTCCACCAACCTTACTCTATTCTCCTGACTGCTTTGTCGTAGCCTAGAAACAGCCCTAGCGGGTGCACCTCTCAATAGACATGTGAGCTGGAAAAGCCAAACACTGGTTAGGCCAATCGCATCGTGTATAGAGTTGGTGGGCGGGCTTAACATAATGACGGCAGAGTTGCGTACTACTTGTAAACACAGAAGCTGGCGAACGGCGGTCTTTCGAATCGGTTTCGGACGCGACTCTGGAAGACTTGGAGTTAAGCTTTTCTCTGAGAAAAGAACAAAGAACGGCACTGAAGTCATTCTTAAGAAGGGAAGATGTGTTCGGAGTTTTGCCGACTGGATACGGCGAAAGGTTAGTCTATCAACTAGCTACGCTTCATGTTGCTCTGGTTGGTTGTAGCGCTATCGTATTGCATGCAGAAGAAATGTGAAAGACAACAGTTTATCCCGCCTCTCGGATTGAGCCCTGTCAATGTTGAGTTTCCAGACCCAACATCTTGATTTGGGTCTGGCTTGTCAGGATAGCTTTGTCGGACAAATTGGCAGATTCTGTGGATCGCGGTTTATGATTGGTCGGATTGCCTGTCAATCAAACTCCCGGCGAAGGGCGAATTGCATTCTGGGTTTGGGGGGTGTAAACTGGTTAAAAAAAAAAAAAAAAAAAAAAAAATGGTGCATTACAATCAGTTCTCTATAGCTGGTATTTATGAACCACAGCAGGGATATCGTTCTGACATTACTTGTAATGGTATTTAAAGTAGCCTACATATGATAAATATGATAAAGTCTTTGGTTGTCATATATGTGCAATATTTAAAACGTAGATAAATTATAAATGTTAGCTAGTTTGTGTTCATTAGCCTACCTGTCTAATGATGTATGTTTATCCTGAAATAAAATAACGCTTTATTTTTAAACATATATCGCGTATCATTTGGTCGCTACTGGTTCACTTGATTTAAGTTTCGCGCTTCAGAATGTCCGTTAAGGGAACATAGAGGTTCTACGTCATCTGTCGGTGCATTTTGGGACTTTTTAGGGAGTGAACGTTTCAGTTCACTTAAAGGGTTCTGCGATTGGGACACGCCCTAAAAAAATGGCCGAGTCCCTGATCATTTCCGTGACTACTGAAATAGGGAACTTATTGATATGCACCCATTGTGTTCTGAGGGGTAAAAATCGAGTTCCGGGGGTGAGGAGTTGCTTCAATCCGCTTACTAAAAAAACAAAAAACTACCTGCGGCAACATTGTAAAAGTAGCCCAATTTCGTAGCAAAACCAAACCAAACCTGGTACCAAAACCAAAGCTGCTCTGAGGAACAAAATGAAGTAGAACTCCCCTTTAGTCAATATTATCACCATAGGAGGCTCTGTCAAACAGCAGGTCTGCTTTGCTTATGTAAACATGTAGCAGACTGGTGAAGAGTAATCATCCTCGTGGAGAGCATGCAGGCACTCATTCATAAGGGCTTTTAATGTGGGTTTGATCACTACGTGACTAACTGGAGTCAAGACAGATGCGATTGTCATCCCTTCAAAGATCAACCTGAAATACAAGTATGATTTTTAGCTACTTAGATTGATGTTTAATTTGATTAAAATCTCATACATCATAACAACAGAAGACCTCAATTTGCCTTTCATTAAATCTTTTGACTGTCAAAATGTTGCAAAATGAGATTATTCTAGATTTGAGTTCCTCTCCTCAGGGGAGAAGACTGAGTCCAAGAAAAACACATTTTCTCAAGCCTTTTTTTATTAATAATGCTAATGACATGTTTGATGGAGAGAAATACCTGTGAAAGGTGGAAAGAAGCCAGGAGGCGGGACACATAAACAGTACAGCGAAGAGGGCCAACTATGCCAGGAGCTAAAGCCCTGACAGAGCAAACTTCACACCTGCAAACTCTCCACAGCAACCCCTATGCAAACACTGCAAGCTCAGGGAGAAAGAGATAGTCAACTGCTGATAAGATAAGACAAGACATTTCCCACATTGATGGGGCTAGAAGGAAAACTACCGTCTGAGCGTATTAGATGCTTTAATGAATTTCCAGAGGTCTTTCCTGATCGATATATTGAAGGTGAAAGAGCACTTTGATCTTGACTATACACTTTTTTGGGTTCTTCTCACCTCATTGACTTCATCTTTAATGTTCTGTCTTTTTTAAGTCTGTATGTCAGCAAAGCATTAGCTTCTCAAACAGACTGAGACAAGGTCCACTCCTCATGCTTAAGCTCCCTCACCGAGTAACATTGTTTAGAAGTAATTAGAAAAAACAACGAAACCTCAGAGTGGCCGTTATCCATTGTGAAGGTGTACACAGTCTTTGTGTGTATGTGAGTGGCAGGGGCAGTATTAAATGTAGATTTCATTTAATAACTAAACAATATCATTATTTGTTTACTAGTTATGATTAATGGATGTATTCATTTTTATTCAGAAAACATTTCCGGATTTTTTACAATTATTATTAATAATAACATAATATACATATATTAATTAGTATATTACATTAATATCATAAAAAACAAGCTCTGTACAGCAAAACAGGATTGATTGTCTAGTGAAATAGTTTATATTTACAGTAATGCATTCAACTGTAAACTTATAAAATTGCAATTCATGAAGAAAGTGTGTGTGTGTGTGTGTGTGTGTGTGTGTGTGTGTGTGTGTGTGTGTGTGTGTGTGTGTGTGTGTGTGTGTGTGTGTGTGTGTGTGTGTGTGTGTGTGTGTGTGTGTGTGTGTGTGTGTGTGTGTGTGTGTGTGTGTGTGTGTTGATTTTCTGTGAATTTATGCAATTTAATTCACATAAATTCAATTTGGCCAACAGAAAAATTTAGATGTGATCAGTCACTAGGACACACACTGTAAAAAAATCAGGTCTCCCATTGAAAATGGAGACCTGATTTTTTTACAGTGTGTGTGGCCAGGTAGATCCTAATTTATGGGGGGAAAAGTGTCCCCACAAAGATGGCAATATGGAAGATCCTTGTCCTTGTCAGTGTTGGGTGTAACTAGTTACTAAGTAATTAGTTACTGTAATTTTCCCTTGAAATATTAAAGTAAGGGATTACTCTAATTTTTGTGTAATTTAATTACAGTTACTTCACAAGTAATTGAACTAAATAGACTGTAGAACAATCATATATAATACAACAGTGGAATTGACATTAAAATTTAAAGTCTAACTTTTAAATGCATATTTTTACTCATCCTTCATTTGTAATACATTGGTCAGTTAATAAGAATAATTGATGAAGTTTTATATTAAGTATTTGAATGAATTAAAAGAGCCGTTTCATATCTATCCTTGAATCGCTAAAAACTTGAAGTTGATTTAGGATTTGGAAAGTAATTAATCATAAGTAATTTAAATACTTTTTGGAGAGTAATTTGTAAAGTCATCTAATTACTGAAGATGCAATTAGTAACTAGTAATTAATTACTTTAGAGTAACTTACCAAGACTGGTCCTTGTGGGGACATGTTTTGGGCCCCAACAGTGTTGGGTGTATTAGTTACTAAGTAATTAGTACTGTAATTTAATTACTTTTCCCTTGAATTAGTAAAGAAAGGGATTACTCTTATTTGTTCTGTAATTTAATTACAGTTACTTCTGATGTAATTAAACTAAATACTAAATATTATATATAATAGTGGAATTAACATCAAAATGCATGTTTTTATGTATCCTTTTCACATTTGTAATACTTTGGTCAGTAAATATGAGTAATTTCTGTAGTTTTATATTATTTATTTGAACTAATAAAAATAAAATAAAAAAGGCGTTTCATGTCTAACCTTGAATTGCTTAACTCAAGGTTACTATTAGCCTGACAAGCCAGACCCACATCAAGATGTTTGGTCTGGAAACTCACCACTGACTCAATCCGAGGGGATAAACACTCCCTCTGCATGCAATAGGGTAGCGCTACAACCAACCAGAGCACCCTGAAGCGGAGCTGATAGATTAAACTTTCCATGTCCGGTTCGGCAAAACTCCGAACACATCGTCCCTTTTTAAGAATGACTTCAGTGCCGTTCTTTGTTCTTTTCTCAGAGAAAAGCTTAACTCCGCGGCCAAAGCTGATTCGAAAACCGCCGTTCGCCAGTTTCTGTGTTTACTAGAAGCACGCAAGCACAACTCGGCCGTCATTATGTTAAGCCCCGCCCACCGAATCTATACACGATGGGATTGGCCCGACCAGAGTTTGGTTTTTACAGCTCAGAAGGGTATTGAGAGTTGCTAGACTACACTCGTGGCAGATTAGATTTGCTGCCGCTAGGGTGCGTCTAGATTTCTAGGCTAGGTTACTATAGGATTTAGAAAGTAATTAAAAAGAAATTAGTAATAAGTAATTAAATACTTTTTGGAGAGAGTAATTTGTACAGTAATCTAATAACACTATTGAAGATGTAATTAGTAACTAGCAATTAAATACTTTTTTAGAGTAACGTACCCAACACTGGTCCCCAAACAGCTTATAAATCATACTAAAAGATGTATTAAAAAAAAAAAAAAAAACTAAAACTTTTCTGTGATGGGTAGGTTTAGGTGTAAATTTAGTGTAGAAAATACAATGTGTGTGTGTGTGTACAGGTATATGCGGGTTATGAGGACACAAATGTGTATACTGACACAGGTATTAAAACCTAAACATAAACTATGAGGACACTTCCTCTGTCATCATAACCCAAATGGCTTAAAAAATTATTTATTTTTTTAAACACAAAAAAATGTTCTGTGATGGGTGGATTTAGGGGTAGGGTTAGTGTAAGGGGTTAGAAATAGAGGTTTGCACAGTATATGTGTACAGTTGTACAGTATACACCGGTGTGTGTGTGTGTGTGTGTGTGTGTGTGTGTGTGTGTGTGTGTGTGTGTGTGTGTGTGTGTGTGTGTGTGTGTGTGTGTGTGTGTGTGTGTGTGTGTGTGTGTGTGTGTGTGTGTGTGTGTGAGTGAGTGAGTGAGTGAGTGACCCTCCTTCGTTGTTGACAGTACACAAGGTTAAGGCACACCCTGGACAGAGAAAAGCCTGGGAATGGAAGATTTGTTGGCAATACAAAATACTGCATAGTCATCACAGACAAAGGCACTAAAATACAAGCGTATTTGTCATTTTAATATTTTAGCTTAATTTGTCACTGAGTTTGACAATAATATATGTCATTACAGTGTCCAAAGGCATAATTTTAACAACTCATCTGCGACTGTTCATATAGCTGGAATCTGATATGGCTGAACATATGACTGATTAAAGTGATTTTCCACTAACTTACAACAATGGTTTTTGTTTGACCTCTAACTTATCATGTTCTATACACAGATAAGACGGTTTAAATGGATTTAATTATATTTATTAAGGGTCCTTTAGTGATGACAGAAAGCTGGGCTCTTGCCAAGTAGTGGGGCTTTTAACTTATACATAGTGCAAGATTAGCTGTTGATGATAAACTGCAACAGCCTAAATAAAACGTAATATGACTGAAACAAAAGCACATTCTTCAAGGCTATGGTTAGTCCCACTGTCAGTCATCCTTAGAAGGTTAAAATATGTTTTTGTTTTTTTTCAGCAGAGTGACAACTATGAAACACATGTATGCCTGCCGCACAGCGCCAGAGGCTAGAGCATTAAGGTGACAGTTTGCCTTCAGCAGTCGACAAGACACTTTTTTCTTTAGAACTCAATTAAAAAGCTGGAAAATGTAACACCTACATAAAGGCATACACAACATATTTGATACCGAGCAATCAGTCTTCAAAAATAGTGGCCATCATCACTTTGACAATAAGACTAAGGTAATGAAAGTGTGTGTAGTGGGGTGGGGTGTCTCCTCTTAAATAAGTGTGTTTACCCTTGTGACATTCCGAGTTTCTGTTCATTTCCCTGTCTGTCAGAATTGCCCATTGAACAGGTCCTAAGCAGATACACACACTAATGCAAACATCCTGCTAATGCACATACCATGCACACTCTTAAAGGGATAGTTCACCCCAAAAATGAAAATTCTGTCATCAAACAGTTGATGCCCTTTTTCCCCACACTGTGGAAGTCAGTGGGACCCATCAACTGTTTGTTTACCCATATTCTTCAACATTTTCAGCAGAAGAAAGAAATTCGTACATGTTTGGAATAACTTGATGGTGAGTAAATTATTTTTGGATGAACTTTCCCTTTAAGTCACGGTCACATGAGGATGATAAGATAACTAAAACGATCACTGTTTTAAGGCTCATTTACATCAAGAACAATAAAGATAACAATAAAGATACAGTTCTAAAAATCATTCTAAATATAAAAGAATAGCAGAGTTCACACAACAACTATAATCATAACAGCATAGCATGGCAAAAAAATAAAATAAAATAAATAAATAAAAATCTCCAGCCAATCAGTATTCATCCTGATTCAAAGAGGTCATCCATTTAAAGTGGCAGATGACAGAATAAACAGAATGATAATGTCCGCTGGTGTGGACGCTAATATAGTTATCATTTTATTTACAGTTATTGTTCTTGATGTGAATGGGCCTTTAACACACAATAACCTTCTGTTCAGTGTTGGGGGTGACTCCCATTTACATAGTAATTAAAAAAGTTATGTAATCAGATTACTTTTTATTCAAGTAACTAGTAAAGTAATGCATTACTTTTAAATTTACATCTAAATATCTGAGTTACTTTTTTCAAATGTTTTCAGATTTATTGACTGACTGCTTCAGGTCCCCATGTTGATAGAAACTGGGAGTAGGCATTGGGCCTCGTTCATGTAACTTTTTGCAAATATATGAGCAAATTTGGAGTAATTTGTGAGTAAAATGGACCTTTATGAAAACTCTCATCCAAATTCACAAACCCTTCGTATACCATGGATTCAGTAGATAAATGTGTGTATTATTAATGAATTCCAGACATTCAGAGCTTGCGTGTACGCTCATTCATTATTAGCATAGCCTAATCCCTGCCCCTGAGTTACAACTATAAATTACTGGTCCAAGAATGCTGTGGAATCTTCTGTACTTCTTTCTTAGGTTTCTCTTAGTATCTTAGAATCTTAGTATTTGTACCCCCATTTTTTACAGTCTATGCATATTACCCAAAGTTAAACAGTAAAAAAAATAAAAAATAAAAGACAGGGCAAATCAACTTAAAATAATATGGTACAGATCATCAAAATGCTATTTCATAAGTTTGCCTTAATTAAATTAAATGTTTTACGCACCATTTACACATGGTATGGAGAAGGTATTTTCTTTCGTACCAACTAACATTTTAAAATTACGAACATTTTCGTGAATTCGAAAATGTACGGCAGAGCAGCCATACGAACGATTTAGGCTACACACAAATGAATTCTGCTCGTGTTCCATGAATGAGGTAGCCTGACAAGCCAGACCCACATCAAGATGTTTGGTCTGGAAACTCACCACTGACAGCTCAATCCGAGAGGCGGATAAACGGTTGTCTTTCAAACTCCCTCTGCACGCGATAGGATAGCGCTACAACCAACCAGAGCAACGAAGGTGAAACAGAGCTTGTTGATAGATTAAACATTCGCCGTATCCGGTCAGCAAAACTCCGAACACATCTTCCCTTTTTAAGAACGACTTCAGCGCCGTTCTTTGTTCTTTTCTCAGAGAAAAGCTTAACTCCAAGTCTTCCAGAGTCGCGGTCAAAGATACGCGGTACTAGAAGCATGAGTGCAACTCGACCATCGTCATTATGGCCCCGCCCACCGACTCTATACACGATGTGATTGGCCCGTCAAGAGTTAGGCAAATACAGCTCAGAAGGGTATTGAGAGTTGCTAGACGACACTCGCGGGCAGATTAGATTTGCTGCTGCTAGGGTGCGTCTAGATTTCTAGGCTATGAATGAGGCCCATTGTGTGTAAAAAATTATGGACATTGTTCTAGACTAAGTTTGAGCAGGCATTTACTTTTTTCACTTGCACAAAAAAAAGAGTATTCCTCAAAATTTGCCAAATATATATAATCGATGCAAAAATGACTTGTCGAAGTGACGAATCGACTTATTGTCGAAGTGCATCCTATTCTTCTGTAATCCAGAATGGCAGCACAGCTGAAAGGTTTCTTTGAGCTGCGCCCTCTACTGTACAAGCATGAGTTCGAAAAGCATTTTATTCAGCTTGTTTTATTATCGTTTAATTATCCTTTAGCCGGTTTTATTTCCTTCATGTTTTCCTTCCTTATCATTTTAATTTTGGTGTGAAAGGGTCTTTACATTTGCCCCAAAATAGGACTTTAAAATAAACCCAGCCTTGGTGAGAAAAAAGTAACACAAACGTAACTTATTACATTACTTTTTTTTTTAAAGTAACTAAGTAACCCAATTAATTACGTTTTAAAAGAGTAATGCAATATTGTAATGCAGTAACATTCCCCAACACGGGTTCTGTTTATTATAATTTATAATCGTTTTTATAATCGTAATATTATAATCATCATTTGCCACTTGAAAGATGCACTGTAAATTTTAGTGAAATCTATCCCCAGAAATATTACACACTGCACCTTTAAATGCTCTTTAAAGTTTTGTGGATTCTGATTGGCTGGTTGACTTTTACTGTTCATCAGCTGGAAAAAAAAAACATTCTCAAAATAAGTCCAGCTATTTCGTCGTTTCTCCATGTAATGGCACCGATGGTGTGAGGACCCTAATAATTGCTCCGTTTATTATTGTTATTGCTGTGGTGTGGACTTCCTTATTCTCGTAAAATTACAACTATTATTACTTTGATATAATTATTGTTAACTTCCTTGGCATGATCATCAACTGGCATTTTCCTCAAACCGAACGCTCAACTGTGAACTTACAGCCATGTTGATCAGGTCATTTCTGGTGAAATGAGGAGGCTGAACTCTATTCAAACTGTGAAGCGAGTTAAATTGATAATTGTTTAAAGACAAGCATGTCTGAAGACTCTGTGCCAAACCTCTCAGAAGAAATAAATAAAAAAAGTGCTTGCGCTGACTCGTTTTGCTTACATTCCATCCGAAACTCAGCATTACAGTCAAATCAAGGGCATTTTATCCTACATTTAGCATGCGTTGATCTCAGAGATAACAGCTCAGTGCGCAGTGCGAACAAACTGGAAAAAAAAATCCCCTTTGTAAGACTGGTAAAACCAGACATGGGGGAAACCAAAGAAAGACATGCACAAACAGATGCACAAAGCACATAGACAAATACACACTCATACAAATGCACACATACAGACCATCACCTTGAAACATTATGAAAGGACATGTATCCCACTCCCTTCTATCAGGCTGGTGTTGCTAAGTCTTCATCAGTGTTAGCTTGTCCATCCATCATGAAGAATAGCCCCCATTGTAGCCCAGGCAGGGGCAGGTGCTTAGTGGTAGCCCCCCAGGCCACAGGTTTAGATGTATTGGGAACATATGGAGGGAAGGATGGAGGTTGCAAAAGGGTTGGGGTGGGTTGCTTCTGTGCAATTGCAGTGCCACAAAGGATTCATTCATGGCCATAGTGTCGGACATGTGGAGATGCCACAAGCAATGAAACAGACAGCGGGTGGTGACCCTGTTTTAGAGGAATAGGATCCACTCTTTATACCTTGATATCAAGGCTTAAAAAGTCAACGCATGATGAGCATTTCTAAACCCCATAAAAAGCTTTGACATTTTGACGTCTATCTGGCATGAAAAAATATTAATTTAGTATTTAAAAAATATTAAAAACTAACTAACTAACTAACTAACTAACTAACTAACTAACTAACTAACTAACTAACTAACTAGCTAGCTAAAAAGTAATTAAATAAATAAATAACAACAGTTATTCAGTGAATTATAAACTTGACTTAACAACCACAGGGAGCTTTGAAATTTGATCAATCTGGGATGAAAAAATATATAAAATAAATACAAAACAATAACAAAAATGAATGAATGAATGAATGAATGAATGAATGAATGAATGAATGAATGAATGAATGAATGAATGAATGAATGAATGAATGAATGAATGAATGAATGAATGAATGAATGAACATTCAAGAGAAAAGATCTCAATCCCCTGTTTGGTCCCTGTTGGCTGGTCGACTGAAGCATTGTGATGGATTTGGTTCCATGTGTTTTGGATCATCTGCTGAAGCTCCAGGTATAGTGAGGATTTAAACGGGCAGGAAATTCTCTGTTGAATTCCAACACCCAGCCCCCTATGACAAACTTATCATCCCACTCTTACACACTGATTCAATCCAGGAGAATCTTCACGAGCCACCCAAGCAGAAACTAACAATGGGAACAGAGCATTTTAACCTGTAAAAAAAAGCATGCAAGACATAGATCACACACAACTTGAGAGTATACGCGCATATGGACGTGCATGTGCACAGGCCAATAAGCTCCACTGACAATGATGGATGGTAAAGAAATGCTTCATATTTCATCATACCCTGATTCGAGACAACATCCTTGTAAAGAGAAATTAGGAAAATAAAAGTTGTACTTCTATCAACAAGCCTTGTAGAGATCGACAAAGTGCATAGGACGATGATTAAGAGCATTCCGCTGAACAATTAAAACACCAACTATAAATCATCCTCTATTGTCTTTAATTGTTTCTAACAGACACTTAAACCAATTATCTGTTAACAAAAGCCATGCCCACAGCAACAGGCAACACTTCACCTAATCGAAACTGGAAATCTAAGGTAGCACTGCATGCCATTATACAGCCGCATGCTCTCAAGGTTATACAGAGGTCTTATCCTGATGTTTAAAAAATGCACCTTAACACAACTTCATGACAGCTCACTTCATTACGTAGTCCATTCCTGATGGCTGAACATCCCAGACATAGCCTTTCCCCTTCATGGGCTTCTATAAGCACTGGGCAGTATAAAGTCTGGTACTTACGTACCTTCATACCAAAGAGCATGTGAATGCAGGGTTGTGCACAGAGCCGCTGCCAGGTATTCTGTTTGTGCTGGATTTAATTTTAGGGATGCAATCATATCAAACTTCCCTTTGCTTTTGTGGGAGGCTTCTAGGGCCTCCTGTCAGCTGTTGCAGTTGTTGGCTCCCATACAGACCTTCGGTTTCCAGTAAACAGCGTGACAAACTGAAAAAAGTACAATCAACAGACAGATTGTCAGTGCCTGTCTGACAAATGGACAGACATAAACAGTTGGAAGTTGCAGTGCAATATTTGAGATTCCAAAAAATGCCTTTTTCACACACAACCTAAATAAATAAACAGCATTGCATTTAGATATTGTTCATATTTCTTTGTTAAATATGAAGCTTTATAGACAATAATGGTATACTATCTCTCCAAAATAAATGCAAACATACTCAGCGCATGAAAATAAGCAACAGATTGGCTGTTAAAGTATATAAAATACTTTAAAAATATACAAATAAACTCAAAACTGTGTAAAGACTGTCATGTACAAAAGAGTTCTGCTGTTACAACCAATACTGGGTTTTAAAGTTGGTGTAAAAAAATAAAATAAAAAAAATCACCATAATTTCACTTCAAAACATTTGTATTAAAAATAGACAATATTTTTACACCAGTGTGTTCTTCTAGTCATACTACAATTGTGACAAATATAGACAAGTCATTCAAAATGTTACATTTGCCTAGCCATAATGTGTGTGTGTGTGTGTGTGTGTGTGTGTGTGTGTGTGTGTGTGTGTGTGTGTGTGTGTGTGTGTGTGTGTGTGTGTGTGTGTGTGTGTGTGTGTGTCAACTTTAAAAGGTAAGTGCTTGTGCTGCCTCAAGTTTTCAAGTTTAGTGAACCTGAAATGAACTGAGAATAAAGTTGACTGGAATCTACAAAACAAGTTAAACGAATTCAGTCCATTTGACTGTGTAGTTAAAAACTAAAATTATGCTAATGTCACTTGCTTTATAGTCTACTTTACTTTAAGTTTAGTCAACTTGAAATGTGTAGTTATCTTAGTATACAGTTCCTTTAGACTGTATAGTTCAATTAGCACTGAAAAGCTGCAGCTATTTATCAAATGAAGCAAGATTTGATTATTCAGATTATAGTCTTGTAATATTAATTAACAGATCCTGACATTAAATTACACTTTCTTATCGCAAACTTGTTTTGTCTTATAACTTCGATCAGTTATATAATGATATCGCCTGTTAATCTTAAGATGCTGTTACTCATTCTTCAAGAAAAGGCATGTTTTGGCCTTATAGCGATTGTTGATGACACAATGGGAAGCAACTATTTGGTACTAACTCGTGCTTGGTGATGTGTGAGTGTGCGTAGTGCAGCCTGCATTACCTTGCGCAGGTACCCGCGTTCTAAACGGCACGCTTGATGGACGTTCCCAGGCAGCGCAAACATTTGTCTTCGCATCCCAGTTGCTCCACCCCGCAGCGCCAGAGCGGCGAATCAAAATGCGCACGACTTGGACTCCATTCCAACGTGGGCTGTGGAGTTAAACTTGTAGTGGAACGGGGGACGCCAGATCTTATCCACACCACACAGCGGCCAGATACCTGATCGTGCTTGGATGGAGGGGCGAAACCCGATCGCCTGATGTGCTGCCTGAAACCCAGAGGAGTGACTTATCAGGACGCGTTCAAAATGTCTTCTTCCTCAAGCGAGGTCATTAGTGCCGATGAGATCAAGAGGGAGAATCGTGGGAGTGTCAAGCTGTCAATGCTGGACCCCGCGGAGTTGCCGATGGAGAATGCCGAACTTTTGGACTGCTCGCCGGCCTCCCTGGCCTTTTCCCCAGAGCAGGTCGCCTGCGTCTGCGAAGCGCTGCTGCAGGGTGGGAACGTGGAGCGCCTGGCCAGGTTCCTCTGGTCACTGCCGCAGAGTGACCTGCTGCAGGGGAACGAGAGCATCCTGAAAGCCCAAGCGATAGTCGCGTTCCACCAGGCCCGCTACCAAGAGCTCTACTGCATTTTGGAGAACCACAGTTTCAGTCCGTCAAACCACTCGTCTCTGCAGGATATGTGGTACAAGGCACGCTACACCGAGGCGGAGAAGGCGCGGGGCAGACCGCTGGGTGCCGTGGACAAGTATCGCTTACGCAGGAAATACCCGCTGCCTCGGACAATCTGGGACGGAGAGGAGACCGTGTACTGTTTCAAAGAAAGGTCCAGGAACGCACTGAAGGATATGTACAAGCGGAACCGGTACCCATCTCCAGCCGAGAAACGAAATCTGGCTAAAATGACAGGACTTTCTCTGACGCAGGTCAGCAACTGGTTCAAAAACAGGAGGCAGAGAGACAGAAACCCATCCGAGGCGCAGTCAAAAAGGTAGGACAGAGTTATAGTTATAGTTCAATCGAGAGGGAAACGTATGATGGAATGCGCGAGACCGAATGGAGGACACGTTTCAGCAATGTTTTGAAATACGAAGCTTCTATGAGGTGTAGTTTTAAAGAACGTGGAGACCGTGACGCTTTCACTCTTAAAAATAAAGATGTTTCGGTGGCTCTTTAGTCATTTATCAGTAAATCATTTTCTCATCCAAAGACATTTAGGCTGTATTTGAGTTGGCTATAAAAAGTAGTTCATATTAGTCTATTCGTCTAGCTGAAACATTTAAAAGCAATTTTAAAAGTACATTTTTAAGTACACGTGGTTTTCAAAAGAATTGGAGAATAAAACGTTTTTTGAAGAATTGTTTAAAAGTTCTTGTTTGACATGCAAAGCCAACATTTTGAGTACAGTCAGTTCAACAATTACTAAGCAGCGTTTAACGATGTAGTAGACGTTTTATAAATTGTCGGATTTTATTAAAAGGGTCACATTAATTGGATAAGTAAAACAAAGAGCTGACTAACATTTTAACAGACGTAGAAATGCTTTCAAATACAACCAAAACAGACCATCGGTTTACTTTAGATATGATCATCCATGCCATTACCATAGCCATTGTCTATGTTTGTTTCTGGACTTTAAAGCCATTGTCCCACCCTGATAATCAGTCAGAGGGATCTGCACTCAATCTCCTGACGTGGCCAAAATCCTCTTCACAGCTTGAGGCAGATAAGAAGCAGCTCTGTATTTGTAAACTTTTGCTTGCACGTTGTATGAGAACGAGTTTCAATATGCGGTGGAAATAACTCCTAACCATTCCGCCCGCTAAAATGTTGCTTCTATCATAAATAATACATCTTGAGTCTCGTAAATAAGGGAGGTCAGACTTTTCCGTACGAGTCTGCAGTGAACGTTGCTTTGAAGTTGCACGGTCACCCTGACAAAGAAAATTGTTCATTGGTTCAACGAAAATGCCCATGGACTCCTTAATGTGAGATTTTTGGATCAGAAAAGTTCAACGGCTTGTCGTGTCAATAAGATCTTTGTATAGATGCGGCTTGCTCGAGCCACTCTGAACGATTCACCCGCAGCTGTCATAGTCTGTAAAGAGACCCACCAAATGCCTCCAAGAGCTTCTTTTATCTGATTTTTGACCCTCGAGGGCAAGAAGTCCCCTTTAGAAATGATGACTGAGATATTTAAAATATTTTTTTGTTTTTAGAAGCGCACCAAATGTTGACTTTGAGCTATTTGTGATAAATATGATTATAAGTCAATCAAATGGTTTAAAGTCTTTTACCTAAAGTGCATCTACACACGTGTATATACTGTTACTGATAAAGCATGAGACTTTAGAAATTCCCAAGTAAAGAACATTTTTAAAAAATATTTGAAATTTTTGATATTTTTGAAATTCCACAGTATTTTAAAATTTGCTGATTAACAAAGAAACGATCAATTAAAGAGAAAAAAACTTTAGTCAGTGCACAAAGCATTATGCTTTTTAATTTATTGTTATTACATTTTCTGGAAAATATGAAGTATACTGTAACAATTGAAAATGAAAAGACGAAATTCAAAAGAGTACAAATGGTTGAAGACTATGAGGAGAAAAACAACTATTTATCATGCAAAACACTAATTTTCAGCACGAAATCAATCAATAAACACACACACATATACACACACGTTTGTTTTGTGACGTATAGGGACATTCCATAGGCGTAATGGTTTTTATACCTTACAAACCGTGTTTCTATCCCCTTACACTGCCCCTAAACCTACCCATCACAGGAAACATTCTGAATTTTTACTTTCTAAAAAAACTCATCCTGTATGATTTATAAGCCTTTTGAAAAGTGGGGACATGGCCAATGTCCTCATAAGTCACCCTCTCCTTGTAATACCTGTGTCATACCTATGTCATTATACACATTTGTTTCTTCATGTCACAAAAACATGCCCCCACCACACACACATCTGGTTCACTATCTTTGTGGGGACTCTCCGTAGACTTAATGGTTTTTATACCATACAAACTGTACATTTTATCCCCCTACACTGCCCCTAAACCCATCACAGAAAACATTCTGCATTTTTACTTTCTTAAAAAAACTCATACTGTATGATTTATAAGCCTTTTGAAAAGTTTGGACCGCTGGCTGGTTCCCTCAATATAGGTGATCTCAGGTTTTACTATCCTTATGGGGACATTTGGTCCCCACAATATAATATAAACAAAGACACACAGACACACACAGACAGACACACACACACACACACACACACACACAAAACAAATTGTCTCTTTCTTAAACAATGAATCTTTTTTTTTAGCGAGTCAGATGGCAATCATAGTACAGAAGATGAGTCCAGCAAAGGCCAGGAGGATTTGTCACCACGTCCCCTCTCCAGTGGCTCTTCCAGCTCAGTCGCACATGGAATAGCCCCCCCTACAGTTTACTCGGATGGAGGAACAACCGTCATCCAACAAATTGGAGATGTCAAAATGCCCTCACACGCATCTGGAGGAATGAGTTTTAATGGTGACCTAGCGGGTGTGAACGCTCACTACATTAACGGTGGAGGCTACATTCAATCACATAGTAGTAATGCTCTCCTTAATGGACTCGGCACCACAAGTGGCCATTTCTTGACCTTTGATCCCCAGAGGGTCTCCCACCACAGTCAAGAGAGGCTGTTAGGTGGGTCTTCTGTGTCTTATGCTCCGTTCTCAATGGAACCTGCCTCTGGAAAGCTAGATGCCATGCAGACTCTTGTTTCCAATGCTGAAGATGGAGTCATTTCTTCAGTGGTCTCCTTTGCTTCAGCCCCCTCCATGCCATCCACTACCTCAGGAGCCCTTCATCTCAGCAGTTACAGTGTGGTCAATCTCCCAGGAAATGAAACCACCATGGGTCTTCCTCCTCTAATGCTGCCACCATCCTCAGCATCATCCACTCACGGTAGGAGGACCTTATTTATTTCATATATTGCTTAAAGTGACGTCCATTCAAAATAACTAATTCTGTCATTTTTCTGAAGAACACAAAGGAACGTGTTTTGAAATGTCTTTTTGTGCCGTCAATAAATGCCAACAATGTTGTTTTGGTTCCCATTAACTTAAGCACAAAAAACAATCACCCTTTGTTGTCTTTCAGGTTTGGGAAAACATGAGAAAGTAATTGATGTCAGAATTTATTTGGGAAAGTTTTCCTGCCACTTCCAATTTAAAACTGCTGATTTGCTCATTGGTATCTCATGCATAAGTCTTTGAAAATAGAATAACAACAATACCTAAAGTCAACGGAGCATTTCTTGTGAGCTCATAAGAGCCAGAGTAATTACATCATCACTTTGGAGAATACTAAGACTGAACATTTATGCGGTTAAGCTTGCCAAAAGTGACCACAGAGCTAGATGCAAAAGAACAGAGGTTTTGCAAGAGAGCCTTGTGGGTCATGGGTAGTTGGAGTGTATTGTGGGTAAAATTGTGAGAGGCATATGGGGGTCCAGGTCAATTGGCTAGAGGATCATACCAAACGCAGGCCTCTCAACACGGTCCCCACCTCCCCTTCATGGCCCTAACCACTCACTAATGGTTCTTTCCATGAATATTTTATAGCCACATCAATAACAGCAAGGCTAGCTGCGTTCTGCTCCTCTCTCGCTTGTCTGTTTTATCCTTTAATATGGAGTTTACGAGCCACATAAAAACAAACCCACCCCTGGCTGAACTTTTGATTTAGAAGGAAAACAGTTGAGACCAAACGATCCAGCAAGAAAAAGACGATATTAAAATTGTTTAGCCAAAACCCTGTTTCCCTATGTCCATAATTTTCAAGGCAATTCAATAAAATATGTCTCCATAAAAACTCAAAGTTTGATCTCCAGTGCCTCACAAATACAAAGAAACATTAGCAGTTTCCTTGCAGGGCCATTGTGTTCTGAAGTCAAAACTAGTGAGATATGATTTCAGAATTTTCTGTCCCAGAGTGGCTCTAGATGTTTTCAAAATGTACAGATGGTTCAGGCATACAGAAGTCAGACGGAAGGAAAATATGTTCCGACCCCCTTTATACAACAACCGACCATCACATACAATGTCTGCGGGAAGCTAAAGAAGGCTTGTCGAAAACTTTGGTTCTATCTATGGTTTCAGAAAGTGAGCTAGTAAATGGAGGGGGAGGAGGAGTTCGGGCTCTGTGATTATTTATCAGACATTTGTGCAAGCCTAATGGAAGAAAAGTGTCTGGCTGAATGCCAGAGGCTGTCACTGCAAGAGACATGTGCCAAGAACCACATTCTAGAGTTACAAGGAAATCATAGCGAGTCTAACCGCAAACAGAAAATGAAAAAGGTGTTTCATTTTACAGTTCACTTGAGAAGTTCTGAAGAAAAGATAGACTGAAAGAATGACCGAGAAAGAAAGAGAGAGAAAAAGAAGCAAACCTCTTGAGATAGCAACAAAGGAGTCCCATCTGGACAAACAGATCACACCTTCATGCTCTGTCCTTTCTCTCTCATCCATTCTCAATTGAGCTGTTATGGGCTGTAGCTATTGCCAGCGAAAAGAAAAGAACATTGTATTAAACTGGGAGGGTTGATGTCCAGGCCAATCGGCCAAAGTGTTAGGGGTTACCTTGAAGTCACAGCACAACCGCTCCATCATCTCGTTTTGGTCCTGAAAGTTTTCTCTAATGATATAGCATAAATATCATGGTTCTACATAATACAAAATATAATTAAAATCCTAGTTGTCCACTTTTGAGAAAATGGTGGAACTGACATTTTTGACATATTTAGATTCATTCAAACGGATACATAAAAAATGAAATGCATTTATAATATAGTTATAGTTAAATTATATTTTGTTACATATTTAACAATATATTTACTAAATTTCGGTTTCTTGCTAACTAATGAGCTGTGAACTCTGAACACCTTACCTGAGATAGGCTAAATATAACGTCGTGACGTTGTTTACAAACTGTATTTCCAAGTTTGAAACACTTTTTGATCTATTACACGAGAGATAGATATCAGCAAGTTGTATCGTAGCTTTTAACATATCCTCCGATGTTCATTCAAGTTTACTTCGTAGCTACTATAACGGGTCAAGCGGAAGAAATGATGGTTTCACGTGCATGCGCTGCAGTTTAACCGATGAACGCCAAAACATTAAAGAACGCCAAAACACAACGGTATTTAAATGTAGAATGACGAATAATATTAAAGACACAAAAAACAATAATTACATATATATATATATATAGCCAACCTTTTTTTAAATAATCGCGTTTCTCCACAAACAACGGCAACTTCCGGCTCAAATTAATGTTGCACATGCCTGTCACATATAGGCCATTCATGAATGGAGAACTACATTTAACTGGATTTCATTTTCTTCTTTTTTTATCCCCCACACAGGCTCTGCTCCTTTGGGCAATGTGGTCAGTGACTCTTCCCAGCACTCGAGCCAAACCCTGCTCTACACCCAGACTGTGAAGCAGGAGCCTTTGGATGTGTCTGGAAGCTACACTTATCCTTCTGAAATGCCCCTGGACCAAGGCAGCAATCTTGGCTACACAGCCTCCCTTTTCCTTTCGTCTTCCTCCACTAGTGGTTCTCTCCAACCTATCGTAACAGCCACAGTCACCTCTGCCCTCTCCAGCACCGTGGTACATCACGCTCTGGGTCAAGCTGGACGTGGTCTTCAAGAGAACAGTCTACCCCTGTCTTCAGACTACAGGTCTCAAGATGTCCAGCTGCCCAACAGCCTGCAGGTTGCTTCTAGGGCAGGAGAAGGCCCGGTCAGGGTTGTTTGTGGGGATCTGGACATGGAAGGGAAAGATCTGGCCAAGCTGCAGACTGTACAGATGGACGATGATGGAAGTGACCTCTGATGATGTCATTAGCAACTAAGAGCAGCATTTCACTAGTGCTGGACCGGTTTTGTCACACCGCATTGTGCTCTTACGTACTCTGTAAGCACAAATGAACCCTAAGGATGGATATAAAATGCGAACAGTGCCTTCCTGTCCTCAGATATCCCAACTTGCACTAAGAGGGCTGCAGAATGTACCAGGCAATGCACTGACCTTTTGAAGATGATTTGGCTGCAGCGTCTTTACTCGCACCCATTAAAAAGCACAAAGCAAATGTGCTCTGAATCAAAATAACTGCAGCTTTATAGTGATTGTTTTCATTTTACAAGATTTTACTGAAGCACAGATTTTTGTTGTTTATGGTCTTTTGTATTTAAATGCTTTGAGTGACAATGCAAATGTGATAAAGGTTATTTTGTTATGTTTAACTTGAGGAATTTTATGTTACATAATTTTTGATTTAAACATACAACTCTTTCTATGCATCCCAGTGTGGACTTTTTTTTCCTTTTTTTAAAAGTATATAATCTTGACCATTAACTGGTCACATGTGCCTTCCTCAAAAACTGTCAATATACTAGGAAGATCGGTTAGACAAGAAGACATTTGTTTGGTAGAATTTATCAGTGTTGTTTTTTTCTTGCTTTGTGTGCCGACTGTTTTACAATGATTTATCCGTATGTCACTTTACTCTGTCTTTAGAAAATGCCCGGCGCTGAAATATGTGATCCTTGCAGGACAAGAAGAATATTCTTAAGGTGCGGTCACATTTATTGCAGTTCAGCAAATTTTCATGGGCAGAATGCAGCAATTTCTTTAGAAATTCACAATTGGGAATTTTGCATGAGGTTGAAAGGTTTCCCCACACAGATTTAACAACAGGTTCAAATTAGTCGCGCAAATTTGCTACATTGACCAACAGAAAGCTGCTTTGTGTGAAAGGGACTTCAGTACTTAATACATCTCTATACAATATAGAAAATTTTGCTAAGATTTCACTAAAGTGACCGCACCTTCACACCAAACGTGAGCTCTGTACATGCTTCAAGAACCTAAAACGTCAATCCTGCTTGAAAAAACTATTTTTTCTAAACCCTTCCATCCTATTAAATATTTATATTTGTACATATATAATGAATGATCCGAGGGTTGTCTATGTCACTGACACCGGTGTTTCACATTAGAGTCCTAAGCCTGATAATTCAATAAGGGAATGACATCACTTTCAATGAATCATCTCTTATTGTAAGCACCAGGTAAGTCAGCTATATGTTTTTAACCAATGGCAGGCATGATGGCAGTCTAAAGGACATCCAAGACTATCCATTTAACCAGATCAGGCTACAACTTGGACCCCCTGGATGGCTGGCGGTGATCTCAGACATTACTAATGCATGGACGTACACATATGCAGCACGGTGGAGATCAAGCTTGTGTTCTCACCAGGGGCGTCCTCTGTGATCTCCAGCCAAAACCTGGCAGCTGAATAAGCCCCGCTCACTCTTAAAGTGTCATATGGTACCTGTCATGACATTACTCAAAGTAAAGGTCATCCAAAAAGCCAGAGTATATGAGGAGAAGTTACATATCCTTATTAGATTTCCTCAACCGTCCTCACATGATCTAGCAGGAATAGACTTTTGGCCCGGACTCTAAGGCAAAAATGCAGGCTCATCGTTTGGTAGATTATAAAAGGGTGATAGGAGATATATACTCTGTCCTTAATATCATTAAACAGGATTTTACAAAGACATTCTCTCTTCTGGTACATCAACTTTCATAATAGAATACAACAGCAGATATTTTAACGAATGATACAATGAGAAAATAGGAACCAGAAGGTCCAAAGTCAGTTTTCTGCCGTGGGAACATTTCCTTCTCTTGACGCACAGTTGTCTACACCAGCCCGTGTGAGTCAGCGCTAATTGAATGGCGCCCAGGTAGGATTTGCTCCCTCGCACAAAGGAGGAGACAAAAAAGCACATTGGGTAAAGAATCTATTGTTACCTGCCCAAAGGTGACCCTGTCGCCTAGGGCACCAGATTAGCTGATTGCCAGGTATCAGATGGCGCCTCCTGGAATACTGCAGGGTAAGAAAGCACTATTGTCTAGGGCTTTAAGCAAAGAAATGGTGGGCACAAGAAAGAGGGACATGTGTGTTTTATGTCCCCAACTTCCCCTTGGCAGACTATGTCACTGTGCATTTCATGGGAAGCGGTGTTATGTTGCTTTTCTGTATTATACAAAATACGTCACGCCATCCCCTAGTACAGTGAATGGGATGGTTCATCTTATATAACAAAAGGCACAGAAGAGAACAAAAAAACACCTTCCTTTTAATTCGCTATCCAGTTTCAGCAAAAGAATGTGAGGTACAAGGAACGGTGTGGATAACGTCAACCACAGATGCATATATATCTTGAGGAAAGTACTGTACATCAAAATCTCCTTTTTTCATGGTTTAGCAGATATGAAGAAAGTAATTACAGATTCACACTCCAGTTTTTGTATATGTTTTGAAGACATTCATAAATCCTGGGAAAGACAGGCTATAAAAAGTGAGAAACCCTGCAGAAGTAGGCTTATTAAAGAACCTGACCCCTGGCTTTTTTTGGAGGTTTCAAAGTGTGGCATTTAGTGAAGCACAGCAGACTGAAGCACATGTAACCGGACCCTTGTGCCCACTGCACCACACCACTATACTGTGCTAATGTGAGGTCAAGGGGCAATTGGGTCGGAGACCCATCACTTCTGTACACTCTTTAATCTAGAAAACAAAATCTATATTTTTATTTATGAAAACACTGAGTGAACATGTGCGTGTTTTAGAGAATGGATGTTGTATCCTTCTACTTTTATGCGGGTGATACCCAGATCTATCTGCCTCTAAAAAGAAATGACTTGATGAGTAACTTTTTAACCCTAAATTACTGAAAGACTGGTTATAGTATTTGGCCCATCTGACAATTTTAAGTTTAATAATTCTGTTTTAGAAAGTCTGTTACTTTTTAATTCAGAAGTTACGGAACCTGGTTGTTCTTCTTGACAGTCGGCTAACTGTAGAGAAACATATATCCTCTTTTGTTGACTCCAGCTTCTTCAAGCTCAGTCTCCATTCAAAAATAAATAATGTTCTGCAGGGAAAGTCCCTTGAGATAGCAATAACGCTTTTTATTACATGTCGATTGGGCTATTGCAATTCTGTGTACTGTGGCATTTCAAAGTTCCAAGTTACTCGGCTACAATTTGTTCAAAATAATAATTTGTGTACAAATACACAACCTTACACCAAGTTACCTGTCTGAAATGCTGCGTCCCTTCCACAGTCTTACGTTCAGGTAATCAAAACTTACATGGCTCCTTGTACAAGGCTGAAACGTAGAGAAGATAGAGCCTTTTCTGTGATCAGACCTAGTTTGTGGAACAGCCTGTCGACACAACTTAGGGCTGCTCTCTGCTTATCACTTTTTAAATCTCTTTTGAAAACCCATGAAAATATATAAATGAAACATGAAAAAACTTACACATGAAAAACATAATTAAGTAAATGGACTATAAAAATATGTTTTTATAATATATTTTTATTAAAAAAAATTATATATATATATTTTTTTTATTTTTTTTTTTTTTTATTATTTATTTATTTATTTATAAATATTTGTATTATTACCAATGCCAAAATTTGTTGAGAAATATATATATATATATATATATATATATATATATATATATATATATATATATATATATATATATATATATATATATATATATATATATATATATATATATATATATGATAAATACATAAAATTATTATTATTATTATCATAAACTTTTGGCAAGTCACAAGAACATCCAAGCCAGCAGGGGTCAGCAGAATGACTTCAATATATAGTCCGTTAAATGTAAGGGATGCTCATATAGTTTTAAAAGCTGTATTGAGAGCTTTCTGGCCTGGGTCTGCTATCTGTGACTGCAAACTCTACATCAGTAGCAAAATATAAGAATGAATGCTGATGGGTTGTGGCATGGTATGAGGAACCCACACACTTGATACCACACATAAAAGCTTTAAAATACATCTTGTTCTATCACATTCTTGTGCAGACAGAAAGTGAAGCTACGTTCTGAAATAACCTATTTTATCATTATTATTGATGTTTCTGGTTAGAATAGGTAAAATATACACTAACAATGTGACAAAAAAGGAGATGAGTAGGCTATACTAATTATGTCCTACTGGGAACCAGTAAGTAAAACACCTTTTTTATATAATAGTGTTTGGGGCATAATAAACATATGACAACATTCACTTTATCAAAAAAAAAAAAAACAACAAAAAAAAAAATCGTATTTAATAAGAATAAAAAAGTTTTTATGTGATTAATCTGCTGTCTCCAGCAGCAGATGCCATAGCCTGAAAAAAAATTTAATTACAAAGATCATCATGTATGAAAAAATAATGTTCTCTGTATCAAATATTAGGTTTTCATTTTTATAAAACCAGATGTTTATAAAAGTATTGAGCTGAAAATAATGAGTATGGCCCACATAACCGAATATAATTTTACTTCGATTACCTTTACTCACCCTCTATAGTTAAATGTAATTGTCACTTTACATCTCAAATCTTCTCTTTGATTCTCTCATTACCAATTGATAAAATTAGATTTAAAATAATAATAATAATAATAATAATAATAATAATAATAATAATAATAATAATAATAAACCTATTATTAAATTAATTAGTTTTTGTCTAATATTGGACTTTGATATTAGCCTTCCACATTGCATGTATAATGTAAAAAAATATTGTTGATGTATCATGAAATTAAGATTTGGAGTTACAACAAAGGAGATTGGTTTAATAATTAGAAACTCAAAAAATTATGTTATCTGAATCACATTAATTATCTAAGTTGATTTGACAAAAGATTAGAAGTTTGTTATAAATCATAAAAATATACATTTGTTTTACAGTGGAGTTCTTTAAACCTGCCGCAAATTAAGAATAACGTGTTTGCAAACGAAATGCGTTGAACTACATTTCAGCTATTCCGTTATACGCTTTGAGCGTTATGAACATGACTGAAACGTATACTTTAAGAGAATGACCTCATTGTTGTTCATTGTATAGCCTGCCGTGATTACTTTTTTTGAGGGAAGCAGTTTATGGTGTGTTTACCATTGGTATGTGTGCTGGAGTTCGCGTCGACCTTGCCAACCCTCGCCTTTAGGCCATAAAAGAGCACATCTTGAAATGATCAAGGCCTGAGAACGGGCACGGCCTTTCGATTTCTGAGGTTTAAGGAGGGGGCGCGCGGCAATGTGGTGGAGACATTACGACAACCCGAGCGCCGTCAATCACAGGCCCGTGTGCTGTTACACTGAAGCTGATACTTGACCCATACTGACGAAATAGACCTGAATGTCGTTAAATTCAATGAAGTAGACAGACAGCAATGGAAAATTAGTTACGAATTGGGAAACCACCGTTACAAACTTATGAAACTTCATTTAGCCTAATCCAATGAGATATAAAGTGATACATAAGTCAAAATAATTTACAAATCCCTACATTCATATGAAAAAAAAAATGCTTACGTAGGTTTGTAAGGTCTTGTTTAATTTTGTAAAATGACACTAAATTAATTAAATCCTTAAAGTAAACAAATTACAAGATTCTACAAAAAAATGCAAAATGTAATTCAACAATGCTTTATTTTGCATTTGAAGAGAAACTGTAAGCAAGAAAAAAATTGGTACATCTTTAGTGTTTTCATTTTGCAGAGTTTTTGTGTGTGTGTGTGTGTGCTTTGGGTGATCCCTCAGGACAGATGGATGGGGCAGCTTTCATTAGCCTGCTCCTCTGACCCTTCAGAGACAGTGGGCAAAATGTTGTTTTCACAGGTGTACGGATTGGCTGCTAAAACCGATTAAGCCTGCGTTTTATCCCACTGTCTCGAGGCTTGCAACCATATAGAGGGAGCAGTGCAGGCTCCTTAAGTAGCTATAGTCTACATTAACGGGTCCATGCGTAAAGAGCGACTTAAAAATGAACGCCGCGTCTCAAATTAAATTAAAAGAGGTGCTCCATTCTGGCTGAGTGATTGTGAATTTCGCGTCGCCGCGGTGTCAGGTTGCAGATTTCTACGAAGATAAAGAAACGCGATCTATGCCTTAAAACAGCGTCTGGATGGCAAAGACCTCGACGAACACAGAACTCATTTACTAATGCATCGGTTTTAGATTTCACTGAGGAGAGAGGACTAAGACAGAGCTGGAAATAATGCTTTTTTTCTTAGCATAAAGAATACAAATCACTGAAGTGCCGGGCTGTTTGATGTTCAAACATGATCTCAAGTAAAAATAAATACATAAATAAAAATAATAATAATAAAGCAGAGAAGCAAAACAGAAAAAAACGGCATTAAATTACATACATTTTTAATTAGGCTAAATGTATTTAATTTTTGTGTTTCACCGATTTTGCAACTCAAATAAACAGCAATTGAAAAGGGTAATTTATCGGATTTATCCTCGTAAATAAAATCAATCTTGCATCTTTGTGTGATCAGCGCCATTTCGGGATTCCACTGGCCTTGCAGACTTTGGCCGAATCTTTTGAAGAAGCTGGGGGAGCTACTTATCTGGTGATTAGCATTATGTTATCTTACCAGCTCGAGAGGCTGATTGTTTTTAATGGACCTTTAAATATCTCCGCGTGCATCTAGACGTTGCGCAGAGCGCGTGCCCTTGACAATGGCACAAGCCAAGTCAAACTGGTGATTGCGATGATTCTTTGATGCACCTAATGGCTAATATGCAATTGAGAAACGACTTTTTCCTCATAAGGTAAATGAAGATATGCCGTTAATTTGACTCTATTTACTTAATATAGTTTCTGTTCGGATAAAATATAAGCACTGTAATGGCTTTGGGTGCCTGAACGCTGCCTTCAGACAGTTGCTATAATTGATTAGTATCGAGGTGCCCGGCTCCCTCAGGTAGAACTGGAGACGGGGGATCCAGTTTCAGACCACCGAGTCCCCGTGGGAGGAAATGGAAGCAGAGTTCTCTCCGCACTGCTGCTGGGGATAGGGCAGCTGGAGAGCCAATCAGCAGTCGCGCAGTGCTCTTTTAGCGCGACATGAGTCGATAGTGAACAAACTGTCTTCAACAAACACCCAAAACTTCACGGCGCGCGCAGAGGACGTCTCCAACCCCAAAAATCTAGTGAAGCGACCCAATCGCTCCCATTGAACGAAAGCAAACGGGGTGTCACCCATTCCGCTTCCTTTATAGCATCTAGAGGAGAGCGGTTTGGTAGCGGGAGTCAGACGTCATGTCAATGTTGCCTTCTTTCGGGTTTACTCAGGAGCAAGTCGCGTGTGTGTGCGAGGTGCTGCAGCAAGGGGGGAACCTTGAGCGTCTCGGCCGTTTTCTGTGGTCTCTTCCGGCCTGCGACCATCTCCACAAGAACGAGAGCGTCCTCAAAGCCAAGGCTGTAGTCGCCTTTCATCGTGGAAACTTCAGGGAACTTTATAAGATACTAGAGAGTCACCAGTTCTCTCCGCACAACCACCCGAAGCTGCAGCAGCTGTGGCTTAAGGCCCATTACGTTGAAGCTGAGAAGCTGAGGGGGCGACCGCTGGGAGCGGTGGGGAAATACCGAGTGCGGAGGAAATTTCCTCTGCCGCGCACAATATGGGACGGAGAGGAGACCAGCTACTGTTTTAAGGAGAAATCCCGCGGTGTGCTGCGGGAGTGGTACACGCACAACCCCTATCCATCTCCTCGGGAAAAGAGGGAGTTGGCCGAGGCCACAGGGCTGACCACCACCCAAGTGAGCAACTGGTTTAAAAACAGACGGCAGAGGGATCGCGCAGCGGAGGCAAAAGAAAGGTAAGCCTGGTCACCTGAGAACAAAATAAAAATGCGTTTCATACAGCCAATTCAGCCCCCCATTTCACTCAGTCCACAGCTGACTGCTGTTGGTGCAGCGCAGATGATGCTGTTGTTGACACGTTTTTTTTGATCCAAGAGATCCTTAAATATTAACATTGTGTCAGTGTAAAAACGTTGCCTATAGTTGTGACATTAAGGATGATACAACCCTTTAAAATATTGGGTAATTTAATAATGTTATACGCTAATATTTGTTGACAGGAATAAACCCACTTAATTTATAAGAAAGCATTTAACTCATCTGACCATTTATTTTACGTGTATATATTTGTCAGCAGTCAGAATCAAAGAGAACACTTAACTATAAAATGTCAAAATTGAAAAAAGATGAAATTGTTGTTTCATTTCGATGGCCATTCAGTATAGAAATGAAATATTCATTTAGTGTGCGAATTTGTTATTCTAGCGTAGTCATCTGCCACGACTAAATTAGATTTATATTTGACAACGGCTTTTATTTCTAACAAAACATATTTTATCAATATAGGCTAATGTTAAATGTGTTTGCGTAACCCTCATCTCATTATCGTTGACAGAGAGAACAGCGAAAACAACAACACGGGCGCTAACAAACAGAACCAGCTGTCACCGCTGGACGGCGGGAAGTCCCTGATGTCAAGCTCAGAGGACGAGTTCTCGCCCCCGCAGAGTCCTGACCAGAACTCCGTGCTCCTGCTCCAGGGTAATATGAGCCACCCCGGAGCGTCCGCGTATTCCATGACCGGCCTCGGCGCCGCGCAGTCGGTACACGGCATGCAAGGACACCCACATCAACTCCAGGATTCATTACTGGGACCTTTAACTTCAAGCCTGGTGGACCTCGGTTCTTAAGTGAATACGACTGAGCTTTTATTTATTTTTTGTTTATTTTGTACCAAATATAGACTGAGATCTGCCACTTTTACTGTATATATATATAAAGGAAAAATGAACAGTATAAATCTAAATAAAAATCCTTAGTTTTTCTCTGGTTTTCAGAGAAATACTCAGTGGCACGCTTCACCGTGGTAGACTTACGGACTGACATTTGCCAAGTCGTTAAACTGGTCAGAAGACAAACCAAAAGCAGTTAATAAAGCGATTCTTTTCTTCAAAATCATAAGACGTTCTTCTAGTTCTGTTTTGCTCCAATAAAATACGAAGATGAACTTGGGAGACTAAAACACAAGTTCGACATAAATCTGTGATAGTAACAATGGTGAAAAAATATTCACAGATGAAGCGCCAGGTCTTTGTATAAAACAGTTCAAAATAGAATAGGCTGCACTATTGCATTTAAAAAAAAGGTTAATTAAGTTATATATTTAAAATAAGCAATGGTGAAAATAACACATATCCTAATATTCACATCATTTATCAGACCAAAGACCCACATTCGATCCATCTTAGACACATGGCCACAAGGCCTATACATTTATTTTTTAAAATGGGAAATTATTGTATGTAATAACACTTTTCGCTTTTAATGTTAATCCCAGATCTAACTTAAATATTAAAGTTAAACCCGATATCAAAACAATTCGTTTCGAAATACCTGCGTCCAAAAAGTTTGAGAATAAATGACATGCAAACCAACTGAAATTACACTTAGGAACTATTAATAACGAATGATATATAAAAAAAGGTAAAATAAATGAATAAATAAATAGATAGATAAAATACATATTGGGTGGCCTATTAATATTTATCTTCTTATGATAATAGCCCTAATTAATCCAGCTCTTCTCTGTATAATGTCCTCTTAATATTGTGGGTCAACAAAAAGCGGGGAGTTGTTGATTTTCCTTTAGCCTCCGGAGGCGCGTGTTGCTTTTGTGGTCGCAGTGCATCGTTAGGTTTGTAGTGGGGTGTTTACTTTGCGCTCTCCCAATGTTTGTTCTGGTGGTTCTGGGCCAAAGAGAAGACATACCAGCTGCGGGAGGCAAACTCACGTGGCTTCATTCATAAGTTTCTTTTGAGCAAAAACGCAAACATGGGTTTCGGGGCCAGATGACCTGTGTTCTTGTTGTTTCATAATGATCTTCAGACAATAATAATAATGACGACGACGACGATGATGATAATAATAATAACAATAATAATAATAATAATAATAGCCTAATAATAATGAAAATGTTCTCCACCAACTTTAACCCTTACAGAACAACATTATTTTGCATTGGTCAACGTTGGCTTATTGAATAAAAGACTTAACAAGGACCTCTGATCGTTAGCCCGGCGAAATGCCGAGTAGCCAAGCAGCCTCCCACCCATCTTCCACGCACGTATGTCAGGGTAATTGTTTTTAACAGAGAGTACCGAGGATTTCCGGTCGCTAATCGGAACCAGTTGCTTGCGCTAGATTCGCATTAGCGCACTGGAGGCCCAGAACCGCCCATAGAGGGGCAACTTCAATTCTGCCCCAAGGGTACCAAAACGTGCAATTTTGACGTTGAATGCAACATCTGTTGACAGCCGCGGGTACCATTTTCATTCTGATCCTATTTGGTTTCAATCTAGATTAGACAATCGAAGGGAATTAGGCTATTCAGACCAACTTTCTAAAATTAGTTTGTCATTTCTAATTTATAAAATTATTATTTTTTTGTTTGTTTTGTTATGAATGAGCTGAGTTCAGAGATCTCTCTTAAAATGGAATAGACAATCCATCCATGTTCATGTAAATTATTATTGTGTGTTAAGTGTTATAGGTGATTGAAATACAAAAACTTACTTATACAGATAATGGTTGAAAATGCACCTAAGCAAACCAAAACCAATGGCTTAAGAACCATTATACTGTTACGCCATTCAAACAAATGTAAACACTTTACATGAGAACATATTTCTGGATATTTAAAAATAGGAAATTTTTTGAAGAAATTAGAAAATATACACAACATTGTAATTCAGTGTGGTCTTAACAAATGCAGTCACACATAATATCAGTTAGTAAAATTAAGTAAGAATTCACTCCAAAAAACTACATTCTGTCATTATTACTTACTCGCTCTCGTGCTGTTCCAAACACGTGGAAGATATTTTTAAAATGTGGGTTTTTAAAACCAGTAAACAGGGTCCAATGTAATTTAGATGACTTCAACATTCCCCAAAATATCATATTTTGTGTTCCTGAATTTTACATTTTGGGAGAATTATCGCTTTAATATTTCACAGAAAGTGTCAACCTGTACAGCTTTATTCTATATGCCATGGGCATTTAAGAAAAGGTATGAACTTTTAAAACAAGGTTTAGTCACTGCGCAAGAAGCGGGCAGGTTGGGAAAGAGTGTTTGGAGCTCTATAGTCAACCAAGGCTGCTTTTTAAAGGGTTCAGGTTTCCAGTCCCCCATTCCCTCTCGGAGCACAAGCTCTACAGCACTGTAAAGCAAGGTGAGCACACAAAGCAGAGGCCTGTGCTGAACGTGAACGAGACAAATAGAGTGTTTCTCATGTGGAAAGAAAAGGGTTCGGCTGTAATGTGAGCAGCCTTTGTGGGGTTTAGGAGGGGGAATGACTGAGTGCCATTTTCTTCACAGATAATAGTTGAGACTTTTGGGAATTGTTAAGGGGGGTAAGGGAGAACAGGTGGGCTTCATGGCTCCCTGCCCTTCCCCGTATTACCTTTTGTCACCTGAGCTCAGGTCATCCCTCGCCTCGAGGTTCAGCTCAGTGAGGCACTGGGATTACAGGACGGGGAAAACAAACAACACACACTCATGCACACACACACACACACACACACACACACACAAGGCAAAATGTTTGGAAGCTGTACAGATCGAAAAGTTTTGAAATATCAAATGGAGGAATCCGTGTGACTACAGCAACTATATGATAAATGACCCTACAGATGGTTGAGAAAATATAGACGTAAACTGTTTAAACGAACCTTAGAATTTAAAAGATTAAGATGGTTCTGTTTTGGAGGCAAATGTTATTTTGCGTTAACAGCTTATAATAAATCACTGGAAAGCTTAGGAATGGTTAGGCATTTGCACAAAAAAAGTGAAAGTGTTTTTCCATCTGTGTGTCAAAGAATATGGCCTCGGAGAGATGCTGAGAATCCCTTATTAACTCTAGTGGACTCTGTAATCCCAATGGAGCATTTATTACAATACACAATCATAAATCAAAGAAGAAACATTTGAAACCATCAATACAATATTCTATGTTCTTATTTTATTATTAAAATAAGGTAACACTTTATTTTAAAGTGTCCATGTTACACGTTACATATACGTACTATAGTAAATGATGCACATTTACGTGCAACTAACCCTCAACCAAATCCTAACCCTACCCTAACTCTGTAGTTAACCCTCTGGGGTTCTTCATTTATGGGTCACACTCAGGACCTTCGGGTCTAAAAGGACCCGGAGGTCGGGAATCAAAAAAAAAAAAAATTGAGTAAAATCAATGAAATATATTTTTGTTCAATAATATTTTTTCTTTTCTTTTTTGGTGTTTTGAGATAATTTTATGATTTATAAATAATATTTATGCAATAATTATGACCCATTTTTTCCCATTGAATATAATAGAATTTTATTTTATTTATTTTTTCCTTTTTTTATTAAAGCTGTATTTCATTTTAGAGTCAAGCCTAGGCCTCATGAAAGCATTTTTTTTATTTGATTGGTGCCATCTGGTGGACACAGTGAGCATTTTTATCACGCAATAGCACATTTTTACCACTAGAGTGCATTACAGAACCTGTGTGTATGTGTGTGTGTGAGAGTTTTTGTTTGTCTGTTTTGCACTCTTGATGTTTTAGAGATTCACCCCTTCACTGTTGAGTCCTTTTTTTCTGCATCCTGGCTGATTTGTAGATTATATGCACAAAAAACTCTGTATTTTCATATTTTTGCCAATTTCCCATTCATTTCCTATGGGGGTCTTTTTTGACCCGAAGGCCCCGAGTGTGACTATTTTTTTTACGACCACTTAGACTTTTCCAATCCTGTCCCCAATTTTTTTTTCTGTCCATATACCAAGTACCAATACCCTCACCAAGTTTCGTACCATTCAGATGAAGCTACGATTTTTAACATTTCTTTCAAAAAAAAATTCGGGTCAGAAATGACCGAAGAACCCCAGAGGGTTAATCAATATTACCTAATACTTAAATATATAATTACACTGTAAAAATGACAGCTTAGAAAAAAGTGTAACCTAATAGTTCACCCAAGGAAAAGTAAATTAGGCCATCATGTATACTCCCCGTCATTCCAAACCTGTATGACTGACTTTCTTTTGTGGAACACAAAACAAGATGTTTTGAAGAATGTTTTTGTCCATACAATGAAGATTATTTGGGTCTAAAATGGCATTGGATCCATTGAATTTCATTGCTCAAATAAATGAATGAGCTAAATCAAAATGCCAAATACCTACTTTTGTGTTCCAAAGAAGAAAGGGTGACCAATACGATTCATAAATTTAAAAAAACGAGTACATGCCAGCTTTGAAAGATTTCATTAGCCCCTTTTATTCTCCTCCAAACTAAACCAGTGGTGCAAAACTCAGTTCCCGGAGGGCCACAGTCCTGGAGAGTTTAGTTCCAACTCTGCTCGAACACACATACCTGTAGGACTTGATTATCTGGATCAGAAGTGTTTAATAAGGGCTGAAGCTAAACTCTGCAGGGCTGTAGCCGTTTTGCACCCCGAACTAAACAAAATGAAGCGAGATGAACGAGTATTGTGCAGTACATTGTATCACCTTACAGGAAGTCGTGACTAATGGCATCACCACAGTGACTGCGCGTTTCTGTCAATCGACCAGCATTGTGTTCCATTACAACGACATCAACGCTAACATTAACAATGCGATTACAATTGTTGTAATTATCTTGTGTAGGAAGGTGTGTGAAAAAAGTTAACCAGAGCTTCAGACTTTGGCACGCTCAGCGTGTCGCACAGCACAATCCTGGGAATTTATTGTCAATAGGAGGTCAAAAAAGGCCTCACTTGTAAACAAACACATGCCGCGTTCCCTTATGCATTGACAAACACTTGCACTCGAGCAAACACACGTCATAAAAGGTAGACTAAACCTGTGCCGCACACCTGCCTGTGCGTCATCTCTCTATACAGCTGATTTCAGATGAGCTTCCTGTCTGGGGAAGCTATTGTCTCTTATAGATTTGTCAAAAAGACAGCAATATTACTCTAGCAATTTGGCATGACTTCACGGTTTTATCAGTAAAAACTCGAAGGTCACACGCTTTCCCAGCACCCTCGATGGTCATGGTCTGTTCTGCAGCGCTGGGTAACGGATTACTTCCAAACGGTCACAGAGGCTCAGGTTTCAAAGCCAAGCCCCACTGATAAACGAGTGGAGGCAGTTGTCACCCAGGCAGGGAGTCCTCCATCAGCAGTGTCTGAAGAGCAAGAGGGAAGGGGTTTTTCACAGACTTGCTGTGAGCCTGGCGTCAGTCGCTCCAGGGTTCATAGAGCAGGTATTTAAGGGTGATGACCATGAAGGAGCCGCTCATATAAAAGGACATTAATATGCACACACTCACATTTACACATACATAACACACTCACTCTCTTCCAGAAGTTTTCCAGAGGTCTGTCCTGCACTGGAAAGTTGAAATATGGATCTATCCATCACAAAAATCTAGAAAATATACACACCAACACCACTGCTCAAAAGTCTGGGGTCCATACAATGATCAAAAGTGACAGTTAAGATGTTTATTAAAAAATAAAATCCTGAAAATGTATTAAGATTTCCTTAAATCTATTAATCAGCACAACATTGTCTCATTGAACAAACTCAATTTAATTTAGGGCAGGATTTCCATCCACTAAATATTTGTAGCCTCGACATATTTTAATCAAATATGGTTTAAATGATTTATCAATTATAAGCAGTTTCATTCATCACTACAATGCATATAATGAAAAATTAAGAAAAGACCGGTGTCATTTCTGATATTAGCATAGATCACATGCCCACAGCGTGAACACACACCACTCTTACGGTAACCACAGAATTCACAAACATTACAGAAACGTATCTAAAGATCCAACATAACTGAATGTTAAACACTAACATAAACTAACAACATCTTTCCCTTTACTGAAAAACATAAAATAACCCTTTAATCCCTAAATTTACTCTCTTAATGCAGTCCTCATGCTGGGAACTACAGATCCACTGCTCAGTTAGTTATTGCAACAAAAAGAATTAATGTCGTTTTAACACAAATTAATTTAGTAAACATCAGTTTTAAATTAATTAGGTTGATTGAACAATTCAAATGTTAAAGGTGCAGTGTGTAGTATTTATCAGGATAAATTGACAGAAATGCAATATACATTATTCATACATTGTTTTCAGTGGTGTATAAAGACCTTACATAATGACCCGTTATGTTTTTATTAGAACAAACCATTTCAATCTACATACACCACAGGTCCCCTATACAGTTAAGGGCGCCATGTTTCTACAGTAGCCCTAAAAGGACAAACTGCTCTATAGAGCCATAGACAGTAAAAGAAATGGACAGAGCTATCCCATTGACTTCTACGGCGTTAAGTGATGTCAGTAAAGGAGCACTCACTTCCTGATGGCTGAGCGAACTGCGCAGGCTCAGACTGAGCTTGACGACGTAGATGTGACGTGAGCAACCTGTCTGACAGTTGTAGGTCTTCTAGTAGTTGTGGAAAGTAAAATCTGAATCACGTTGTTTAAATATTTTCTCCCGTTGCTTTTGGCTCACTATGGGCTTCTCCCCATTCTTCCCCCTTGACTTTATCAGACTTTATGTCTCCACGTCCCCCCGACTGTCTCATAGACAGTAAAAGATTGCCTGCGAGCGTCTCCTCAGGTCTATACGGTAATTTCTCAACTGTGCGACAGAGTCGCGTTGGTTATGACGCAAGTTAGCCTATTTTTACAAAAACAGCTTCTGCGGGGCGATAGTGTAAAATACAAGATAACGGAGCCTTTTATGCATTGTCGTGTTTCTTTAGAAATAAACAATGGACAAATGGAGTCTTTAAACGCCTCTGATGTAAAGTTATTCACTGTCAAAGTGACTCAAAAATGAATGGGAGTCAATGGGATGCTAACAGCAGGTGATGGCTTGGTTAGCAATGGCAGCCCCTAGGGGTGGAACGCTTTCCGAGCGCTAGATTACCCCCTAGTATAGAGCACTAGCTACTCTTTGCTGTCTCAGATTAATTTTTTTCCCTGTGTCGGCCACCATAGCTTCTCTATATTCTGTGAAAGGGAGGGGTAAGAGGTGGGCGGTTGTAATTCGCAACCTCAGCGCTAGATGTCGCTAAAATTTACACAGTTCACCTTTAATTAATTAGAACTAGGGGTTAAAAAAATTACTGTATTTTTTTTAATCAATAAATGAAGCCTTTGCAAGCATTAGAGACTTTTTTAGATATTAGAAACATAACATGATCTATGGTTGTCAATGGGGGGTGAGATCTGCTTGGTAACAAGCATTATTCCAAATCTTCCTTTGTGTTCAGCAGAACAAAGCAATTCATACAGTTTTGGAACAACTTGAGGGTGAGTAAATGATGACAGAATTTTGGGTGAACTATACCTTTGAATTTACCTGTACACTGTAAAAAAAAAAATTGTTGGTTTAACTTTAAAAAGTAAGTAACCTGGTGGCCTTAAAATTTTGAGTTTATTGAAATAAATAATTTGAGTTGATAAAATAAAGGAAATTGGTTTAATGAATAGAAACTTAAAATATGATTGTATCTGAACAAGACAAAAAATGTGGCCCCACTTTATATTAGGTGGCCTTAAGTACTATACTCACATCAAAAAATAAGTACAATGTACTTACTGTGTTTAAATTGTATTGCAAAGCACTTTTGCTGATATTAAAGTGGGATACGGGTAGAGTTAGGGACAGGTGGTGTTATGGGTAAGTTTAAGGGTAGGGTTAGGTGTTAGGGAAGTGCCAACTGTGTAATCACAAATGTAACTACAGAAATAATTACAGACGTAATTAAATGCAGGTATTTTTAAAATGTAAGTACATTTTTTCAAAAACATGTATGTACACCATAAGTGCATTGTATTAAACGATTAATTAAAATGTTAGTACAGTAGTGAAGGCCACCTAATATAAAGTGGGTCCAAAAATGTGATAAATCATGAAATTAGCACAATTTGGCATGTTTCACTGCGTCATCACAAATAAAACACACACAATTATCCAATATGCTAACAAAATCTTTTAATAATATTTGAATAAAAGTTGTCAATTCTCAAAAACGTTTTTAATTTCCTTTTTTAATTTCAATGAATTTTAAGGCAACCAGGTAACTTTTTATTTTATTTTATTTTATTTAAAGTGTATAAATTAAAATTGTTGATTTTTCAAGTGTTTTATTTTTAAATGTAATTAGCTAAAATAGTATAGACTTTTAATATTGGCAATTTATCGGTTATCAGCATAACATGGAGAGAATTAAAATATTGTGATTCCCTATAGTTGAAATTATAGGTAAGGTATTTATTTAGTGACGATAACAATGACCTCAGAAAATCTCACAAAGAAAGACTAATGTCCCAAATGACTTTGTACTTATGAGTCCGCTAGCCACTCCGCTGCAATAATTAAAGCTGCGATAAAAAGTGTCCAACATTACATACTTTATTTTTTCAGTTAATTAAGTGCATCATCCGGGTATTTAAAGATTACTTTTTTATTTGGAATTTTCAGTGTGAACACACTATACAGAAAAAAAGAAAACATCATGGAAAAGTGCATAAGAACTCAAACTGAGATGCACCTAGAGATCATTCAAGGTGAGGGAGAACAACTGTTTACACATATATTCTGAAGCTCTAAACTGAACAAACCAAGTGGTCTTTTCACGCTGGATATTTCCACAATGGGTTTTTTCAAAGTAGACTTGACAAACACAGATCCTTCCTGTGGAGTGCAGAGGTGAAGACACGCACAATTACAGAGGTGAAGAGGGGCATTGTGGGAGGAGACTCACAGGTGACCAGTGCTGACAGACACCCTGTCATAACATCTTGATCTGAGTCCAAGAGAGAAGGTCAGTCTATGCAATGTCTTTGCTTAGAAATGCCTTTACCTCCATTACTTTCTTTCTTATGCATGTGGAATATAAAAAAGATAATTAGCAAAATGTGAATAGTGTTGCCACATTGACTTGCATTGTATGGGCAAAAACAGTTCAAAAACATTCTTTGAAAAAATTATCTTTTGTGTTCCAAAGAAAGAAAGTCAGGTTTAACGACATGACTGTGAGTAATGATGACGATTTACATTTTTGGGTGAACTATCCCCTTAAGATACACCCTTAAAAATAAAGGTGCCAGGAAAAACCAAAATGGGTTTTCACAGTGATGCAATAGTAGAAGAACAATTTTTGGTTCCCCAAATAACCGTTTTGTGAAAGGTTCTTTAAAGAACCCTTTTTCCCCTAATCATTTTATAGTCTGAAGAACCTTTTTGTATTACAAAGAACATTTTGTGCAATGGAAAGGTTATTTGGATATTAAAGGTTCTTCATAGAACCATACATCCTGCCAAGAACCATTTAAGAGCCTTTATTTTTAAGAGTGTAGTCAACTCTTGATGGAAATATGTTGTAATGTTGGTTCCATCAAAAGGTGCATCAATTTTGGTCTCCTCAAAAGTCTCCTCCAGCACATCCCAAAGATTTTCAATGAATTTAAGGTCTAGACTCACACAATTCATGTCTGAAAATGACACGGCCATGATGTGTCTTCCTGCATGGTTGTTTAAGAAATTAAAAACTACACACTCCATAGGGTTAGAAAGACTGTTGCCAAACATATAACATGCTAGAAACATAATAATCACTGCAATAATGCAATTTAAATACAAATACAACTTTTTAGTGTAGTTTAGATGAGGAGCAATACCATTGACCTTGACTGCTGCTTGAAAATATTTAACTCATGCATTTATCGTTATTACAGTAGGTGCATGATACATTTCGTACGTGCATGTGTGTGTCCGAGTGAGCACTGAGCAAAAATGAATCATAATGGAGGGGGCCTGTATACGAGCCCCCCGATCTCAGCTCAAAGAGAGAGTCGTTTGTTCATTGATGGCTAAGTGACTGGCCAGGTAACTCGAGCTCCTTCCCCCTTCCTCCCCTCCCCTCACTCAGTGTAACGGGCACTGATAAAACCCTGGATGTTCCCTCAAACATTTCAGGAAATGAAAGTTTGAAACATGATCCGGCTGCGCCAACATCTCCTGCCCCAAGACAAAAGAGGCTCACAAACCTGGCGGATACTGTTCACCTAACAGATGATGGAGGGAAGAGTGAGATGAAGGAGTGAGAGGAAAAAGACAAGGATGCCGGAGAGGTTACTCGGGGAGAAGGTGACAAAGTGAAGGACAAAAAAAAACCCTGATGTATTTCGATGTTTTCATGTAATAAAACTTAAATACTTTAGCAGTCGCACGTTGCAGAACCAAGCAAGCTCTCTTTCTCTTTTCTCTCCGAGTCCGTGCAGCTGTCCCGTTTCCCACTGCTTGGAATGTTTAGTGCTGTCTGTCACTGCTCATTGCCGAGCTAGTCGTGCTTCACTGAAGCATATCGTGAGAGTTAAATGAGTGACAAAGCATAAACTCATAAGGTGAGACAAACTGGAAACACCTTTGATGTCCTCTGCGTCTCTTTTGCTGAGGCAAGCCTGGACAGCTCTGTGTAAGAAATCAAATCATCACTGGTCCTTCATCGTCTTTGCATTGTATACTAACAGACATCCCAGCAAGCAATCTAATAGCCGTCCAAACACAGGCTAGGCTAAAACAAGGCAAGATTTGGGCTGTCAGTAAAAATGTAACAGACGTCTGACCATAGCCCAAGAATAGTCTAGTCATCAACGCAAAGAACATGTCAAAGAAATGAAACCAAACACCTTGTAATCACTGTTGATTTACATAAATATCATACATTCAAGGTTATTTTGGCTAGTAGTTGGTTACTTAAAGCCGGGTCTAGTTAGCCGAGACAGCGAAATGCATGCTTGCTGGGATGACAAACAATTTAAAGATTTTATCCTGAGTTTATCATCACGTGCTCAAAAGCAAATATTGTTATGGATCTTAATCTAATAATTATTGAGGATTATTCTGACAATTCAAGATGCCAAAAATTTAGTTTATGGATTCTTGAAGTCTGTAAAAAAACATTCGGCCTGATGCCCCAAAGTCTAAATATAGTAAATAGAGTTCAAGATGCATAGAAATCATCTCAGTCAATTGAGTCCAATCATTGTTACATTGGTTAACTGTTCTATATTAATTAAAACATGCAAGCAATGCATAAAATGTTATGTACACTGTTAAAAAAATTGGGTTCATAAGATAATTGCACATTTTTAAAAGAAGTTTGCTCATGAGGCTGTTTAAAGAAATACAGTAAAAACAGCCATATTGAGAATTAATAAAATTTCCAAAAGAATTCTATTTAAATATATTTTAAGATGTAATTAATTCCTGTAATCTCATCATTACGCCAGACTTCAGTGTCACATGATCCAGCTCTGCGGCTTAATATTTTTTACAGGATTCTTTTAAGAATCTGAGATGAATAGGAATTTCAAAAGAACAGTGTTTATTTAAAATAAAAATCTTGTGTAACATTAAAAAATATCCTTACTGTCACCTTTGATCAATTTAAAGGGGCAGTTCACCCAAAAATCCAAATTTACTCACCCTCAAGAAGTTGTTCCAAACCTGTATGAATTTCTTTCTTCTGCTGAACTCAAAAGAAGATATTTGGAATAGGGCCGGGACTTTAACGCGTTAATTAAGATTAATTAACTACGGGACTTTAACGCGTTAATTAATTACGCAAAAAAAAAACAAATTAATCGCACTTATTTTTGCCCCGCGGAACTTTTTTCAATGAATGAGTTTTGACGGACCGATTATACTGGAACACCAACTAGCGCTCGCCGCTCATGAGTCACGACAACAACCATGAAAACAACAAACCATAGTGAACATGAACGAAGAAGCTGATGAGACCGCTTTGCTTGGCCCCGTGGATGGGAAATTTAGTTTTAAAAAACGAAATGATGGAAGCGTCGACAAGAGCATGGTTGTGTGCAAGCTATACAACAGGGGTATCCAAAGTCGGTCCTGGAGGGCCACTGACGTCCTGCAGAGTTTAGCTCCAGCTTGCCTCAATACACTGCTAAAGTTTCTAGTATGCCTAATAAGACCTTAATGAGCTGGTACAGGTGTGTTTAATTGGGGTTAGAGCTAAACTCAGCAGAACAGTGGCCCTCCAGGAGCAGGATTGGACACCCCTGCTATACAACAAGGAATTAGCGTATCACCGCAGCACATCGAGCCTCAAATATCACAAATATGCTTTTGCTACACTTAATGGCAAACATTGCACTGGTCTGCTGGACTGAAATAAATAAACAATATTTTGTTGATTAAGCTTATGTATTCAGTCATTATTCAATGGTATACTAAAAATACATGTGAAAAATTACTTCTCATTGTTCTCAGGTAAAATATTTATATGCGATTAAAATGCGATTAATTTCGATTAATTAATTACAAAGCCTCTAATTAATTAGATTAATTTTTTTAATCGAGTCCCGGCCCTAATTTGGAAGAATGTTTGTAACAAGCAGATCTCTGCAGCCATTGACTGTTATAGTAGGGGGAAATACTATGGTAGTTGATGGCTGCAGATATCTGCTTGGTTACAAACATTCTTCCAAATATCTTCCTTTGTGTTCAGCAGAAGAAAGAAATTTGGAGCAATCTGAACGTGACTAAATGATGATAGAATTTACCGACCCCTAATATTTGAACAGTGGAGAGTATACAGTGGGGAAAAACAGTATTTAGTCAGCCACCAATTGTGCAAGTTCTCCTACTTAAAAAGATGAGAGAAGCCTTATCTAGAGCAGTGACGTTTTGGGGCTGTCGCTGGGCAACACAGATTTTCAACTCCCTTTCAAAAAATGTCTATGGGGTTGAGATCTGGAGACTGGCTAGGCCACTCCAGGACCTTGTCATGCTTCTTACAAAGCTCCTCCTTCGTTGCCCAGGCGGTGTGTTTGGGACCATTGTCATGCTGAAAGACCCAGCCACGTTTCTTCTTCAATGCCCTTGCTGATGGAAGGTTTTTACTCAAAATCTCATGATAAATGGCCCCATTCATTCTTTCCTTTATACAGATCAGTCGTCCTAGTCCCTTTGCAGAAAAACAGCCCCAAAGCATGATGTTTCCACCCCAATGCTTCACACTAGATATGGTGCAACTCAGCATTCTTTCTCCTCCAAACACAACAAGTTGAGTTTTTACCAAAAAGTTCTATTTTGGTTTCATCTGACTATATGACATTCTCCCAATCCTCTTCTGGATCATCCAAATGCTTTCTAGCAAACATCAGACGGGTCCGGATATGTACTGGCTTAAGCAGGGGGACAAGTCTGGCACTGCGGGATTTGAGTCCCTGGTGGAGTAGTATGTTAGTGATGGTAGCCTTTGTTACTTTGGTCCCGGCTCTCTGCAGGTCATTCACTAGTTCCCCCCGTGTGGTTCTAGGATTTTTGCTCACTGTTCTTCTGATCATTTTGACCCCACCGGTGAAACAATGTAAATTTCTGGATTTTATTTTCTCATTCTGTCTCATTTTTTCTCATTCTGTCATAGTTGAAGTGTACCTATGATGAAAATTACAGGTCTCTTTCATCTTTTTAAGTGGGAGAACAATTGGTGGCTGACTAAATACTTTCTGTGCCCCACTGTATGTATAAAATAGCATTTTTATTTTATTTTTTAAAATTTCCCCCTCCACTATTATGTCTATATATTCTTTCCTTGTTTTTTCCATTCTTTTGTCCATCCCCTGGCCTGCAATCAACCATGCACCTTATCCAATGTCAACCACAGACCTTTTCTGTTATTCACCTTGTCTGCATTGTCTCCCATTGTACATTGTGTTCCAAACCAAACCAAATTATATCAATATTTATCTTATTGTCATTAATAATAAGTTGCAGGATTATATATGGTCTTCATTTTTTGTGCAAATTTGTTTAAATATATGTCAGTCAGAGAAAATTAACTTCCTCGTCTTATTATTAGTTCCTCCAATGTCCTTTCATCCACTTTAACACAGTAGGGACTGAATTAACAGAAGCTGTTTCACAGTAATATCAAAAGAATGAGACCAGGCCACTGGTGCCCTAGTGGTGTGTTCTTCATTCAGATCCCCACGGAAGAAGCCGCTTTAGCCTCATTAGCACCCGGTCTCATCTAAAGGACCGTCGGATTCACTGTGCAGGATGGGGATAATAATGAAGAGGACAGAGATCCAGTGGCTCAGTCTGTATCCGTCGCTCCTTAAACACAATTACTGGCTTGCATGAGGGTTTAACACACCTTAACCAGGATCTGTTACACATTGCAAGGTAAGCTTCAAATTATGAATACAGGAAGAAACCAGAATGATAGTTGAGTACCATTCCATTCTTTATGGAGAAACTAATATTTCATCGAAAGTAGAGAAAATAAAAGATCAACCCCAATGTATGTCCTTTCTACATTGACACCTTAATTTGACCTTAATTTTACCACCTTAATTTGAATATCCTTTGAATATATTCAAAACTTAAAAGCAGGATGATAAAGAAGGGTTCTGTTCAAAGAATAGATTCCAGTGATATGAATCTTTGAATATATTCAAAAATCGAATATATAAAGTCAAAACCCACAACAAATAGTCTTAATGCACATAGTCCTTGTGGGACTGCATGCCTCTCAGTAGCCTTTCCTTTATAACAGCATGTTTGCCGGTCTTGAATGAATATACAAGCTATCCGGAGCACCAGGACTTGTTAGGGTTTACAGAGAGTCCTCAGAGAGATACAAGGAACAGGACTTAACTATGGTGACAGCTGCAGAAACCAGAGACCGGAGTTATTTATAAAACCTCTACTGTAACATTTCAAGTCAGCATCCCTCCTCAGACAAGTGCACTTATTAACTGGTGCCATTCATTACATGAGGAATTTAGACATTTTGCTTAGAGACCAAAAAAGCTTGCATGGAAATTTGTATCACCAAACCAAGTATTTGGAGAAAAAAAAAGTGGAAGCAAGCTAAAATAATAATAATAATAATAATAATAATAATAATAATAATAATAATAATAATAATAATAATTTTGTTAAATTATAAATTAAAAAAAGCAAATAAGCATCCCAATTTCCCATCAGTGCATCTGTTGCAGGATCAGTTTTGTTTTCAGGACAGGTCAATGCATCATTCATGTGCTGCCATATTAACAAGGAGCATTAAAGCCACATGCCATCTGGACTGCAGGTTTGAGGTAGGTCTCTATGTAAAGGAGGAAGTGTTTGTGTCCTGGTCATCATTCAAAAAGACCAGAGTCATTTTACATCTTTTTATTAAAAGCAAACTGTCAATATGCGAGTGTTTAGGGGAGTCATGTCATTAGACAAAATAGCAATCGACAGGTGGGATTACTGTGGATCACTTGTTTCTCGTGAGGCCTTCAGTGACAGACAGCCATTGTTTTGTTTTTCATTAGCGATTTGTTCATTTTTCATTTAAGCATTAGTGAATGATTTTCATATCTGTCTGTGTGAGTGGCCATGTGGTCAGTCTACAGTCAATGGGTAAAAAAACTGCTCAACAAAAGTGCTTATGAATTTGACTGACACCATTAGCAAATCAATGGATTTCATAACGACTCTAACCAATACAGATGCAAAGTGACTGTGAGCCATGTATTCACAGCAGTCTAGAGTTAGTGTGTTATTTTCCCCGAATCATTGGTAGACCTCCATCTTCTGGTTATTACTGAGCAGTACACGAGTCAAAGCTTTTTAGAGTTCGTCGCATTCAAAAATTCTTGATATGATCAAAGTGACGCATTAACTTTGATGCAGTCCAAAACCACAACAGTATTCTGACTGGGTACTCAATAAATTATGCAAAACTGACATAACGCAAGCCAATGAAAGAATCAAGCTAGTTTGAGAAGACACTGTCAAAGTGCTGCATTTTGCTGTATTTGCTGCCCTCTAGTGGAGTGAGTTTGTATACCAGACAACATAATCTGCCTAAACGCTTGCAATTTGTAAATGGAAATTAGTAGTGCTGTCTAATCGATTAAACGCGATAGTAAAAGTTTATATTTGTGTGTGTGTGTCTGTGTGTGTTCCCTTGTTTATATTACATTGTGGGGACCAAATCCAAATAAGGATAGTAAAACCTGAGACTGTGGGGACTAGCAAGCGGTCCCCACTTTTCAAAAGGCTTATAAATCATACAGGATGAGTTTTTTGATAAAGTAAAAATGCAGAATTTTTCCTGTGATGGGTAGGTTTAGGGGCAGTGTAAGGGGATAGAATGTATAGTTTGTACGGTATAAAAACCATTACGCCTTATGAAGAATCCCCACAAATATAGTGAACCAGACATATGTGTGTGTGTGTGTGTGTGTGTGTGTGTGTGTGTGTGTGTGTGTGTGTGTGTGTGTGTGTGTGTGTGTGTGTGTGTACTGTGTATTATGTATATAAATACACACATGCATGCATATATTTAAGAAAAATGTGTTATTTTATATATAACTAATGTATAATATACATTATATAAATATATACAGTATATAAATGCAAATGTTTCTTAATGTGTGTATTAAAAAATACACAATTATACATAATACATGCACATATTATATAAACACAAACTTTAACTATCGTGATTAATCGATTTGACAGCACTAGTAATTAGTAATGAATCAAGCAACAACACAGATTTGATTTAATAATTCCAGTTTTTTTAGAACATCCATATTATATTTATAATTAACCTCATAGGTAGCTTGTTAAAAAAACACCATATTATAAAACAAAAATAAATAATGTCTCTTCTGTTTGGTAATGAGCTTATATCTATTTAATAACTGTAGTTGATAAGCAGACAATGCCTGGATTTACATTTGAATTTTGAGTTGAAATGTTGGGAGTTAACAGTTACTGTTAAGACTTTTTTCCACAGTAGACAAATGTCTGTTATAGATGAATGGTGGCAACAGTAACAATTAATAATATTAATATTTCTTTATTTTTTATTATTATTATTATTTTGTGCAGCAAAAATTCCTAATCACAAGGAAATCACTCCCCAACAATGTCTTCTTTCTTTTTTTTTCCTTTATACTGACTGAGCAAGGATTTCGCCTTCAGAGAAAGATAAGTAACACCCTGTTAGACAAATGTAAACAGTTGTAAAAGCACTTTGTGAAAAAAAAGCATATGAAGACTACAAGGCACTGGCCATGGTCCTGAAACTTCACAAGACTATAGAACTGCAACGGTGAGGCGACCAGATTTACAGGAAGGCGATAGTCATTCACATAGTAGATAGTCTATATGGAGAACTGAAAAATAAAATAAAAGATGTGACTTCTTAAGGATAAGGATATTCTATAGATAGGTTATATATTTGTAACGGCAGCTATTTTTACTTTTAAGTCTCATCAATAATGTTCTAAAACTGCATTTATAATTCTTAACATGAACTTGACTTTTCTCTTACATTACGTAACAAGGACAAAGATCACTGAGCGAGCAACCGAGAAGCTTTAGCCCGGGGGGGGGGGGGGGGGGGTCAAATTAGGGTCCAGGGACCCCCAGGGGTCCTCCAGAAGGTTCTAGGCGGTCCCCAGATATCTCCAAAGAATAAAAAAGGATCAAGTCTATTAATTCTAGCTGTTTTAGGAAGAAGGTTCCTCATAAAGGTTCATCATAGCTGGGGGTCGTTGGCATCATAAAGTTTGAAAACCCCTGCTTTAGCCAACATTTTAAAGAGCTGCCACCAGCTCACAGAAGTGAAAAGAATTGAAGAAGCAGTTCTAGCTCAAAAAAACACAAACATCATCAATATGTCCTCTTATCAAGTAAAGCACTCAGTTGCATTCAGAGGTAAATTTAGTAGCAGAGACAAGATTCCCCTAAGAACAATGTCCGTTTACTGATACTGACATATTTTTAGATATATGTTTGGCATGTACAGACTGATGATGATGATGATGATGATGTGTTATAAAAACATTTTAATTGAATAAATTAATGCAGTTAATGCAATTTTTGGACAAAATGGTTTTGAATGTAAAATACTAAATTACAAATTGAATTTACAGTGATGCAATAATACAATCGTACTAAATTAACACTGAATTATAATTAAATGAATACCTGCAATATACAATTTTTGTATTTTTCATTTTTAAAAACATTAATCTAAATAAATGTCTGTCTCCAATGGAATACATCTCACAATTGATGCTCAGATAAATAAAAAAAATAGGATGAACAAAGCTATTTAGTAAAATTGCTTAATGAGATTTAGTGCCATCTATGGACAAAAGAAAAATGAAACGTAAAGAGAAAGTCTAACCCCAGGGGGCGTCTTGTACACAATTATACAATGGATGTGCATGTAAAGGCACAGCAGGCCTGTATTCTAGAGGTGGCAATCCGACAGGACTCGGGCAGAAATCATGTTCATGGATGAGCTAATGTATTAAACAGTGCCAGATCCTGGTTGTGAATTTAGGTAGGGCAGATTATGGGTTTTAGCACTAATTTATGACAAACATTTTGTAAGTTTTATATTCTAATGGCTGAACACATCAGACATAATAATTATAATCAGAATTATAATGTCCATGTCCACGCTCATGATGATTGACAGACATTAGGACACACGACAAATGCAAAGAATGCCATCTTAATGCAGTATTTAATGTCTCCAAATATTGTTTTTGAATGTTGCAAGTTGTGTAGGAATTCCAGTGAGGAAACAAGTCATGTCTTTTCTCAAAACAAACACAACAGAACTACTGTATATGCACATGAGTATGTTTAAACTAGGGCTGTGCGATATGGACAAAAACAAAATATCTGTATAAATATAAATATAAAATATTTATAGTTTTTGGCACTTATTTAAATGCATTTTTTTTGAAAACAGACTGAGAGTCCATGCTTTTATTGTTTTTGGTTGTTTTGTTCATTTATTGTGGTTATTTAAAATGTTTTCCATTTTTAGTGTTAAATAGTCTTTAGAAATTCAAGTTTATTGATCTTTGAAAAGGTGTACCTGCATTTTTATGCCATTATCATTATTTTAGATGAAAATGGTGTCAGAACGACAATATTATCGTTTATCGCAATAATTTCTTGGCCAATTTATCGTCCAGCAAAATGTGTTATCGTGACAGGCCTAATTACGCTGCAGTCGCTGCTGCTCCTTTTGTTTTGTTGTGTAAGTTTATTTTACAATTAAAGTTACGCTTCCTCTTTCCCGAAATTAAAGCTATGTTTAATCACTTAAATTCACATTATTTTAACTTATTCTATAATGCAATGCTGAATTACTACTCAAACAAGTGACTTTGTTGGACATATTAAAATTGTGGGAAAAAGCAGCAATATTAGAATATCATATCAATAAAAGCTGGATGACTTGCAAATTGGCATACAGATGCAATTGCTCTTATTATGACATTAGCAGTTGACAGAATAGTGTTGAGGCATGATGCAAACATGTTACTTGTGGTAAATCAAGAATAAAACAAGATATTCACACAATAAGACTAACCTTGTTGAGAAAATAGTTGCCATGGTTTAACTGGACGTAAAAACGGAAATCGAGGATAGAGCAGATATCTCATCACTGACAGGCGACGTAATGACACGGGCGTTACCCTTGGTATAATTGCTGATTTCTCTGGGTTTTACATTTTTTGGAAACATTTGAGATAAGCAGCCTAGGCTACACAAGTTAACAAAATAAATAACACTGTTCTAGTGGTTTTGAGATTTTAATCCAAAAATCTACAATTGTGCCTTTCAATAAAATGACATTTACCTACAGCACAATGCCCAAGAGTATAAATCGCTTACCTCTCTCTCTCTCACTCTCTTCTACTCAGCAATTGATGTTGCAATTTCGTTGAAATCCATCTCATGCTTTTCTGTTGCGTCCCATAAAGTAGGCCTAAGTAAAGTTGACCAAGCAATGGCTGTTTTGGGTGGCCATATTGCAGTGAAATCGCACAACTAAAATGAATCAATAAACTAACATTTAACATTTACTTATAACCATTATCAGTCATCTGAATAATGGGGTAAAGAACATTTAAATGAAAAGGTGTGGTCACACTAAAACTACCTAAAACAAATCTTTAAAGTGTTTCTGTATATTTAGGAAAATCTAATCACTGATTCTATACGTGCACTGTGTGCGTTTTTGCTTGTTTAGCTAATCGGTGTGTCACATGAAGCGTCATGGACTTTGCTGACACCTATTGGCGTGAATGAATGAGGTTTGTTTACTAACCGCTACCTCGTTACAGATGTCATGTTGTTCTCCGTCATTCTAACATCTACAATGGACATTCTTGGATTCAGTGTGACAATTGACTGCCGTTATTTTCTACATTTGGCCCAAATGTAGAAAATAGATTTGGCGATAAAGCCGCAGAGTTAAATGGATATAGTTCACCCAAAAAAGGAAAATTCTGTTGCTCACCCTCATCCTAAAATTAAGTTTTAATTAACAATATTAATTTCTTTCGTCTGCTGAATATACACTGAATATATTAGGAAGGATGTGTGTAACCAAGCAGAACTCTGCAGCTTATAGGCAATCAATAGATGTAATATGATCTAAAGTGCTTAAAATAAACGAAATGATGGAATGTTTTAATATTGCAAACTTGCAAAGCCATTTTACATTGTTATAGAATAAAAATATCGCTGCGATGCTCCGCAGTGCAGGTCAAGTGGCCTGAAGTTAGGCCTACATGATGGTATTATAATTAGGTAGGTAGGCCATGATCATGACTAATTGGAATGGATGATAAATTATTGTAGCCTATTAGCCTATTACAAGAAATTAAACCCTGCAACTGTTTTTCATCCAATAAATCAGTAGGCTATCACTTGTAGGCTATAGCCTATCATCACTCAATCACGTTGATGACAATGCAGATGCTCTCCAACAAATATAAATTGTCACGCTAACTAAATAAGCAAAAACGAAAATGTGTTCGCAATACAGCTTGATAGATGCTCGTAGGCAAGACAATTTCTTGTAAATTAATTTAATTATAGGCTATATTAGAATTTGGGGCTAAAATGTGGAAAGATTAGCAGAAGAGTTTTAACAGCAGAGGGCGCCCAGCTCTAACAAATCCAACACATTTCCCTCTCCTGTCCTTCCTGTCTATAGTTTTGACAGATAACAGGCAAATTCCAATCGGAAGTGGGCATCCCTATGCCTTACTCATTACGAGAGGCAGAGCCATGAAGTGGTGACTTTGGATGGGGTCAGCTAGGGCTCTTGTCTTGTGTCATTACGTAGCCATTTGGGAGACATTTGGTGAAGTGAGCAATTCAATATCACGTAATTTCCTCATTAGCTTCGCTAGGCAGGCAGCGACAACAGGACTATTTTACTATTCCTGTAAACATGATATAGGCCTACAAGTAGCCTACATGTAAAACGTAAAGCATTAAACAAATTTCTATGAAACGTTTCGGAACTAAATATAAAATGCCTAAAAATTTGTCATAAAAACAAAACAACTGAATTATTCTGTTTATAGGCTACATTAACTCTCTTTAGGCGAATTTATATATTAGCTATATTAACTCTCTTTAAAATAAATGAAGATTCGCCACGGTGGGTGCATGACCATAAACGATTAAATGACTTCCTTGAGTGACCATCGCATGTTCTCTTCGCTAACGGACTTATGGCAAAGCCCTTCATGAAGGGATTGATTTTCTTTCGTTTGGAACGTCCCAACAAATGGCGTCTAAGGGAGCAAAAAAGCCGCTTCGCCCCAAAATACTTTTTTTAATAAATAAAACGAATGGAGACATTTCATTGCTCGTTTTAACACTGACATAGGCTACTGTGTCCAAGATCTAACTAACTGTAAACAATACAGCTGCCTACACTACACAGCTCACAATCCGGGGGAAAAGCCTTGTAAACACGCTAATGAAAATTGAGAATGTGTTATATTGCGATGTAGGCTTTTGTTGTGTTTGGATTCTGTTCTGTTCCACTCTTCATAGAAGAAGAAAATGTCTGAAGAAAAAATAATCATGTTCAAATTGGTTGGACAAAATAGGGCATGTCCTGCCAAATGCTTGTGACAGGGTGGTAATTGTTTTCCACAAAAACACTCAAGCGACTTTACCTGTAAAAACCAGCACAACACCGCCTTAAATCAATTAGGATTATTAAAAGAAAAAACGTCCAATCCTCGAACAGCTCAAGAACAATTAAGAATTATCGTGCTTTCGCGGCAACAAACACGCCAACAACAAAATCACCCTTTAATTAGTTCAGTGAAATAAAAAGTTAATTGTTTGTATTTACTATAATCTACAGTTTGACCCAGAATAGAAAATAATGACTTTTTCTATTTATTTATTTATTTATTTATTTATTTATTTATTTATATTTTTTTGTGAAAGTATATATATTGCCAACTGTGCCACCCCGTGGTCCATCAGTTTGAGTGTGTGTGTGTGTGTGTGTGTGTGTGTGTGTGTGTGTGTGTGTGTGTGTGTGTGTGTGTGTGTGTGTGTGTGTGTGTGTGTGTGTGTGTGTGTGTGTTCCAGCCAGGAGGATCTTCAACACAAGTTGTATTATCTTACTCGGCACATGCTTAGTTCACATCACTTGATCAGTTGGGATATACACGATAACTGTTCTGTTTATATTTTTACGATAAAGATAGAAATGTAGAACTCAAAATTACGCAGACAAAAAAAAGATAAAAGACAATTTTGCTGTTCCAAACATAGGCCTAATTTTAGTAGGCTATATCAGTGTCGGGCATTGGCCTTGAATACGACACATTTGCATTGTGCCATGTTCACAAAAACCCATGACAATTGTTAGGCACCCAGGAATTTTGAATACAGATTATAGCTTCAAATACCTCATTCTGTGTAAGTGAATGCAGGCCCCAGCTCAATTTTAATAGTGATATTTTAAAAAAGAAAATTGCATTAAATCAAGTCCACTAGCAAATGCATTTCGTAATTATTATATATATATATATATATATATATATATATATATATATATATATATATATATATATATATATATATATATTACTTTTATTGGCGTGTCTTGTGACAAGAACACCACAACGCCATTCAAACATATTTATTTATATTATTTATTCGATATTGTAATAAATATGCAATGAAAAAGAATTCTTGGAGCTCGTTGGGGAGAAAGCGCCCCTTAACCCCAACAGAGCATTGAAGAGCTCACTATTGTTCCAGTTGGGTTTGAGAACCGGTCATTAGCGCTGATTAGCGCTGAAGAGTTTGACAACCTTATTGACTGTCAGAAACACTCTTTTCACCTAATCTTTCCGCTTTTGTCCCTTTGTAAACTCAATAGCCTGCTCTCCTTTCCCTTACCACATCTATGCCTCGTTTTCCCTCAATAACAGTTGTTAGCCAAGCATTATTAACAGACCTTATACAGTTTGTCCTTCCTTCCAGGAACAAAAGTGACCTTAAAAGGAATTTAACCGTGTTGCGAAAGCAAACAAATTTAAAATAAATGCAATAGCACCAGGTGAGTATATTAATGATTATCATAATTAGATATAAACGAAATAATTTTAGGGTTTTGAGGTTTAGATTAGACTTAACGATCACAGATTCGCGGTTGCAATTAAATCTTAAATAAACATGATAAGTAAATGAATAAATGATAGCATTCGGCTATGTATTTTACAGGCTTTTATGCTTTCCCTCTCTAGCTTGCTCGTTTTGAAACCAATGCGCTTCGCCCTCTCGTTGACCTTCTCCTGTCAGAAAGCATTACATGACGGCAAAGCCAATCACACGGGGCGGTTAACGCGTCTGGACACGCAGCAAGCTATCAGGTTAAACACACCACTATAGCCTACATTTACCGATTACTGCCTGTGCATGAACCTCACACCATTAATACCAGGAATACAGAGGCAAAAGTTCAAGTGGTTTGTCTGCCTAAATGAAGGGTGAATACATTCACATATGTTAATGCTATTAAGGTTAACAAAATGCTGTCCGGGACATTCTTCAATATAAGATGAAAAAATCCAACTAATTTAATAATAATAATAATAATAATAATAATAATAATAATAATAATAATAATAATAATAATAATAATGAATTATGTATATCAGAAATAAACACGAATTTGAATATTCTATTTTAATGGATGAGAATAAGTCTGTATGGTTACTTTGATCATGAACATTTTATTAGCGTAAATCTTTCATTCAGCTTCACTATCGGCGCACACATGCTCTAAAAGTCGATCGCTGAACGCCGACTGGAAATGACCAAGCAAATGAAAATCAGATTCTATAAGAGCAACAATTTAATGCGTAAACACCTTAGAAAACCTGGGAGGTAAAATGTTTCATGAAGTCCTTTTCAAAATGAAAAAAAAAAAAAAAAGTGTGAATATCATCATTTCCGTGTGGCCTGTTTGCTTGAGGCAGTCGATTTTGCTTACAAAAGTAGTTTTAATACAGATAGGCTAGTACTGTCATTTGTTCGTGTTTGCCTCCACACTTTGCTTTCACAAAAAGATAAATACATTTAAAAGATAAAGCATTCCATAAATCCCAAGATTCCGGGCTGCAACAGCCTCCAAATAAAAAATAAAATAAAATAAAACCACGGCCTCTGATACGTTAAGGCAGGCACTAATGTGCTTGTTTATCTTGCTGATTGTCTGTTTCGATTTCCTTCGTATGTGTTAATTTTCTCATAGTCTTCCCTTATAGCCCGCGGGGCGGTTCGTGGTGCGATGTTAGATGTCACATTCGCTGTCACTTGAAGTGATGGAGATAGCCGACGCGGCGGCTTTGCTCGACAGGCTCGCTTCAGGGCTCGACGCGTTCCCCAGTCGGTCTACAGCACCATCCTCTCCAGTTAAGGACCGAACCGAGCCATTAGACAACACCTGCTGTTGTAACCTTTAAAAAAGAAAAAGGCTGAGTTTTAGATGAAGGGTTTCTATTAAATAAATAAAAAATCTTCAAATGAATCAGAGGTTCTCAGGTGTTGCTTTTTTCCCTTTTTTTAACAAGAACGTACAATAAATGTAAACACATGTAGCTAACCAAAGATATTGTAACTTCTTTGCATGAAATTGAAAAGCAAACGATGCTCCGCTCATGATTCAGGTTTAGCCTAGTAACGGAATGCCCCGGAAGAACATCAAATGGGAGCGCATCAATTCGCGCATAGGCTACTCTACATATTATCTGTGTTTAATATGATGAATCACAACTTTGAGAAGGAAAAAAAATGTTGTGTTGTATTGGCATTTATCCAGCTGGTTTTCAAATATCGATTTTTTTTTAAATAGTTTTGTAAGGTAATTTTTAAAGGTTGTAATAACAGGTTTTAAAATTTTAATGTTTAACAAAATATAGAACTCAGTTTGATAGTAAATAAGTGTATGTGAGAAAGCAAACAGGAAACAAACAGGAATAAAAAGCCTATACACATCACGGAAGAATTTATTCAGTTTAACAAAGAAAGCTTTTCGCAATCATATTTTAATCTTTAATTAAATAAAGAATTTCCAAGGCACTCGGATGGTGTTGAAACATTTCACAACCTGTGCAGCACTTCTTTTGCATTCTCTGCTTTGCTTAACTGAATCTTTGTTTCACATTTTAGGCTCTGGTTATTTTTTATATTGCGTATCTGTAAGGACTTTTACCCAGGCAAGGCCCAAACCATAACATACACAAAAGCTAGCCATTTTGGTCAAAAGGGGCAAGTAACCTAACAGTATTTTATTAACAACCTAACAGCGTTGTTAATTATCTCTTTTCTTACCGAGATTAAAAGTAAAAGAAATAGAAGTAAAATATTATTTCGTCTTCACTCGCTAAGGGTATAGGGTATGCTACAATTAAAATTAATAACCGCTCAGATTTGATGATTAATCCATTTGTATTTTTTCCAGTCGAATACTCTTTGTTTGTTTGTTGCAGTATGAATAACATTGATATGTTATGTTATATGCTACATTCGCATAGCCTTTCCTTTAATAAATAGCCCAGACTTTGCATCTTATCAACATATCTCATATTAGTCTTAGTTTTATTGCTGAAATATTTGCTCAGACCCCATGATTGAAATCGGGAAACACACCTGTTTTTAGCGGCCGCGGCTCTGTCCCTTTGTCTTCGATTTTTAAACCAATTCCCCACTTGAGTGGGAGTGAGTCCGGTAGCTTGTGCAAGCTCTCTCTTTTTACTTGGGTTCGGGTAAGGGTCCTGGAGGTACCATTCTCGAAGTAAATGCCGGGTTCTTTCTTTGAAGCAGTGCGTCTTTTGTTCTCCATCCCAAATAGTTTTAGGCAGAGGGAACTTCTTCCGTACCCGGTATTTGTCCACTGGCCCTAGCGGGCGCCCTCGGAGCTTCTCTGCCTCCTGATAGTGTGACTCCAGCCAAAGCGCTTGCAGTTTGGAGTGGGACTCTTTGGTGAACTTGTGGTTCTCCAGAATGTGGTAAAGCTCTCGGAAATTCCCAGTGTGGAAGGCTACGATGGCCCGAGCCCGCAGCACAGACTCATTTCTGTTCAGCACCTCGCAGGCGGCTGGTGCGACGGGCAGCGACCAAAGGAATCGGCCGAGACGCTCGATGTCTCCGCTCTCTTCCAAAGTCTCGCATACCCCCGCTACCTGCTGGGGACTAAAATTCAAAATTGGCAACTGAAACATGAAGGCTTCGGTTCCCCCCCTCGGACTCTCTACCTCTTGCAAAGCTTCCTGGTTTATGCGGCGTTGTCTCTCTCCCCCCAGTCGAATCCAGCCGAAAAGGCAATTCCAGAGTCAGCTGATGAACGTTTGAAGACGCAGAGAAATCGAGATGTCGCTCTATCGGTCTGAGGCTGCCTCCGTTGGAGAGTTCGAGGGCACCAGATTATAGCGCAAGAATGAAGATATTTTTCGAGGAGGGAAAAGACGTGATGCCCGCTTCTGATTTTCTATTGGACTTGGCAGATTGGTTGCGTAGTTTCCACGGACGCCTGTCAATCACTGTCAAGCGTGCCAATCACGCGGAATGGAGCTCGAGTAGATTTCAGCACCTCCCAGACCTCGACAGCGCCTTTTACAATGTAAACATCAGCGACCTCTGCTTTTACGGAAGCACCGCGAGTTATGCTTGTTTTACGCACATTTCTAAACTTTCCGAAAACGTTAACGCGTAATAGAAAATAGCCTACAGTGTTGTCTCATCTAACACGAATTGTTATATTTAGCCTAAGCTGTCGCTCGTCTGCCTTTTTATAGTCCAAGAGAGGACATGATTGGCTTTTTATCATTCCAAACAGGCTAGACGTTTCCGCAGCGCACAGTGCGACAAGAGAATGACTCGGATTAAAATGACAAATTACGTTAAAATAGATCATCCGTGCGTTGTGCGGATTATCAGCGAAGAAGTCATTCGTCAGCTCAGGAGTCTCGCTTGCGAAGAATAACGACCACTGACACAAAAAGGAAACAAATTAAGAAAAATCCTTCGGTTACGCCTTCAACGATACGAGCTCGTAGACATCTGACAACGCAGCGCGACAGTCGTTGGCCTGTCAAATGTAATATCGTGCTGTTTGAGACCAGTGTTAACTGGACAAATCATTCCGCCTTCCAGCTGCACGTGGATATCCTGATCTTTGGTAACCAGTATAAAAACTCTATTAACAGCTTACATAATCAGTTATATGCGACCGTTTCAAATATAACCACTGGAAACAAATAGGATATTTTAAGTCAATATTTTAGTCCAAGTTTAAAAAAAAAAAAATTATTAGCCTACTTTTTATGTGTATTTATTTTCATCACTGAGTTCATTGATAATGATTTGCGATGGGGTATCAATGGATGGACAAACCTGTCAACCATGCGGTTTGTGCCATATCATACATAAAACACACACACACACACACACACACACACACACACACACACACACACACACACACACACACACACACACACACACACACACACACACACACACACACACACACACACACACAAACAAACTGTGGTATAGTATCAGCTACAGCTCGCGATAAATAAGAAGGCGGATGGATAGCGCAGATGGTTTAAAGTGTCGGGTCAGATTATTTCACGGCTGGCTACATTGGAAAAGTTCATTCTGACGGAAAGCCCCTGATATTATTTCCACAGACCTAGACAGTTCATTTGAAGAAAACCCTTCGGGCCCATTTTGCATGATGTATGAGCTGCCCGTAGCTCCGATTATGGAATTGCCGTCTGTATTCGAGAAGCTGCTCATTTTCATGCACTGCAGTCATGACACAGAGACTGATCTTTCTTCACAGCATCAAAGATCTAGATTTGCACAATTAGCCTATCCCGGACACAATTTAACCTGCACATTTGCAACAAGTTATTATTAATAGCCTAATACTACGAATAATAACAATAATAAGGGTATTTCATTAATTAGAAGCCTACACATTAGCCTATAAAGGTGCATTATAAGCAACTTCGTTTAGGCTACTTCTTTATGGGCAATATTTCAGTCAACATAAATCACAATTATTTATTAAACAATTATGCATATCGGCTGTTGTTCAGCTGAAGTCAGCTCAGTGTTGATTCAGTCCCGTTGTAAAGATGATCAATTATTACATTTATTTAAATTAAAAAAATGATGTCATTGTCCAGCTTAGTCAATAATATTGTTGGGCATTAAGAATCAAGCCAGGCGACAGTGGCAAGGAACCCAAACGCCATCAGATGACAGAATGGAGGAAGAAAAGAAATAAACGTCTCAGGTATAGCCTAACAAAGGTATGATTGTGGCCAAAAGATAAACACATCTCATGCAATTCGGATGCATTTATTCGTTACTCGATGGTTTATTAATATTTCAACATTCTATAACAAGAGAACATACATGGAAAAAATCGAGAATTTGCCTATAATTGTCTCGGAAAAATTTAGGATTTCATAGGAGACGTGTTGACTACTGGGCTTATTGCCCTGAACTCCGCACCGCGGGTCGTACGAGCATATGAAACAGGAAAAACCTTGTTTTAGTGGCATGACATGTTTTAGGCTTCAAACAT